>NC_088387.1:6417500-6779375 GCF_037993035.2 Macaca fascicularis
ATTCTGTGTTTAATGTGATTCTGTTAGTAAGGATCCTGTAGAGAGACAGAATCAATAGGATACGTATGTGTATAGAAAGAGATTTATTGTAAGGAATTGGCTCACATGGCTATAGGAACTGGCAAGTCCAAACCTTCAGTGTGGGCCATGTAGCAGAGCCAATGATGCAGATGAAGTCTGAAGGCAAACAGCTGGGGAATTCTCTCTTGCTTAGGGAGGCTCCGTCTTATTGTTCTATCCAAGCCTTCAACTAATTGGGTGTGGCCTGCCACATCATGGAAGTGCTTTACTCAAGTCCATGGATTTTAAATGCTATTTTAATCCAAAACCACACTCACAGAAACATCCAGAATGATGTTGCACCAACTATCTGGGCACCCTGTGGCCCAGTCAAGTTACACATAAAATTGAACATTGCTGCCACTGTACTCCAGCCTGAGTGACAGAGTGAGACTCTGTCTCAAAAAAAAAAAAAAAAAAATTAAACATTGCAATGATGTATTCTTCAGTGATAAAAGCAAGATGTAGAGAAAGATGTAGAATATAAATCTACTTTTATCATACAATGACCGCAAAACCCTACTTATATTTATGTATAGATAAATGAGCTCCAAGAAGGATGTGCAGGGATGCATACCAGCTTACTAGCTTTTGTTAGTAGAGAGGGGTGCAAATAAGAAAAAAGTAAGAGGACTATTTATGAAAGGCATTTGTAGAATAAAAAGCATGGATGTATTCCATGTGTGTAAAAGGTGATATCTGTGTATGTGAGTGTGCACATTCATATACAGAAACATGAAGAGACTATCATTAATAAGTTAATGTCGATATGCAAATGTTGAATTTTCACTTTCTCCCTTTTAGTTTTATATAGTTTTAAATTATTGTCAGTGTAAATTGTCTACCTAATTTTAATAATTAATGAAACTCTTTGTTGTAAAAGTGAAGAGGCATTGAGGCCATGTCTCAGGCCCTTCACCTATTAGATATTTTCATCTCAGGGCCCCAATATTGACCCAATTGTCCCACGTCTTGTCTTCTTGCCTTGCCAGCACATTTCAGTGACAGCTGAAGTTCCATGTGTATCCGATGCCTCAAATGCAATAAGCGGCTTACAGCACAGCTCCTTCTTGCTTGCTAGAAATTAGGAGCTCATGCCATTATTTCACATAAGAGGTAGCGGGGGAAGCTGTCTTTGACTAGGTGATTTTGAAGGTCTGTTCCAACTCAAAGATACGAAGACTCAATTTAATTATAGAAATTGGAGCTACTTTTACTCTATGCTTAACCCCAGATATAAAAGCCTGGATAAGTGCCCATAATAGCCAGCTAGGAGCTGCCCATAATATTCAGGGCAGCTTGGCAGAGGAAGCAGGTAGGGATGGGGCCCAGGCGTGTACACGGAACGTGCTTCAGGAGGACAGTCAGGAGTCTTGCAGTGCCTGCTACCCTAGAAGTGCAGTGCAAGGTTACATCCCCCTCACTGTGCCTCCGTGTAATCAGGTGTGCTGAGGAGCCTCAGTGGGCCACGGCCTTGGCTGTCCTGGATTCCGACACTAACCCCATATTAACAGCAGGCTGCTCTACATTTACCACGGCACAGCGCTTGGTCCACCTGCTTCTTCTTTGGCCATGACTAGTTTGGAATCAGATGTCAAGGGTTTGCAGGAAGCCAGGGCCCTGCTGGCCCTGATGGCAGGAAGGGCTTTGTGGGTCATCTTCTTTTTTCCTCCCTTACCCTCCTTCCTTCCACTCTCTGGCTGCTATTCTTCTTCACTCCCTTTCCTTTCCCCAAGGCCATCATCAATGAATATGTAATTTTCATAATTTACATTTAATTACAATCTGGTCCCTTACTTTTTCTTTCTGTAACCAGAATGGCTTAAAAGGCTGGTAGATGAGTGCTTGCCTGACACTGGGGATGTGGGGATAATTTGGTGGTGGAGGTTAAAGAATATGGCATTTCTCACTGGGGTAATGGAAATGTTCTTTTTTCTCTTCTTCTGCAAGGCCTCCCTTCCTTTCAATTTGCTTTCTTTCTTTTTCATCATGGTTGTACTCTCTGCAAAGGGCCTCACCCAGTTTGTCCCTCCAAGCACACAGTAATATGTAATTAAAACAGTGGCTAAACCAAGTAGTATGATATGCTGGTTTATTTCACGCATAATGTTTGATTTCCTGAAGCGAATTATTATCTCATATTTTCATTTGTTTAGATTTTTATGGACTTACCACTAATATTTATTTCTTTTGTTACAAAATACATTTTAGGGCTATCAGTTAGTATTCCAGATGGTAAAACATATGAAATAACTTTCCAAATCTCTCTATCTTTTTAGAGGCCCTCCCTCCTAGGATTCTGAGCTAGTTGCTTTCTAGGTCTCCTGCCCTGGCATCAAACCAAGGCAAGAGGGGCCCTTCCCTCAAGTCCTGTGCTTTTCACAGCTCTCCTCTGGGCATTTCTTTCCTCGTAGGCTGAGGAATCTGTGAGGTAAAGGGGTCACGCCAACCAGAGCCTGGGTTTCCCCTTCCAGACTGCACCCTTGGTGCCTTGGATCCTGAAATTTCTGGTGCTATTGTCTGAGTCTGCTTCTGCCTGTGGGGTTTCTTCTCTGGGTTTGTTTCTCTGAATGTGGACCTTGCTCTGTGTGTATGTGTGTATGTGTGTGTGTGTATATGTATGTGTTGTGTGTGTATGTGTGTGTTGTATATGTGTGTATGTGTGTGTGCATGCTCATGCAAGCATGCATGTACATGTATGTGACCTGCCACCCCAGCCTGAGGGTTGGCCAGGGGCATCTATTTGGAGGTAGAAGATGGGCTGGGCTACAGAGTAGATAGAGCTTTTTGACAGGTAAGCTAGGGTATTTACCCCTGCATCTGAGGTCCCCTGTGGTGCTGGACAGAGCCCAGGGTGAAAGAAGAAGGGGATGCGGGTACTAGTCAGTGTTCTTCAGAGAAACAGAACCAATAGTACATCTATCTCTATCTCTATCTCTATCTCTATCTCTATCTCTCTATCTCTGTCTGTCTCTGTCTCTATCTCTGCCTCTATCTCTGTCTCTGTCACTATGTCTATCTCTCTATCTATCTATCATCTATCTATAAAGAGATTGATTATAAGGAGTTGACTCATGTGATTACGGAGGCTGGAAATCCATGATCTGCCATCTGCAAACTGGAGACCCAGGAAACCCAGGTGGTGTAGTGAGAAGGCCTGAGAGCCAGAGGGCCTATGGGGTAGATTCCAGAGCAAGTCTGAAGGCCTGAGAACCAGGAGCGTGGAGGATAGGAGAAGATCAGTGTCTCAGCTCATCAGTCAGGCAGTTAATTCAGCCCTTCCTCCACCTTTTGGTTCAACTTGGGCCCTCCACAGACTGGATAATGTGTGCCATCTGCTTTACTCAGCCCACCAGTTCAAAGGTGAATCTCTTCCAGAAACACCCTCATAGACACACCCAGAAATAGTGTTTAACCAGCTCTCTGGGCATCTCATAGCCCAATCAGGTTGACACATAGAAGCAACCACCAGAATGGGCTAGGGGCTGGCTCTCCCCAAGTCTCCACAATCTCACCTAGAACTCCCAGTGGGAGCCCAGGATGCCTCCTGCTTTCAGGTTGTTACCCTGGTGTATTTGCTAAAGTAGGAGTGTGCATATTCATTGAACTGTGTGTTGCTTGATTTGTGTCTTATAAATATTTAGATATAAAGTATGTAGGTCTTCATTTGTAATCTTGCCCTGGGCCCTGCAATGTTAAGGGTAGGCCCAGCTGTCATTGTGGGAGTTCTTTCTTTGCAACTTTCTTGAGATAAGCCCCCTATTTGCTGGATCACATATTTATCCACTAGCTTTTGCTGGGTAACAAACCACCTCAAAACTAAGTGTCTCAAACAACAAAGATTTTGATGGTTTCTTATGATTTTATGGGTCAGCTGAGTGGTTCTTCTGGTCTGGACTGGCTCAGCTGAGGCTCCCATGTCTGGAGCTTCTGTTGAGCTGCAAAGGTCATGGTGGCTGGGGACTTTCTCTACATGGTCTCTCAGCCTGTAGCAGGCCAGCCTGGGCTTGTTCACATGGTGATGGGAAAATTCCCAGGAGAGCAGAAGCTGCAAAGGTCTCTTGAGGCATAGGTTTGGATTGCTCGTCACTTCTGCCACATTCTCTTGGTCAAAATTAAAGGGTGGTGATGGTTGCACAATTTTTAAAGTATACTAAAAACCACTGAATTTTTCTTTAAAGGGTATATTATGACACTGAGAAAGGCTCACATTCTTTTTGTGATATTCCTGCCAAAGATTCATGACTAGATCTAATCATGAGGAAAAGTCAGACAAATCCAAATTGCAGCCCATTCCGTAGAATAGCTGGCCTGCACTCTTGAAAAACATCAAGGCCTAGAGAGACAGTAAGTCATGATGCAAGTCTTTAAGAAGTAAGGGAAGATATTGCACTTGTTTTACATGTATACATTATAAGAATAATGCACTGTGTGTAAATAGTAATCAGACAATAAGAAAGATTTCTTGTGAAATTACAAGAATTTAGCCAATGGCCAAGTTAGCAGACACAGTCCACAAAAGCCACAAAAGACTCCTCCCTCACTTCTGAGATCAATTGCAAGTTCATGAAGTTAAACTTGCCATTTCCCACCCAGAATCAAGAGTGGGGAAAAAGAAAGAGCTGTAAAGAATTTGTGGTCTTTTTTCCAGTGTATTAAAACATGTTTTTTGTTTTTTGTTTGTTTTTTTTTTTTTGGTTTATTTCCTAGTTCTACAAAAGTACAAATTCCAGCACTTTCTTCAAAAGCGTACCTGGGAAGCAAATGGTCTGAGTCTTTTCATATTTAACATGGGCACAGGTCACACCAGAAAGACCAACAATGTAATTTAGGGTAGGCTTCAGATCATGCCTGGACGGGTTAGGGACTGGAGACTGAGATCAGCCACATGGACAGATGATGTCTACATAGCAGTGCCCCAATAAACACTCTGGACCCTGAGGCTCAGGTGAGCTTCCTTGGTTAGCTCCATACATATTGTGACCTACTTATACTGGGGAAGTAATGCCTCCTGACTCCACACGGTGCATTTACGAAAACCAGAAACTCAGTGTTTTGTACTTTTCCTGGACCCTGCGTTATGAGCTTTTTCCCTAGCTGATGTGAATCTGTAGGCTTTGCCTGTAATAAACTGTATCTGTGTGTATGACAGCTTTCAGTGAGTTCTGTGAATCCTTCTAACAAATTATCAAACCTGAGGGTGGTTGTGGGAATCTCATGAACTTGCAATTGTTCTCAGAAGTGAGGGACGAGTCTTTTGTGGACTGTGTCTGTTAACTTGGCCATTGGCTAAATTCTTGTAATTTCTCAAGAAATCTTTCTTATTCTCTGATTATTGCTTTCATGCAGCACATTGTTTTTATAACGCATACATGTAAGACAGGTACAATACCTTCTCTTATTTCTTGAAGAACATTCTAAGTATTTTTACCATTCTTGTTCCCTATTTCTTCTCTCTTCAATTTTCTACGTATTTGTCTGTTTTGGTTCCTCTCTTCATTTTCTGTGTATTTGTTTGTCTCTTTTGGTTCCTCTCTTTCACACTGGGTACTTTCTTGAAATGCCTGATGATTCATCACTGTCCATTCATGTTTAAGAATGAGGCATGAGATGGCAGGTTAGAAGCTTAGGGCTTGTTGACTGGGTTGTTGCGTGGAAAGATCTCTAAAACTGGACACAATTTTTTTTTTTCCTGTGGATTTCAGACATGCCAAATTTCTCTCACACCCTGAATTCTTGGGGTGAAGGTGACATAGACCTAGTGACGGGAGTTCTGGAAACAGAACTTTGTCTCAATCAGATAAAAATTCATTTTGTTTCCTGTCTTTGGCCTTGGATTTTCACTGCTTTTAGTAACCAGAAGCCCAGCACTTCCATAGTTCGATTTGCTCAGAGACTTTACCTCTGACCATTGTGGCTTGGGTTGGGGATGGGGACAGGAGTTGCTGGGGTGCTGCAGTAGAGGAGGAGGCTGCCATTTTTCGTTGGTAGCACCTAACTCAGCTTTTACCTGTACTGCCATGTGCTGCTCCCTGTTGGTTTTTGCCCAAGTCTCTTGTCTTCATTGAGAATCATTCAGTCATTAAACCAACAAATATGGTGTTCACTGGGATTGGGATGCTTCCAAGCATCAAACATTAGGGCAAGTATTGGGAAAGACAAAAAAGTAAGAGAAGACAGGGTCTCTGCTCTGAAAAGGGGTTACCATCTTAATAGAAAGAATAATTCACATATAAATAGCTACAATACCAGGTGTATGTCTATGGAGGTACTAAGAAGGGCTTCCTCCAGGGCTGAATCTTGAAGGACAAGTAGGTTTTCACTAGGCAGAGATGGGCATGGGGCAGGGAAATGAGTGAAGAGAAGCCTATCAGTCGTTTCTCCATGTGTTTTCCCAGCTGAATTATACGCCTCTATTTTTGTGGCCTTGGTGCACAGATCAGGCCTTGGCATGTGGCAGATGGTATATTAGAAGGAATGGAGTAGGCTCTAGGAAATGCCTTCTGGAATGACTTCTAGAACAATGATGCAGAACTGGTCCACCGGGGAAGCTGCTGGCTCTGCCACCAACAGTCGTGAGAAAAATCAGGAGACCAACCCTAGAATCTCTGATGTGACGGGCTCATCACATAGCTTGATCTGGACATTGAGAAACTGTCACTGCCTCACTGCAGTGAGCTCTCAACACCCACAGAGCTGGCAAAGAGTGGCCCTCAGAATCCCAATAGCCATGCCTGCCAGCGGCAATGGCAGGAGCTATGGAAAATGGTCTCCCAAACCATGAGGAAATGCATCTACTTGATGAGACCTCGTCTGCATCTAAAAGCCTAGCAGCCAGGGTTTTGGATCTGCAGTACGGGAAGGCTGAATTGGGCACCAAGTGCCATCCTACCATGTCACCCACACATCTTAAAAATAACACAACTGGTCCTGGGCCTCAGGGATTCCATCAACAGCTTTTCTTGCAAAACCTACCTCAGCATATTCATTATGATAACCTGCGATAGTTCATTGATCTGGGCTGATCTTTAAGCAGTGTGCCAAGGCTTTCCATCCTGCCTCTTCAATGGCCTTTGGGATTACAGGGTTTTGAACAACTGATTATTGTGTTGTTTATAGTGGGTATAAAGTCCTGTCTGAGAGTTTTGTTTTGCAGGGAGATGGTGCCTCTAGGATTTGTGGCCACCGTTTTGGGTGCCAACTTTGGACATGGGGGTTGGGCGGTACCTACTGGTAATGCACTCGGTCCAGCCTTGGGGCATTTGTTCAGGAGAACGAACCAACCACTTGCCAGGGCTTCCTCCAGCACTCCATCCTGTTCTTTCTACCCAGCACCGCAGCTCCTCCCCTTTGCCATGACTCCTCACTCTTTCAAGCTCAACTTCCCAAGAAAGGCCAAGCATCCACTGGGAGCGTGAGTCTTGGCAAACCTAACAGGGGTTGAGGTTTGCTTGATCCTGTCACCGCTTGCTTCGTGGTGATGTTTTCCTTCTTGCCTACCCTGAAAGGCTAGAGTATGATGTTCTCAGGGGGCCAAGGTGGGTTTCCATGGAGAGTACATTCTGTTCTGAGATGATCTCCAGCTGATGGACAACTGGGGCATTCAGGCTGAGCCTTCCATCATCCATCTAAGCTGGGCCAGAGGTAGGTGCAGAGCTCAAGAGAGGCAGGCAGTTTAGCAGGATGGCTGTGGCTTCTCAGAGCCCCCACTGAGGTCACCTCTAAGGTGATCTCACCCATGCCCCTCACTTGACAGAGGGAGAAACTGAGGCACAGCAAGGCTGTGACTTATGTCTAAAGTCCTCCAAGGCTTCTGACTCATCATATTCCCCTCCCTGTCATTGCAAGGACTGAAATCATCCTGCTTCTGGCTGAGGAAGTTGGAAAGGAGAGAGACTTCTAAAAAAGTCAGTTTGTAGGCTGGGCGCGGTGGCTAGTGCCTCTAATCCCAGCACTTTGGGAGGCCGAGGCAGGTGGATCACCTGAGGTCAGGAGTTCGAGACCAGCTGGCCAACGTGGTGAACCCCTGTCTCTACTAAAAATACAAAACTTAGCCAGGCATGGTGGCGGACACCTGTAATCCCAGCTACTCTCCTCCTGAGGCTGAGGCAGAAGAATCACTTGAACCTGGGAAGGCGGAGGTTGCAGTAAGCTGAGATTGTGCCACTGCCCTCCAGCCTGACAGAGTGAGACTCCGTCTCAAAACAAACAGAAACAAACACATGTCAGTCTGTAAAAGCAGATGCCGTGACATGATCACTGGCCTTGTTTATCCTGAGGTTGTGCATATCCACCTGGGTGCTCCCAAGGGTCCTGGCACCTTCATATCTGGGAGGGCAGGAATTGCTGGCTGCGCTGTGGCCGGTGGGGACCTGGAGAAGCTAAGTGAGTGCCCCAGGACACACAGTAGCAGAAGCAGCAGGTCTGGGCAGTTCGCAGTCCCTAAACTTCTGCCTCCTCTCCTGCCATGTGCCTGCTGGCTCAGCCTCTGAACTTAGAGTCTTCTGAAAGATAGCCAGTATTTTCTTTGGAAGTCCCGGGCTCTGGACCCTTCTCTCCATGTCCTGGTGGGACCTGTGAGCTTCCCTCAGAATCTGAGGAATTTAGGGGCCTCTGGGCCAACAGTCATGCAGTGGCTTGGCCTAAAGCAACATTTCCCAGGGTCCCCTGCCACAACCTCTCCCTGGGAGCTGGGAATTGAGCGCGGCCAGCTGGACCCTGGTTAGCGGGTTTCATAACGTGTTTCTGTTTTGCATAGCGTAAACAGCATGCTGTTTCTCAACCAGGCAGAGAAGTTCTGGCGTTGCTTCTTTGCAAGCAAATGACTCTTAGGCAACCCCTGTGTTGAAACACAGAGCAGCTTCTAGAACAAACCCGGGGTTCTGGCTTTTGTCCTGGACTCAGCCCTTCACACACAGACAGTGCTGCCCCTCCTGGTGTTGAAGGCTGAAAGGCGTCAGCATGGAGAAAACATGGGCTGTGCCATTTGCTGGTGCTGGGCCTCAGTCAAATCCACTCACACCCTCTGGGCCTCAGTTTCCAAACCTTTAGCACGGGACTCAAAGCATATGACTTGATGAATGTTAGAAAACGGAATGAAATAATGTCGGAGAAGCACCTCACTCAGTGCCTGCTTCCTTTCTAATTTCCCCCACCCCAGTGGGTTCCCAGGTCCCCACCCCGGGACCCCCTGTGGGGTTGAGGGCAGTAACTCATTGGCAATTTAGCAATAGCCAAGCAGAGTTAGCCAAGGCCTCTGCGGGGTTGGGGAGGGAGGGGACGGGAGTCAGGGACTGGGATGGGGGGTGAGGATTGCATCACGCAAACCAAAGTCCCTTTGAGGCAGTTGAGATTAATCTACAGGAGGAGGAGAATCATCCACACCGTTCTTCCCCACCCACTGGGAGCAATTCCAGAAGGCAGGGTCTGCTTGGGCAGTTGAGAGGCCTTGGGGTGAGATGCCAAAAGCTGGGTCTGGGAGTCAGAGGCAGCACTGCTTCTGGTTGTGTGGCTTGGCCAGAGCCTTCATACCCACCAGGGATGCGGCAGAAAGCAGGGTCACCCCAGGGCTTTCTAAGGAGGGCCTCTTTCCCAAGGTGGGGGTGGGTTAGAGGATGACAGGGCTGCGGAGGCAGCCAGAGACAGCCATGGCAGGAGCTCTTCCAGCCCTGTGGAGGGTGAGGAGGGCACAGGGCGCTTCCCAGCCTTGCGAGAACAGAGCAGTGAAGAGGGCTGCGGTGACAGCGTCACGTGTGCAGAAACACCGTCCTTGCCTCCTCTCACCTCCCCGTCTTCTGCAGGGGCCTCCTGAAAGGTGGAAGGAGGGGTGCAGAGTGAGGGGTCAGCCCGCTTGCCCGGAGCAGGGCAGTATGTGTGTGTGTAGATGTGCGTGTGTGGACGTGCATGTGTGTTTTCATGCACGTGTGTGTTTGTGCATGTGTATGTGTGTGTGTTGGAAAGCACCAAGTTCATTGCCAAGCTGCACTGAGCCTCACCTATAAAAAAATAAAAGACACCCCTTGCCTTGCATTCCTCACAGGGTGGTCCTGTCTGCACATGTGTGGAGCTTTGCAAACCTGCCAGTTAAGGCGTCTCTGCCAGGGAAAGGGGTGGGGAGCCCAGGGATAGAGAACATAACCCTAAGGGTGAAACATGACTGTGTCTGTCCTCTCCTGCGTTCACTTAGAAATTAGTGTGACATCTTGAATCCAACTGCATAATATAATCCCCATTTATTTTCCTTACAAATCATACTGTAATTGATCGTTTGAGTACATTTGGCACCCTGGGAAGATAGAGCATGTTCAGTTTGTGGCTTCCTGTCACCCTCCTCCCTGTCCCTGCCTCACCCTTAGCCGTCTCTAGATGTGGAAGGTCAACCCCGCAGAAACCATATTCCTGAAATCTGTTAGAGTGAACTGGGAGCTGGCGGTCCCCTTTGTGGGACTCTGAGCAGCTGGGGGCTGTGGGTCCCCCCCCCTATAACCTGCTTGGAAGCTAAGAGAGATCAATATGGCGAAAAGAAGACTGGGGGAAACATAGTGGGAAGGAAAAGTTTCAGAAGGGAGACAGCCAACAGCCTCAGAGGTCATGCAGCACTGACCCTACATGGGCTTCTCATCCATCTCCCCAGTCCTGGCTCCCGGGGGCCTCTCCTCCCACTCTGGTTGGTCTTGGGTTACTTTACATGTTAGTTGGAGACCAGGAATTCAACACTCCTTCAGCCACCTGCATGCTGCACTGGGCCACAGCGGCGAGCAGGACAGCAAGACCTAGGGCAGGGGAGCCACTAATCAAGCTTAGAGGGGTGCAAGGGCTTCCACAGGCCTACAGCTGTCAACTTCAAGAACTTTCCAGAGGCATGAAGCTGTGAGGAAACACTGGCTAGACTCACAGCATGGTCTCAGAGTTTGAGTGTACCCCATGCCTCTGGGAGAAGACAGACACGAGGCTTGTTTGTCCTATGTGTGGGGGGAAGGATGGGGGGAGGATATCATTAAACATGAAATCCTCCCCCAACTCAGAAAAGCTCTCCACAAAGGGAGAACAGAAAGAAAACAATTTTATTATTAAATAAGCATTAAACTACAATGGGATATGCATTACAGGCAATTTGCAAGGAGATGCAAAGACAGAAACCAATCTTACCCTTGTTACACAGCCATCAGACAGAACCCATTACATACATGTTCTCAACATATACGATAACCAGTCCTCAAAAGAGGGCTTGAGAGCACTGTTTCTTACACATAGTTCATCCTAAATTTACCTGGTAAGTGGAGCCACCATCTGTGTTAGTTAACTGGTTTTAAACAAGGGAAGATAAAGTCCCATCTTTATGACAACAGGGAGTTTTGCAACTTGGAGCCAGGCACCCTCTCAAGTTCGCTCCTCCCTTTCCACAGAAGTGGGGAGATAGGGGTGCATCTCCCTTAATGCTCACATTTCAAAGAGCTGCCTGGCAGCTCCTGGAGACAGGCATGCGCCAGTCATAAAGCTGGAAAGATGCTTGTCTAGGTTCTAAAAAGATTTACATCCATTTCGAAGAGACAGAGAAAAGATCTTACAATTACAAGTTTTCTAAAGTAAATGCTGTAAGTGAAAAAAGAGGAGAGAAGTCTTTTCTCTTATTTTCAGGAAGGAGAATTCAACCTCTTATTTTTACTTTGCGTTTGTCCTTCCAGCCTCTAAGCAGGGAAATGAGTAGCGATAACAGAGAGACCTCAGCAAGTTCGAAACGAGTGAGGGCACCAGGGGCCAGCTAACTGGTCTTTTCTTTTGCACACTGGGCGTGATTTAGACTCCAGTGAGGATGGATAGCCAGTCAGGTAGGACAGTGCAGGTGGATGCTGAGGGTGAACTCTGTTCTTTCGTGGGGATCTTTGGGCTAATGAAGTGATTAAGGCTTGGGAGAAGCAGGCTAAGCCACACTCAACTGGATAGTCAAATCCGGTTTCTGCAAATCTAGTGTTCACATTGCTATAGTCAGAGAACAAACTTTTGTGGAGCTCAGACAACCCCTGCTTTCCATTTTAAACCCACAGTCACGCCACATATTGAAACCATCAGCAGGAGGAGTTTGGGTAAAGCTGAAGCTCCACTTAGGTGCTCAGTGATGCATCTGGGAAGACAGTGGCCACAGCCCAGCAGGAGGCCGGGGAGCCTGGACCTGGGAGCCACAGAGGAGGGAAGCCTGCCTTCAGTTTCAAAGCCTCCCTTCTTGCCTTCTCTTCCTATGACCTCAAGGCAGCACTTCTTTGTGGTTCCTAAGAAAAGACACATCGTTCATTTACATTGCTTTTCCAGCTCCCATTCCATTTCACGTGGTTTTCTTTGTTCCTACTTCTGCTTCCTCAGAAAGAGAGAGAGAGAGAGAGAGAGAGAGAGAGAGAGAGAGAGAGAGAGACTCATTCAGTGTTTTTCCTTGGGATCCAGGACATAGTCTTATAGTCCTATATTTTTCCGCATGTGGGGTCTGAGGAACTATATTGGCCTCACCAGCGCAGGTTGTTAAAATGCAGATTCTTGGAAAGTGGAAACTCTGGAGGTGGGTGGGCCAGGAATCTGCGTTTGGTGTCAGCCTCTCCATGCTTCCTACACTAGTGGGAGCTTGGGAAAGGGTTTCCTCCAGAGATGGTCCGTGTAGGGAAAGGGCAATGTCCTCCGAGTTAGAAAAATGGGGTTGCACTTTTTACATGGGTGATCTCGGCCAAACCACCTAACTTCCCTCTGTCAAAGGGAGAGAATTCTTCACAGCAGTTTGGAGAGGATTACAAGAGGAGAGGTACCTGTAAAAGGTCTTAAAACTGTAATGGGCCAACAATACAAGTAGCATGGTACTCTCACTGTTTGGGAATCTTCTAAGCCTTTAAACATACTCTGTTCAGAAAATATCAAGTCCTCCAAAGCATCTAACTCTCTTCTTCCCTTGTCTGGGTCCACTGCCAAGTCTTCCTTTTAAAGATGTTTAAGGCTGGGCGTGGTGGCTCACGCCTGTCATCCCAGCACTTTGGGAGGCCAAGGCGGGCCAATCACCTGAAGTCAGGAGTTCGAGACCAGCCTGGCCAGCATGGCGAAACCCCATCTTTACTAAAAATACAAAAGTAGTGGGGCATGGTGGTGCGTGGCTATAATCCCAGCTACTCAGGAGGCTGAGGCAGGGGAATCGCTTGAATCCAGAAGGCGGAGGTTGCAGTGAGCCCAGATCACACCACTACACTCCAGCCTGGATGACAGAGCGAGACACAGTCTCAAAATAAAATAAAATAAAATAAAATAAATAAATAAATAAATAAATATGTTTAGAGGAGACACCAAAGGGAATTCCACAACCAAATCTGCCTGCTCCAGGAAATGCGTAAGGCCTCCTAGTCTTGTGCTGCCTGGTGACATCCTCTACCCTTTATCTGGGCCTGAGGGACCTTGTGGCCGCACATCCACTAGAGGTGCCATCGTGGTCTTAGGAGTGTCTGTGCCCGGGCTCCTCCTTTGCCCAGGTTCCTCTGGGGTCTCATTTAATGTCCAAATGACCAACTTACACTACACACTGGAGTAAAATACACGTCCAGAGCTATGGATCCGGTCTTCGTGGTCGTGCTGGTCTTTCCTGTGGGATTCTAGGCGTGTGAAGGACAGTGGGCTGGGTTGATTATTTTATGTCTATATAATGCTTGGCACAGCGCTGAACTGACACAATTAATTCTGTTGAATTGAAAAGATTTTGGTCCCTGGTTTTCTCAGATCTGGCCCTGTGGGGATATAATAAATGGATTTCCAATCATTATCATAAATCGTTAAGAACTTACTATGAATTCTATAGTCAGACACTGAACCCAGTGCGTTATCTATGAACTGTCTCCTTTAACCTGCTCAACGATTTATAACGTAGGAACTATCACCTCTTAATCTGCCGATGAGGAAACTGTGGCTCAAGGCAGCTAATTCAGGTGACCCAAATCATACGCCTGCAGCTAGTGGCTCTGGGCTCAATCCAAGTAAGTCTTTTCCCCTGATTCCTTTTACCTTGAAGTAAAAGTAACTCCTTATAAAATGCAGATGCAGTGGTAATGGCTGCTACCCTCACTCCCAACCTCTTCCAGAATTACGGTGAGAAGGAAGAAGCTATTTTGTAGGCAATAGTGTCTCACCTGTGTATGGTTTGTTTGATTTTATTTATTTGTTTGTGTGTTTGGGGTCTTTTTTTTAACCATTTTCAAAGAAACTTCACAAACTCCACGTAATTTGATTTCCATACCAGCCTGTGGAGCTGATCAGGAAAGGTATTGCTGCATTTTTGTTGAGGAAAGCAGACTCAGAGAGGCTGTGATTTGCTTAAGACTGTGGTGTGGGAGGCTGGGCCCAGAGCAGGAGATAGTTCACTCCTGTTCCTGCAAAGGCAGTGGAACCAGATGTCTGCCTTGGTTGCCCATGTTAGCTGCTCTCTTTCCCCTATCCTTGCAGGGGTGGAAGTCAGGCTTAGCTGGATCTGGGGTCTCCACATCTTGTTTCTGGGACTCAGAAGCTAGTGATAGCTGGTAGTGAGGGAAGAAAACCCTTTGATCTCCTGCTTGATAACAGTAATGGTATTTGGAATGTTTTAAAAATTTACGACACACAGAAACACAGAAAGCCACAATGGATTCACTAATGCTTTTAATAAATTTATGTTTTATGGAGCAACAGAAGCGCCTCTATAACCTTGGTAAATGGTAACTTTTGCATGTGAGAATATAGTGAATTCACTCTCCTGATAACTCCTACTGTGGGTACAGATCACAGCACCCCTTGCAATTATTGTTGTTCCCATTTTCTATTCCTGTCCATCTCTGCTCCCACCGTCACCCCAGGTTTGCAGGGAAAGCTTTGAAGGAAGGCTTATTCCAGGGGCACCTGTCAAGATATTTGGAATGAGGGCCCTTTGGGGTCTAAGTTGAGAGGTAGACCACCCTGAAAGAGGATGTCTCAGCACAGAGCCTCAGTGGCTGGCTTCCCAAAGGGGAAGTTCAGCAACACAGTCAGCATCAGCTACAGCAGCCATAGTGCCCTGAGCAGGGATGGGATGGAGTTTGGCTAGGTGGCCTTGTGCTCACAATGACACCAGGAAGAAAGGCTGAGCCAAAGATATTTTGTGTAAGGTTTTCACAGGTTTGGGAAAGAGTAAGGTATTCAAATTCTTTTTACAAACAATGCAGTTTGGTTCTTCCCTTTCCTGGTCTTCAGTGGTCTGGAAGTGGGTGGGGACTCACAGTCTGATGGCCTGTGCATCATGCACCCTAGCTGTGCAACAGCCTGATGGGTAAAGTGTAAATTTATCTTATGCTTACCACTGTAAGAGAATGAACAAGGTAGGGTTTCTATTCTTTTCAATATAGGTAAGCAGGCTGAGCTTCTTGGTTTTGGATTCTGGCCTCCTTTGTTGCAGGGGTTAGCAAAATTTTTATAGCCAGTTGCACAGCTCATGCCTTTGTGGAAATAATTGAATGTCACTCAAACAAGAAGCAAAGGCTATTTATTCAGAGCTTCCCATAGCAAGGAAGTTGACCACCAGCACTTGTGTTTGGCAGAGACTCAAAGGCAGACAGAGGGGTAAGAACACTTCATGATGGAAAGCACACAAGGCTTCAGGTGTTCTGATTGGAGGCTGTTGGTGTTGGGGAGTTGCAGAAATGGGGCCTCCTATGTGATTGGTTAGGGGGTCTATGTTAGTCTGTTTGCATTACTATGAAGCAATACCTGAGGCTGGGTTATTTACAAAGGAAAGACGTTTATTTTGGCTCACAATTCTGCAGGCTGTATAGGAACCATGGTGCCAGCATCAGCTTTGGGGAGGGCTTCAGGAAGCTTACAATGATGGCAGAAAGTGAAGGGGAGCCAGCACGTCACATGACCAGAGAGGGAGCAAGAAAGAGGAGGGTGAGGTCCCAGACTCTTTTAAACAATCAGATCTCACATGAACTGTGTGAGAACTCTCTCATCACCAAGGGGATAGTGCCAAGCTCTTCATGAGGGATCCGCCTCCATGATCAAATCACCTCCTACCGGGCCCCGCCTCCAACATAGGAGATTACGTTTCAAGATGAGATTTGGAAGGGACAAACACGCAAACTGTATCACTCCACCTCTGCCCCCCAAATCTCATGTCCTCACTTTGCAAAATTCAATCATCCCTTTCCAATAGTTTCCCAAAGTCTTAACTTATTCTAGCCCCAACTCAAAAGTCCAAAGTCTCATTTGAGACTCGAAGTTTCTTTCACCGATGAACCTGTAAAATCACAACCAAGTCATTTACTTCCAAGATACAATGGGGGTACAGGCATTGGGTAAACATTCTTATTCCAAAAGGGAGAAATCAACCAAAAGAAAGGGGCAACAGGCCCCGCATAAGTCCAAAACCCATCAAGGCAGGCATTAAAACTTAAAGTTCCAAAATAATCTCCTTTGACTCCATGCCCCACATCCTAGGCCCTCTGGTGCACGGGGTGGGCTCCCAAGGCCTAGGGCAGCTCTGCCCCTGTAGCTCCTTGGGGCGCAGTCCCCAAGGCTGCTGTCACAAATTAAAATTGAATGCCTGCAGCCTTTCCAGGCAGAGGGTGCAAGCTTCAGGGGGTTCTACCATTCTTGGATTTGGGGAATGGCAGCCCGGTCCTCTAGCTCCACTTGGCAGTGCCCTAGTGGTAGGGACTCTGTTTGTGGTCTCCCACCCCACATTTCTTTTCAGCACTGCTCTGGTAGAGTATCTTTGCTGGGGCTCCACCTCTGTAGCAGGCTTCTGCTGGGACACCCAGCCTTTCCCATACATCCTCTGGAATCTAGGGGGAAGCTTCCAAGCCTCCTTCACTGTTACATTCTGCAAGCCTGCAGGCTTAACAACACATAGAAGCCACCAGTGCTTACAGTTTGCAACCTCCAGAGTGGTGGCCCAAGCTGTACCTGTGGCCTTTGATCCACAGCTGGAGCTAGAGCAGCTGGGATGCAGGGACCAGTGTTTCAAGGCTACATGGGGCAGCAGCACCCTGAGCCTGACACCTCAAATTATTCTTTTCTCTTACACACCTGGGCCTGTCATGGAAGGGGTTGCCTCACAGACTTCTGAAATGCCTTTGAGGCCTTTATTTCATTGTCTTGGATATTAGCACTTGGCTCACTTTTAGTCATGCTAATCTCCAGCAAGTGGTTGCTCCACAGGCCGCTTGAATTCCTCTCCTGAAAATGCTGAGGCCAGACTGCAATTGTTTTATACTCAGTTTCCCTTTTAAATATAAGTTCCAACTTTAAGTCATTCTTTGTTCCCATATCTGATCATAGGCAGTTAGAAGCAGTCACATCACTTCTTGAATGCTTTTCTGCTTAGAAGTTTCTTTTGCCAGATACCCTAGGTCATCACTCTTAAAGTTAAACTTTCCACAGATCCCTAGGCCATGGGCACAATGAAGCCAGTTTCTTTGCTGGTGCCTAACATGGGTGACCTTTACACCAGTTCCCAATAAGTTCCTCATCTCCATCTGAGACCTTCTCAGCCTGGCCTTCACAGCCCAAATTTCTATCAGTATTTTGGTCAAAACCACTTAGTAAGACTTTAAGAAGTTCCAAACTCTCCCTTGTCTTTCTGTTTTCTTCTAAGACTTCTTCTAAGACTCCTTCAACATCTGCCCATTGCTTAGTTTCAAAGCTTCAGGTGTCTTTATAGCAATGCCCCACTCCTTGGTACCAATTTTCTGTGTTAGTCTGTTTACACTGCTATAAAAGAATACCTGAAGCTGTGCAATTTATGAAGAAAAGAGGTTTATTTTGGCTCAAGGTTCTGCAGGCTGTACAGGAACCATAGTGACAGCATCTGCTTCTGGTGAGGGCCTCAGGAAGCTTACAATCATGGTGGAAGGTGAGCGGGGAACAGGCATGTCTCATGGAGAGAGAGGGAGCAAGAGGGAGAAGGGAGAAGTCTCAGACTCTTTTAAACAACCAGATCTTGTGTGAACTACCTGAGCAAGAACCCATTCATCACCAAGGGGATGACAGCAAACCATTCATGAGGGATCCACCCCCATGACCCAATACCTCCCACCAGGTCCCACCTCCAGCATTGGGGATCACATTTCAACATGAGATTTGGAGGGGACACACATCTAACCTATATCAGAGGGATATTTAATTTTCTCTGGTGGGTCCTATGCTGGAAGCCCATGAGTGTGTATGGAGGATGGCAAAAATTGGAGCAGCTCTCAGTTGTTCATCAAGTCTTGGCTGTTCTGGTTTAATTGTTACAGGGGTTATTGTTTAGCTTCCTGGAATTATGGCTAGAGATGATACTGTGGCTTCCTGAGCTGCTTGCTGTAGGTATTTGGTTGATTTCCTAGGTTGGTTGTTGCAGACTGTGGATCAGAGCTCTCTTTTGATGCGTGGTCTGGCCATTGTCTTTTTATATATTCACTCTCTCACTCCATTTTTCCTCCAGGGAGTCTGGGCTCATTGTAGGGCATCAGCTTTGATTGACCCAGACGTGGGAGAATTGGGAGAGCAATGGTGGAACCCTGTTTTGTATTGAAGAAAAAATGCATATATTTCATCAGAAAACTATGCGTCATCTACATTGTGACCTTCCAGGTTGGGATATCAGAGTCCAGCCCTGTTCCTTATCTCAGAGTGATTTTACAACTCTTAGTAAGTTGTAGCTGATATGTCTATGAATTGGGTCCTGTCTAGTAGTGATTTGATTTAACTGACTTCCCCCACCTCCTTGGGAAAACAAGTTTTGTCTCCACTTGTAATTCATCCCAACACTGCTTTTCCGACATAAATGTGTGTGTTTTGACCTTTTCTTTGACCTGGTTATGACATTGTTTGCATCCTTCGTATCATATGAGTCACATAAAAAACATAAAACCTTTAGTACATGTTTGTTTTTATGTTTGTATGAGAGCCATGATTTTATTTTTCCCAAAAGTATCTTTTAACATGCGTGTGTGTGTGTGTGTGTGTGTGTGTTGGCAAGAGGCTACAGGTATACTCAGAGACTACCCACAAAGCAGAGTGGGCTTGGGAGTGATGATGCAGGGCTTTGGGGCTGGCTTGTCCATGGAGAGGGATGATAACAGCAATGAGGCTCATTCTATGGGTTCTTGTTTGACCCTGGGGGACAGGGAGTCTCTCCCAAGGTTTGACTGAGATTGAATTTCTCATCTGCTCTGACTAAGGTATGTGTGTCTGTGACTGGGAAGGTTGGGCAGGGAACGGCATAGAGCTAGATTCAATTTAATGTGGAAATATGAAGAAATGTGAACTTCCTTGTATCTAAAATTTATGGAATGTTAGACATGTTTGTTCCCCGGTGCTGCAAAGAAATAGCACTTGAACATAAATTTAATTTTCTCAGCAAGGCCATTTTTTTTACTTTCTGCAGAAAGGGTACACTTGCCAGCAGCTTTGCAATGAGAGTACACTGAACAAAGGAGACAGGGTCATTTATAACCTGATGCGTCCACCCTACTGCTATGTCCAGTTTCCATTGACTGGAACGGGACCTTACATTTTGCATTTGTCCCGACTGGCTAACAACTTAGAACTTTCTGAAAGAGGCAAAGGCTGAGGAGAACAAAGGAAGGAGGAAGTAACTTGTGGAATGCAGAGAAAGGTAAAAACATCTCTGAATAAGGAATAGGAACAGGCTATGACCTAATGCTTGCTTGGACCAGTATAAGCCTCCAGGGCAAATAGTTAGGCTACATTGTGGGAGCTAAGAACACAAAGTACATTGATTTCTTTATTACAGCTAGCAGATATCTAAGAATGTTAGCACAGTCCTTTGAATAACCTTTGCTTCTAAGAGAAGTTACTATTTGTTCCTAATTAGATGGGGAGGAAAATCTCTTTGAAGAGGAACTTCTACTTTTTACATGGAGCAAATACCATGGCTGCTCGATTTTAGTGTTTTGTCTGGACTTGTAGAGTACATTTGTACAGCATGTATCTGCACATGCTCACTACAACCGCGGTTGATTTGAAGGCAAGGCAGGCTTCAGGGAATTGGTGTGCAAAATACTGCTAAGAAAGGGAAGGGCATGGAACGTGGAAGATGATTTTAGGGATCCAATTTCAGACTCTGAATGACTAAAAACAGCAGTGAGAACAATTGCAACACGAAAACTTCCTGAAATGAAACAGAATCAAACTCTGCAAACCAGAAACCCTTCCAGGAGAAAGAAGGGTATGCAGGGGTTGTGTCACGAGTGGGAACGTGGGAAGACTTTCTGGCCCAAGTCTGAGTCTGGCTTCTGAGACGTGTGGGCTAACATGACGGGCAGGCAGTGGGACGGGTTGTGCTGACAATTAGGAAAATAGTGAACTACATTGAGGGCATTTTGGGAGGATGACATGGCACCCTTGGGGAGGAGGGCTGGAACCTTGGTCTGTTGGCTCATCTGAGAGGCTGGGACGATGGTAGCTCTGAGCGGCGAGGAAGTAATATTGCTGAAGAATCCCCCAGGGTTCACAACGCACATGCTTCAGGGAGTTTGGTGGGATGACTAAGGACATAAAAACACACCGAAACATACCTTTGGGCACCTATCAGAGAACTGGCTGTCCTAGCTCCTTAAAAATCTACCAGATGTGGCCTGAGGTATGGACTTAAGTTCCCTGGATACTGGCGGGAGGTCTTTGGTCTTGGAAAGTGAGAGACTGAATATGTAAGTGGATAATGGCCAGAACACATACAAAAATAGAACTCTGACCCATGATCTGCAGCAGCCAGCCCAGGAGACCAACCTGTTATCCACAGCGGCCAGCCCAGGAGACCAACCTGTTATCCACAGCGGCCAGCCCAGGAGACCAACCTGTTATCCACAGCAACCGGCCCAGGAGATCAACCTGTTATCCACAGCAACCGGCCCAGGAGACCAACCTGTTCTCCACAGCAGCCAGCCCAGGAGACCAACCTGTTATCCACAGCAACCGGCCCAGGAGACCAACCTGTTATCCACAGCAGCCAGCCCAGGAGACCAACCTGTTATCCACAGCAGCCAGCCCAGGAGACCAACCTGTTCTCCACAGCAACCGGCCCAGGAGACCAACCTGTTCTCCACAGCAACCGGCCCAGGAGACCAACCTGTTCTCCACAGCAACCGGCCCAGGAGACCAACCTGTTCTCCACAGCAACCGGCCCAGGAGACCAACCTGTTCTCCACAGCAACCGGCCCAGGAGACCAACCTGTTCTCCACAGCAGCCGGCCCAGGAGACCAACCTGTTCTCCACAGCAGCCAGCCCAGGAGACCAACCTGTTATCCACAGCAACCGGCCCAGGAGACCAACCTGTTCTCCACAGCAGCCAGCCCAGGAAGCTAGCCTGCTCTAAGTCAGTCTTGTAGGAAGTCAGAGTACTTCTCTAGCAATGGGTCCAGGAAACCGAAGAATAACCCCTGTAGCCGCTGGCCCCAGATGGCCAGTACTTGACAAGCACTGGCAGCTGCCTTGATTTTTGACCTTGCTTCCAATTTACAACCAATTGGAAAAAGGCAAACATGGTCTCCAACCAATCATGCAGGATGCCCCTGGAGGGGCGAGGAGGGGCGCTGCCTCTGCACCTTCTGAGGGTTCACTGAAAACGAATTGACAGTGGGCAGATTTATAGGAGAAAAAGGCACACACTTGTGAGAAGCACAGTGGAGTCACAGGAGAGTGATTACCCAATAACCCAATGCAGTCCAGATGCTTGCAGATTCTTCACAGGGGAGGGAGTGAGGGGGGAAATGGGGCCCTCTATAGGGGTAGTCAATGACTTCTGGGAGGAATGAATGGGCCCAGTGCTCAATGGTCAGTAAGTGATTTCTTTGGGAACTGAATGGGACTGGACTACAGACAAACAGACAATCGTTTGGCACGAAGTTAGTCTGGGCTCCAGGTACGGCGTTTAATTTTCAGTCTCTTCCCCCGTGATACGAATTTTAATTTTCTCCGGTTAACAAATTTCAGGGAAGGCATCTGTATTCCTCCTTGGTGAGTCCAGTTTCTCGGTAGAGAAGGGAACTTCAGAGAACAGCTTCATCCTGTGCTTTGGAAAAGGACTGGGGGGGGAGACAAGGGAAGGTCAGAGTGACCTTGAGCCTTGAGGCTGCTTCTTTAATTCAGCGTGTCAAAGTGCATGTCAAAAGATACTTTGGGGTATCGTTTTCTGGGTCCCAATACCCCATTAGCCTGCCTGCAGCTCCCGCAGGCCATCACCCTCCAATCAGGGCACGCCTGAAGCCTTATCTTCTTCTTCTTCTTTTTTTTTTTTTTGAGACGGAGTCTCGCTCTGTGGCCCAGGCTGGAGTGCAGTGGCGCGCTCTTGGCTCACTGCAAGCTCCACCTCCCGGGTTCCAGCAATTCTCCTGCCTCAGCCTCCCGTGTAGCTGGGACTACAGGCGCCCGCCACCGCGCCTGGCTAATTTTTTGTATTTTTAGTAGAGACGGGGTTTCACCGTGGTCTCGATCTCCTGACCTTGTGATCCGCCCGCTTTGGCCTCCCAAAGTGCTGGGATTACAGGCGTGAGCCACCGCGCCCGGCCATCTTCTTTCTACTATGACGCTTTCCCACTCCCCTGCCTGCCTTTGAGTTTCTGCTAGAATGCGAGAGATGGTGGCCGATTCCCTTGCTACAGCAGCTCTGAACAAATAGCCTTTGCTCTTTCTCGTTGGGGTGGTCTTTCTTTTCTTTCAAAAGCATGGATCTGACTGATGGAGAAACTGAAAACAAAGTGGGCCGGGCCAGCCCCAAGGGCTACCACTCAGGGCTCCTCCCAGCTTCCCTCCACCCTGGAGTCAGAGGAAGGGGGCGGGGTCAGGGGAGCAAGGCTTGGGGCTGAAGCCAGTGGCTCCTCCCTAGGCTCTGATGGCAGGGAGAGATGAGGAATTCCCACAGGAGGAGAATCCTGACTGCCACTTAGGCTCCTGGGGAGTTTCAGAAAGCGAGGTCCCCCTGACAGCCAACGGCCGAGCCAAGGAATTCTGGAACCCAGCAAACAGTACTGCGTGGCTACCCTCAGTGGCCACAGGCATGCACAGAGGGGCTGGGACTGGGACCAGGAGACTAGACCCGAGAGCGCACCTGGGAACACCAGCCAGGTGTGGACAGTGTCACGAGGCTGGTGACAGACGTTTTTCTAACTTAAAATTTAATTTGACAACATTTTAGACCTAAACAAGAGCTGCAAGAATAATAAACAGAATTTCCATATCATTCACCCAGATTCCCCAAATATTTACATTTTTAAACATTTACTTTATCCTTCACCTTCTGCCCTCCTTGTAACCGTGTGTGTGTGTGTGTGTGTGTGTGAGATGTGTCTTTGTATTATTTTTTCCTGAATCATTTAACGGTGTGGTTAGGCACGCCCCTTTACTGCTAAATACGGTAGGGCAGGGGTCCCCAACCCCTGGGCCGAGAACCAGTACAGGTTCGTGGACTGTTAGGAACCAGACCGCACAGGAGGAAGTGAGTAGTCCGCGGGCCTTTGCTCCTGAGCTCCGCCTTCTATCAGATCAGCAGCGGCATTAGATACTCAGAGGAGTGCGATCTCTACTGTGAACTGCGCATGCCAGGCATCTGGGTTGCACGCTTTTTATGAGAATCGAACTAATGCCTGATGATCCGAAGTGGAACAGTTTCATCTTGAAACCTTTCCTTCCTCCCCAGTCTGTGGAAAAATGATCTCCCACGAAACCCAGCCCTGGTGCCAAAAAGGTTGGGGACTGCTGCTTTAGGGTGTATTTCCCGAAGAAAAGGAATTTTCATAAAACCCCAGTACAAGGATCAAAATCAGGTAATGAACATGATACTATTATCTAATACACGGACCTTGTCTAGATTTTCCCATTTGTCTCAATAATGCCCTTTACAGCAAAAGAGAATCCAAGGTCACGTGTGGCATTTGGTTGTCTTCTCTCTTCAGTCTCCTGTAATCTGGAATAAGTTACAGCTTTTCTTTGTATTTCATGATATTGACACTTTCGAAGAATGCAGGCTGGTGATTCTGTACAAGTCCCTGTCTTTCTGCCCAGCATTTGCTCATGATCAGATGAAGGTTGGCACCTTTGGCAGGCATCGCGGGGGTAGAGCTGAGCTTTACTCACTGCATCAGGTAATGGGCTTTTAAATCGTGTCAGCATCTATGTGTGTGAGGTCATGTGTGGTACTGAGATTCAGCTGTACCCAAGTGCTGCAAGCATTCAGTCAAGGGAGCTCAGGCCAAAAGCATCAGCTGGCCTTCCAGGAAAGAGTGCGCATCCCAGAGGAGGCTTCTGTTACCTGTATCTCAATCAGCAACTGACTGAATGTCAGTCACCTTTTATTGGTGAAAACAGTGACCTATTCATGTTCATAATTCAAGTTAGAAACGGGCCGTCATTGCTGAGATGAAAGGTATTTGAGATGTGTGGTGGGTTGGCTAAATGCTTCTAGAAAGCACTCTCACTCTTGCATAAATAGGACACAAGAACCCTCCTTAGGGATGATGCCCTGTTCATTCTGTATCCAGCCACGGTCACTGGCAGATTCTGGTTCTGTAACACTGGCTCGGTTTTTGGCTTAAATGAATATTTCACGTCAGGTACAGGTTGTAGTAATGACCAGGATGGAGAACTGGAACTTTCTCGAGCCTACAGAACATAATGCATGAACATTTTTTTGTCCCTGCTTGGTAATAAAGGTTTAGTGTAAAAACGTCTGTGTATACATGGGGTCAAGGCTGGTCTTTGGTTTGCCCTCATGGCAACCTGGTGGCAAAGTGGTGGTAGGGAGCCCTCACCGTCTTCAGTCTTCTTCCAGGGCTAAAGTTCTCTATCAGGTCAGTTTGCAGCAGAGGGGAATTTCTTGGTGCTGTCATGGAACATTTAAGAAAGCCCAAGAGCCCTTCTTTCAACTGTGCTTGAGGGGAGTTGGCTGTCTCATGCCATCCTGCATTAACAGACAGAACACACAGCTGGTAACACAGAGCTAAGTCCTGCTCAGAGCACGGCGTTGTCATTTTTCAGCTCAGCTGAGCATTGGAATTCCCTTGGGCATCTTTTAAAAATCTCGATGGTTGACATTTTTCAAAAAAAGGCATATGAATGGTCAACAAGCATAAGAGAAAATGCTCAACATCACTAATCATCAGAGAAATGCAACTTGAAACTACAATGAGATACCATGTCACACCAGAATGGCTATTATTAAGAAGTGAAAAAAAACAACAGATATTGGTGAGGGTGCAGAGAAAGGGGACACACACACTGTGAGTGGGAATGTAAATTTGTATACTCTCTATGGAAAATAGCATGTACATTTCTCAAAGAACTAAAAATAGAACTATTATTCATCTCAGAAATCCTACTGCTGGGTATCTAAGAAAAGGAAAATAAGTAATTCTGTAAAAAAGAGGCCAGGTGCAGTGACTCATGCCTATAATTCCAGCACTTGGGAGGCTGAGGCGGGAGGACTGCCTGAGCTCAGGAGTTTGAGACCGGCCTGGGCAACATGGGGAGATCCCGTCTCTATAAAAAGTGAAAAAAAAAAATACTGGCATTTGTATGTTTACCACAGCACTATTCACAATAGTGAATATTCAACCCAAGTGTTCATTGATGGATGATTTGATAAAGAAAATGTGATATATATATATACACATATATATATACACACATATATATACACACACACACATATACATATATATACATACACACACATATATATACACATACACATATATACACACACACATACATATATATATACACACACACACATATACACACACAACACACACACAATGGAATACTACTCAGTCTTAAGAAAGAATGAAATCATGTCTTTTGCAGCCACGTGGATGGAATTGGAGGCCATTATCTTAAGTGAAATAATTCAGACACAGGCAGCCAAATACTGCATGTTCTCTAAGTGGAACCTAAATAATGTGTACATATGGATGAAGAGAGAGGAATAATGGACAGTGGAGACTCAGAAGGGTGGTAGGGCAGGAGGCGGATGAGGGATGAGAAATTACTTAATGGGCACAACGTACACTATTCAAGTGATGGCTACTCTAAAAGCCTAGACTTCACCACTAGGCAACGTATCCATGTAACAAAACTGCACTTGTACCTGTTAAATATATTTAAAAAGTCCTGATGCTCAGGCCAGCTTCAGAACTCTGAAATTAGAATGTATGTGGTGGGGCCTGGACATCAGGATTCTTAAACGCCCCCTAGTTGATGAGCTGGTGCAGCCAGGTTAAGAACCCCTGGAGGAAGAATCCTGGGGATTGGACAGCTGAGACCTGCCCTCCTGCCACCTAGGAGATCAGGGCCCATGAAGGGGGCAGGAAGAGAAGGGAAAGTCCTTCCAAGGGTGGGTGCCAGGGTGGCCAGGGAGCTGCCTTTGCCTGCTCTGCCCCGTCACTTTTGGGGGGCCTCCTTCTCTCACCGTCTTGGAAGGGCCCAGATGTAAACAGTGGAAGGAGGTAGCTCTGAACAAAGAAGGCCCGGTTGGAGATTTGGGGTAGGATTTGACCCCCAGTACGGACCAAATCCAGTCCTGACTCACCTGCCCTTAAGGACAAGATGACTGCTTGCCGCCCATCACTGGAGGAAGGCGCGGTGGGGAGAGGTTCATATTCAGGGGTCTCCAGAAACTCCCTTCTGGAAGGTGAGGCTTTAGTCTCCTGTCCAGTTGCACTGCCTCCCCTCTTCCCGCTGCGGGCACTGGCTGTGGCGGGGCTGTGCAGGTCCAGCATCTCCACTCTGCTGACCTCCTTCCCTGGAGGCCCTGGGCTGGGAGCTAAAGTCCCCATACCAGTCCAACTGTTTTCTGCAGGAAAATCTATTGAGATACCACTTTTCATCTGATTCTCAGGGCTCTAGGAAGATCCCGAAAGAATAAACACAAGAATGTCCCCCTTTCCCTCTGAAGAGGAGGACAGCAGACCTTTGGGTTCAAGTCCTGGCTTCCTTGCTCCAAGGCCAATAGCATTTGCATTTCAAGGCCAATGTTTCCAGGTGGCTTGGTTTGGGAGTGCAGGCCCCCTGAGGGGTTCACCTGGACGGGGCATCATCTGAAGAGGAAGGGGCCCTCCTGAGAGAGGGAGACAGTGGGACCAGCCTGCATGGGGACTGGCAGCTGGAGTGAAGCGGGGTAGGCATGTGCAGGATGAGGGCTTGGACTGAAGGTCTGGCCTGTAGTCAGTGGACGGGCCAGATGGTGAACAGCGACAGCCTGGGATCCTGTAGCCACAAGAGCGATGCCCTGACTATGACTACGAAGACGACCACCGAAGACCTCCCTACTGGACTGGACAAGTTCTGGTGTGACCCTGCTCACACTGCCCGGTGAGTCACTGGGCACATTCAGGGAAGCTCCTGTGGCCAAGAGCTTCACTGGGAAGATGAGAAGTGCTGTCAACTCAAAAGGGGCTGTTTTGGATTCCTGACCTCGTATGGAGCAGACTTGGTCTTGCTGGTGTGTGCTAGAGCCTATTGCTGTGTTCACAACCCTGTTGCCCAGCCGCCACCTGCAGCCCACAGATTCTCAGGAGCCCGTCACTTAGACTTCTCTGCTCCATCTGCCCAGCCTGAGCAACCAGTTCCCAAAGTTCACCCTTGCAAGAAACAGGGCTCCGAGGAACACAGAACTGGCCAAGCTGGGGAAGAGGTGTCACTCAGAGATGAGCCCAAGCTCCCCAGCTACTGGAGGAGGTCCTGAAGAAGGTCGGGAGGCACAGGCTCAGCCAGCTTCGGGCAGCAGCGAGTCTGGAGGTGGACTGAGGGCCTGCTGGCAGGATAGGGGAGCAGATCTGTGAGCAGGGAACAGTCTGACCCAGGAGCCCTGGGCTCTGTCTTTTACTGGCTGCGTGACAGCCTTTCTGGGCAGTTTCCTTGTCACCTTGGTCAATGAGCTAATATTGCTCACTGCATGGAGGACCAGGGCATTAAACGGGATGATGCTCGTCCAGTGCTTGGAGCGTAGAGCGAGCTTTGTAAACAACAGCTCCCTATCTCTCCTTTCATGGGAACTGGGGTGCACAGGGAGCTGATCATGATCAGAAGACATCAAGAGCTCAGTCATCAGAACCTGGGGTCTGTGGGGACTCTGCTTCCTTAGGGGTCTGTCCTATATGGCCAGGCCAGGCACCGGCCCCACAAGGGCAGGCACCCAGAGATGTCTCTGGAAGGGAGGATGGGACCCACTTCGCCGAACGCCACATCCCTCCTGCTCCCATCTGCCCATGCCACTTCCCTCAGCCCCTCACAGCAACTCCATGGATGTCGCTACATCCCAGGCACCAGGACCAGCTTCCTGGCCTCTGACTGGGTGCCTGGCCCTGGATGCCTATGCAGAGCCAGGAAGGCAGCCCCTGCAGGTCTCAGCCTGACCTGGGAGTGGGGCTTGGCAGGAACAAGGTCAGCGTGGCCTGGCGAGGCTGACGAGACCCTGAGCCAGTTGCCTGGGGCTCCCTAAATTCCCTCTGACCAAAATAGGCTGGGATCAGCACCTCGGGTGGGGCTGTGCACATGGGTGGGAGCCAACAGCTGTGCAGTGAAGACTGGGAGCAGGGCCGGTCCTTACTGTCTCCAGGTGGAATCCACCTTATACTAAGTCTTTCTCGGTACCTCGAGTCACTATGCTTCAGACCGCATCTTCCTGTCTAGCGCACTCATCAACCCACATGTTGGTTTTGTCACAGTTGCTGACACTTAATGAGTGCTCTCCTCTGTGCCCAGCCTTTACTAAACGTTGCTTTAATCCTAAAACAATCCTAGATAGATAGTATTCCTGTCTCCCTTGTACAGAGGAGAAAACTGAGGCGCAGAGAGGTGAAGCCCGTGCCCAGCGACCAACTAGGACAGAGTCGTATTCATATTGCACTTGAAATCCACGAACAAAGATGGAACAAAGAACTAAGAAATGGTTTTGAAGCTGGACTGAAGTAGTGACCGATACCACTTCGTGTGGTTTGTTCGCACTGTTGCTCGCCGGAGCCCCTGTTTTTAGGATGTAGATCAACAATGTCCTCTACTCTTCAAGCAGGTGAGGGGCGGCACTTTCATCCAGCACCCAGCACCCTGAGATGGGGTGGGCCTGCTGGATCTGGGCCCCTGCGTCTACTCTGTGCTGCCCAGGCTCGGGGAGGGGCCTGTTTGCAAGAGGCTTCTCACCCGCCTCACCTGGGAGGCGTTTGGCTCTGGCCTCATTCCGCTTGGCAGGAGCAGCCAGAACCATTCACTTCTTGATGGAAGGAAACAGGCTCAACCCCTCAGAGTGAAATATTGGCTGTAAAAACAAAGTAATAAACAAAAGCATCCCCTCTCTCCAGGGTACATGACATTCTTGCCTGAACTGTCCCGTTGCTACTTGCTGGGGAGTTAGGGGATGTTTCAGTCTTGTTAGAGATGTTTGCCATCTTTTTTGGTCTATTTTAGTCTTCCAAGAATGTGAATGGTGCCTATTCCATCTTTGCAGGGTTCTTAGCTCACTGCCATCACCGCGGCCATTGCTACCACCACATGGGGACATGTGTGCTGTGCCGGCAGCCCCTCCTCACAGCCAGCCTGCACGAGGAGCCTGGGCTCCAACACGAGCTACTTGTGTGTATTGGTTTTCTAGGGTCGTCATGACAAAGTACCACCAAGTCAGTGGTTTAGAACCACAGAAATGTACTGTCTCACAGTTCCTGAGACTACAAGTCTGACATCAAGGTGTTGGCAGGGCCAGGCTCTCTCTGACATCTCTAGGCAGGGATCCTTCATTATCTCTCATAGATTCTGCTGCTGCTGGTGATCCCTGGCATCCCCATCACTCTAGGCATGAGGCCGTCTCCTCCCTGTGTGTCTTCGCATCATTGTTCCTCCCTGCATGTCTGCCTCTGTGCCTCCATTTTTCCAGTCATGTTGGATTAGGACCTATGCTAATAACTTTATTTTGACTCGATTACCCCTATAGAGACCCTATCTCAAACTAAGTCACACTCTGAGATACTGGGGGTTAGGACTCCAGCATGTCTGTTTTGAAGAGACTAAATTCAACTCATCATAACATGGTGTCACCTTTGAGAAGTTATTTCATGTCTCAATACCTCAGTCTCTTTACCTGTAAAGCAGGACTGCTAATACACCATAACACTTGCCTCTTTGGGTTGTTGGGATGACCCAGTCAGCCAATATGTGAGTAAAGTGTTTGGGACAGAGTCAGCACTCCATCAATGCTGTGTGCATGGGCGCTGCTGCTAGCACAGCCCTCTTGTCACGGTAGCAGAAATGCAGGTTTGGGGAGGTTAAGGCATTTGCTAAAAGTTTCAAAGCTGGATTGAGAACCCGAGTCAACCTGGACCCAGACACAGCTCCAAGATAGGCCTCCCCTGAGACCAGCGTGACACAGCATGGCCTGGCCCTGTGCAGCTGGACGACACCAGGTGCAGCCAGAAGGCAGGGAGCCTGTTCTGGAAAACGATTTCTCCATAGGTTCTTTCAAAGATTTGCCACTGAAGTTCAAATACATATTCAGCCCTCAATATTTAACATGGATAAAGCCCCACCATTGGCTTCCTCATCTACAAATGTAGATGGTGCCCAGGAGTGGCCCGAGGCCCTTGCTATGCAGATCATCTGTGGATTTATAAGCACAAGAACAAAACACGACCGTCTAACTAGACACTCCCAAGCCCCAGCTAATATTATGCTTAGTTCCAGCAGTATTTGGCCCAAGACAGCCACAAAACTTGGACAGCTCCTCTGGGCTGGTGAGGGTGGGGCTGGCTGGCTTCTTCTACCTTAAGGGCAAGAGCAGCCAGAGCACCGGGCAGGGAAGCTCATGGGGCTCTAAGATCCCCCTGAGAATTAACGGCTAGGCCCACAGAATCCCAAAGAGCCTGGTGGCTTCCTCCCCAATCCCCAACCAGGACTGTAAGAAAGTCTGGGGGTGAAATTCTTCACCACTCCTTCCTGAGGCTGACTTCTCTGAGACCAGGCCCAGGAGTAATCTGAACATTGTCTTCTTGGTGACCTTGGTTGTTGAGAGCGTGGTCAGGATGGTTGGCCATTCATTCCCCCTCCTAAGGGCTTTGGTGGGATGGTGTTGGGGCTGTTTCCTTGGAGCCTCAGGGGAGGGACTTGCTCTTCCTCATTCAGCGGCTGGAAGGCAAGGCACGAACCCATGATTCAGGTAAGATACATTTTACTGCCTGCTATGAACTGAATAGCGGTTTCCTCCAAGAGTAAAAATTCATTTGTTGAAATCCTCACCTACGAGGTTCTTCTACTAGAAGGTGGGGTCTTTGGGAGGTAATTAGGTCATGAGGGTGAGGCCTTCACAAATGATTAGTGAACTTATAAACGAGACCCCAGAGAGCTCCCTCACCTTTTCATCCAGTGAGGACACAGGGAGAAGATGGTCATTAGCGACCAGGAAGAGGTCCCCCCAACCCAGAACCCCACGCTGGCACCTGATCTCCACTTCTGGCCTCCAGAACTGTGAGAAATAAATTCCAGATTCCTGTTGTTTCTAAGCCATCCTGCCCAAGGTACTTTGTTAGACGCAGCCTGTGCTGACTCACACGGTGCCTTATTTGATTTTCATTCACTGCTTTGAGAAGCAGATCAGCTTGAATGAGCACGGAATGTATCTGTTGAAAAAGCAGCTGGAAGTCTGTCAAGTGCATTCTGGAAATGGATTCAGGCTAACAGAGTGTTCTGAATAGAGATGCCTGAAACAAATAAGTATGATCTGTTATCAATGCATCATCGCTTTATGGTACACGATTGATTTTCTTAAGTATGCGATTGTACTGTCTATAATTTTGTTGGTGTTTTTGTACTTAGCAACCCTTTTTCATACAGATGGCATCAGAATAAATTTCATCCCAGTTCTATTTCCAAAATATTATTGGTGCCCCTCCTTGTACTGCCTGAGTATGGTCAGATCAAGGCTTACAAACCCACGGGCGATGTTGCAGAATGAGTGACAACAGATAATGCCAACCGCCCAGACAGAATCCAGCAAGAAATTACATTGGAATGGCTCTACCTTGTGGAGGGAACTGTCCAGTGCAGAGGACCTGCCTGAGTATTGCTTACAATGCGTCTTTCTGGTTATAATGAAGCCATTTATTTGTTTACATCTTTATATTATTACCACTTTCCTCCACTGACATGGAAATACTTAGAGCCTAGAACAATGCTGGGCTTGGAGCAGGTGCTTGAAAGCATATTAGCAAAATGAATGAATACATGAATGAGTGAAAGAATGGGCGAAGATGCTGGCGCAGAGCGTGGTCTTTTGTGAGCTGGGTGAGTGTGAACCAGAGTCTGAGACCGCTAGTTGCTCTGATTAGACACTGAGGATCAGACACTGGAAGCACCACTGTCCTATAAGGCCCCTTCTCACCTAGCTCGGCAGCCTGGGCTACACCACTGTCTTTATTAACTGTCCTCTGTGAGTCCACCTTGGAAGGTTCTCACTTACTTGCTTTTTCTCTCTGCAGGAGCCAAAGACATAACAATGGAGAACATGGTTGGTATAGCCCTCTAACCTGGCAGGCAGCACATTAGAATCACGTAGGAGCTTAAAAAGTACTGACCGGCTTGGTCTTTCTTGGTGTGAAGGTGGGATGCAGGCTTCCTGGGGTCATCCTCTTGTACAGCCAGAGTTGAGAACTATCTGAGTAGAGCTTTCCACGCTTCTGTGCACATCAGAATCGTCTGGGGGGCTTGTTCACTGTAGGTTGATGGGTCCCATCTCTAGCCTCTGATCCAGTAGCCTGGGGTGGGGCCCAGGATGTGCTGCTGCTGGGGTCTGGGCAGTGCTATGAGAACCGCTGCTGTAGGAGCTCGATCAGGTAATCGGTCCCCTTCTCCCTGCCCCAGGGTATTTGCTGCTTCCTGTCTCTGCCATTCTTTTCTCAACCTGGGGCACTCGCTTTTCTCCCTATGCTGCCTCGCCCTTTGCTGAGGTCTGGGCGATCCCTGGCAGGGTGCAGAAAAAAAAAATTTAAATTACTTTTCTCAGCCCAAAGGAGACTGGAATGCTTCACAAGGGGTTCTACTTGAGAGGCAGATGACCACCCAAATGGCAAACCAGAAGCATCGAAGTGGACACCAGAGCCTCCTGGACCTGACATGTGGCCCTGGAAGTGACCAGATGTGGTCTCAAGGGATGGGGGCCCCGGGCTAGGAATGCCACCATTCAGGGAGGCCCTAGAGCAGAGCGGAGCAGCCGTGGGCCGGCCCCAAGCTCACTCCTGCCTCTCTCTGCATGTCTCCCTCATTCTTTTCTCTCTGAACTGTGACCCTTTTGGCCCCTCTGGGTACCAGGGGCGACAAGGTGATCCCTCAGCACTTAAGTCTACATCTTAGAAATGTAGGTCCTCACAGAGGCCAACTTGTCTCCTTCTGGGACCAAATTCCAAATTCTTAAAAAGAAAAATCAAAGAATATGATAAGTCGATCTCCGGGGCCAGCCCCTGGGGCGCAAACATTCCCCTGAGTCAGGGAAAGGTGACTGTAACACAGGTATCGTTATGATTTAGGTGTGGCAAGACTAGCAGGTCAGGGGTGCCTGCCGTTGAAAAGACCGTCATACAGTTCCCAGGCGGAAGGGGTGCGCCAGGAGGGGCACGCGGGGAGGCTGCAGGGCTGGCCAGAGGGCAGATGGAGGGAAGCTGCTTTTATGGTATTTCTGCTGGAAGGCACAGGTGCGGCGGAGGAAGCAGGCTTAGGATTGGTTCGCGTGAATGTCTTCAGTGGGCTCTAGTTATCTGGTACCTGGCCTGGAGTGATTAGGGTAGATAGACAGAGGCCCAGAAGGGGAGAGCCTGATACCTGGAGTGGTCAGTGGGGTGGGTGGGCTCAGGGCTGGTTGGTTTGGGAAGCGCGCATGTGGGCCAGTTGGTTACTGTCTCAAGGAGTGGGCTAGGCCTGGGTGTGGCAGTCCTTCTAGGATCAGCAAGGCACCAAATATCAAAGCACTAGAATACACAAAGTAAAAGACTGCGTTAATACAGGGTAGTTTCCAAAGAGACGGGAAACTGTTGGCTCTGAGCTGGGTGGAGATTGAAATGGTGTTCCCTGGAGATTCATTTAAAGTCTCTGTAAATACGCGTTGGTGTGTAATTGCTCCTTGTCTCTAAGCTCAGCCAGCCTCTCCCATGCCAGGTGAGGGGCCTCCCCACCTTCCTTTTCCTCTCTGGGTGTCCCTCCATTATGATTTGGGGACCAAGGCTGGCTGTAGCAGTGTGCCTCCGTGGCCTAGGGCGGTTGGCAAAGGCAATTGCTTCGGCAGTGCTGGATAAAGTGGGATGACGCGGTGACCACACGGAATGTCATTTCCGATGAAAGCTGGCGTGCCAGCCCGTGACAGGACGTGGAGATGCGTGGATTCCCCTTCATGGTTGACTTCAGCCAAGGCCATCATCCCAGCTGCCAAATCCTGCCCTGATTGCCTGTCCTGGGGGAGAGGAGTGCTTTGAAGACGACAAATCAAAGTCAGGTCCTGCGTGGAGTCTGCGTGCCTGACAGCCCGGCTAGCACAAGAGGACATGCAGGTGGGGTTTGTGCAAGGGGGCTATTTTCTGTAACAAAATACACACTGAGAAGGCAATGCATACACTTGGACCCTGCAGGCCAATTCAAGCACCATCACTGCTTTTCTGAAGCATGGGGCTCAGATGTTAGCTGAGCCTAGCAAGATGTCCTGTGTTACTGAGAGACTAATAGAAAGCAGAGCAGGTCTCAAGATTCAGTGAAACAATTTTCTGGAAGCTGGAAGATGATATGGAAGCTAGGGATATCATAGAGCAGCTTACTGGAAACAGTGACTCGTGCTTGTAATCTCAGCACTTTGGGAGGCTGAGGTAGGAGGGAATTGAGCCCAGGAGTTGGAGACCAGCCTGGGCAGCACAGCAAGACTCCATTTCTATAAATAATTTTTAAAAATTAGCTGGGTGTTGTGGTGCATGCCTGTAATTTTAACTACTCCCGAGGCTGAGGTGGGAGGATGGCTTGAGCCCAGAAGTTCAAGGTTACAGTGAACTACGATTGAGCCATACTGCATTCCAGCTGGGTGACAGAGGGAGACTCTCTAAAAAATAAAAGTTAAAAAAAGAAAGAGGGTGGGTGGTTGAGGGTTGTGCAGTGTGAGTGAGGGTGGCCAGAAAAACCATTTCTGTGACCGTTACAAAGGCTGTGTGTGGATGGTGACGCTGAGGTTTTATTTCCAAGTGAGTTGTGCATGTGAGGTTTGTTTGAAAAGCATTTATTTTCTAAATGCAAACTTTTAGAATAAAGTCTAGTGTCTGTTGCTCTATTTTGCCATAGGTTTTTAATGTTTAATATACTTAGAACTTCAAAATGGTGATGGTTGGGTTCTGTCTTCTTACCTGCTGGTGGCCCTACCAGGGGCTAGCCAGAAGCAGTCATTACTGCTTAGGCAGTCATTGAGGGAGGCTGGGTGTGGCTCTTGGGGAGCCAGAATGAAGGATAGCAACTCATTAACACACACACACCCCTAAACACACGCGTGCACCTACACACAGCTGGGAGTCCTAAGGAAGAGACCTCACCGTTTTTGTGTTTTGTTTTTTTTACCACCTTCATTATGAGTCTAAAGTCAATTCAATTAACCAGCTATTTGAATTTTTTATGTCTAACAGGAGCTGAGAAGATCCAGTGGGTTATTGGTTAGAATAGCTGGTGGGGCTGGTGGGTTGGGGCAGGTGAGATGAGGGAAGGGTGATGTGGAGGATGGGCTGGGGTGTTTGCTGCAAGGTGGGTAGCTGAGGGTTGGCTCAGGTGTTAGGTATTGGTTAGGATCCAATAGCTGCTGTCTGAGAGTCTGCTCGCCACCTCTTCTGCTGAGCCTGATGGGACTGAATCGACCTTCAGATCTCAGCGATGAGTCCTCTAGACTGCAGGTTCCACAGCAGTTGCAGCTCCCATGGCCTCAGATTGGAGCTGTCTGTGACATGCAGAGATGGAAGCACAGCGTCAGCTGTGGTGAACGGCAGCCTCTTTCAGCTCCCAGGTGCGTAACAAAGGCTGACTTGACTGTGTCTGTGAGAGCGCCATGATTTGGGGTCTTGTCTGTCAGTTTGGACCAGATCAGAAAGCAACTGGGACTACTGGCAAGAAAAGCCAATCTGCCTATTCTTGGCGTGGGGACACTTGAGCTGGTTCTCAGCAGTGCAAATAATAGCTGCATGAATAAGCATTGCGCTGCTCTCTGATGCAGAATGAAAATCAGATTTCCATCATGAGGAACAAGAAGTTTTTTCATTGTCCACCTCAGTGAATGGCTTATCCACGCCCTGGGAGGCCGACTTCCAGGGTTTCTCTCTCAGACACAGCGAGACAGGTTTTAGGTCTCCAGGGTCTAAAGAATGAAGAATCATTGCTTCAGTCCTTGCAGTAAACTTCCTGGGCCCATGGGGCAGAAGGGCAAGACCAGGGAGTTGGGGCTTCCACCGCATGCAAGGGAGACAGCGGGCCTCTAGTCAGAGCAGGAGGGGCCTGCCTGGAGCTTCCTGAGCCCACAGGCAGGGGGAAGGCTTGGTTGTGTGGATGGAAGAGCAGGAGGGTGGAGTGCTCCAGGCCGGGTACTGCATGGGACCTGGGTGCCCGTGGAGGGAGAGCAGGCTCTGGAGGGGGTCAGGTTCCAGCTGCCCTCTCATGCATGGTCTGGGTCTCGTGGGAGGGGGGTTGGAGGGAAAGTGGGCAGGGGCTGTTCGTGTTATGGGTGGTGTCTTGGAATTCTCACGTTTCCCAGTGTCTCTCATGGAAACCCAAGGTGGGAGAAAGAAGCAGAAGGAAATTCTGGAACCAGAAACACTTCAGCAATGAAGATTGGATTTTCTCTGATATGAAGAGCAAAATAAAATGTCTCCTGCAGACCCCTAAAGCTCTGTGCATACTTTGTCTATGCTTTCTAGACATTCTTAGCCTTAGGTATGAAAGGAAATGAGGTGTTCCAAAAATTATGCGGAGTCTTTTTTTTTTTTTTTAATGCTTCTGTTTAGAATTGTAAAGCACAAACTGCGAGGACTGGGAAGAATCTTTGAGCTTGTGGTGAACTGAAAAGTGGAGCCATTCATTAGATGTCCACAGTCTAATCCCTGGAAGCCGCGAACAACATGTTACCTTACACGGGAAATGGGATTAAGACACAGAGTTTTTTTTTCTGTTATTGTCCAGTTGAGCAGGACAGCCTTTAGAAATTTTGTTTTTTGAGCCAGGATCTTGCTCTGTCATCCAGGCTGAAATGCAGTGGTACAATCATGGCTCACTGTAGCCTCAAACTCCTGGGCTCAAGCCATTCTCCTGACTCAGCTTTCCAAGGAGCTGGGACTACAGGCATGCCCCACCACACCTGGCTAATTAAATTTTTTTTTTTTTTTTTTGTAGAGACGGGAGATTTGACTTTGTTGTCCAGGCTGGTCTGGAACTCATGGTCAATCTTCCTGTCTCAGCCTCCCGAAGTGCTAGGACCGTGCCTGATCAGAATTTTTAATTTTATGGATTCTGATTGCTAAATTTATCCTATGGTTTTGATGACCATAGTTTCTTGAATCCAAATTAAGGCTCTCTGATCTGACAATGAGTGAGTTTATGGGGATAATATGACAGAGTATTTGGAATTGAGGGTGTCCCATAAAAACTGGGGACACATATTCCCTGTCGTAATACATGACATAGCCTCTCTCTCCCTTCTCACCTTCCCCCCTGTGGCTTGTACATTACAAGGAAGGGAGAGAGGTTGGAACCTTGCCACAAGGGTTTTCAGAGGATTCTGCTAATATCTGAGCCAGATCAGACTTTGGAAAGGCCTCCTGGGTCTAAAAAATGAGGAATCATTGCTTCAATCTTTGCAATAAACATCCTGGGTGACTTTCACCTCAAACCTCAGAGGATTTCACGATGCTACAGAACATTCTGTGCTTTGTGGGTTTCCCATCAGTTGGTGGAGAAATCGAGCCATTCAAATGTGCTCTTGGTGGTGGAGACAGTGCAGCGTAGGCCATGAAGCGGGGGTGGAGGGGTAAAGTAGCCATGACTCCATGAGCCTTCCGGCAGGCCTGGGGACTTACTCTTGGGTGTCTGTTGGGCCTGAGCATTAGTTCTTGAAAAGACTATTTAAGCAATTCTTGTGACTCTGTGATCAAGTTTTCCCATAGAAAGAAGAGAGGTTATGTAAATTCTTCCTTATAGATCACAAGATCAGCAGTTAACTCCAGCATGGCCAAGGGCAGATTGCATGGTTTTGCTTCCTCTCTTTGGCTGAATTAAGCTGTGTGCTTCTTGTGTTATTTAATGAACCAAATCCTAATTGAGGCAGATCAGCGGGGAGTGATGTGTTTAGCTGAGCACAGAGCGAGGGTGGAGAGAAGGGTTCAATTATTGGTGTGTTCTCTATCCTGAGATGATGATGGTATTTTGTGAGATTTTCCTACTGGAATGAATTCCCACGCTTGAAACCTACTAGGCTTGACTCAAAATTTATGCTTTATTCTTCAATCTTACCATGTCAAAATAAAGGAAAAAACCCAGATATTTCATCTCTAATGGTCCTTAAAAAGAATAAACATGATATAATGTAACGTTTGCCTTTTGCTCAACAAACTCCATGCAGTTTCCATACAGTTTCCCTAAGAATCCACCCATTGTGAAGTTATATACACCATTAAATCAATACAGCTTACTCACCTCGCTCCCCATCCCCAAATGTCTGGGTGTCAGTTTTCTCTTCTTTTTAAACTGGAGGACAGATTTGAGCATCTCTGAGTTTCTACCTAGCTCTCACATTGTATTTTTCTAAGATTTTATTTAACCAGTTGAGATTTGACTTTTGAGAGTTAGCTTCCTTTTTTAGCAAAAGGATAAAACTAGGGTCCATGGGCCCTTCTGATTTAGCCATTTGTTGTGGGTATGAATTCCCTAAGATTTCTCTAAAGGAGTTTCTATACCTGCCTCTTTACCTGTAAGAAAATGAAGATCTGCATAAATTAGGCAGACAGTGTTATGAAGGTTAATGCCATGGGTTTTAAAGTACATTTTGAAAAGCATTCTTCTTTTCCAACCACCAACAGGGTGATTCCAAATTACACCTCTTCCTAAACGATGCAACACGAGTGAATGCATAGGCGAGAGGCTGTGGGGGACGATGGAGGGTTCCAGCCTTGGAGTCTGGCTTTCCAGGGAGGCTGTGGCCAAGGTTTTATGCTCCCATTTGGCCTCCTGTTCATATCAAGGAAGGCCCAGGACCATGAGTTCTCCAAAGTCCCATCAGGGCAGCCAGTGGGGATGGGAGTCTGCGGGTGGAGAGCGTGTGAGGCAGGACTGAAATTGGTTCTGTTACCTGTGAGGCTTGCAGGGGATCTGCTGGCTCTGAGCAGGCCAGGTGCTCCCTGCCTGGGCTTCGTCCTTTCTAACTCCACGGAGGTGACTTGGGTGGGAGAGAGGAGCAACCAACAGCACCTTTGGGCTGGTTAGGGGGTTTAGGAGACATTGGTTTTGTATAGACAAGACTTGGTGCTGGATTCCCACTTTCAGAAGACAAACTATTCAGTTCTGGAAACTCCACAATCTAGAATAAGGAATGAGACAACAACCCCCTCCTTCATTTAACAGTTAAAAATCATACAGGACTCTGAAAACAAAACAAAACAAAACTTAATCTTTCTTAGATACTAAAAGGGTTCCTTGGCTGGAAAACCAACTCCTCCCCTGGCTAAAGATCAAAAACATCTTTTTCTCTTTAATGGGGACACAGTTGGGCAAAACGCCCATCACTTTAAAACCACCTCCTTAGCTGGAAGTACGTAATTTTTAGCGAGTCACAGAAAAATAGGGAAACTTATGCGGAGTTTCCTTGGCCACTTCCCCATCTGGGTGATCGTGTACTCAGACCCAGCACTGCAGCCTGGGGGTGCTCCCCGTGAGGAGGAAAAGGTGTGTCCGCTGCCACCCAGTGTGAGCGAGTGACACCACCCGGTTAGGAAATCCCAGCTCCCAAGAGGGTATAAATCCCTGCTTGACTGCTGAGCTCCCGCTGGAGGTGGAAATCTGGCCTGGCAGCCTTTCCCAGGTGAGCAGCAACAAGGTGAGAGAATGCAGAGCTGCAGGTAAGAGGCTTTTGAGAGACAGAGAGAGAGGGGGAGAGAGAGAGGCAGAGAGAGAGGGAAAGGCAGAGAGAGGCAGAGGGGGAAAGGCAGAGAGAAGAGACAGAGAGAGACAAAGAGACAGGCAGAGAGACAGAGGCAGAGAAACAGACAGAGAGAGGCAGAGAGACAGAGACAGAGAGAGGCAGAGAGACAGAGACAGAGAGAGGCAGAGAGACAGAGGCAGAGAGAGACAAAGAAAGACAGAGACAGAGAGACAGAGATAGAGAGAGGCAGAGAGACAGAGAGAGAGAGAGAGACAGGGATGGGGAGAGACAGAGAAAGGCAGACAGAGACAGAGTCCGAGACAGAGGGAGAGACATAGAGACAGAGAGACAAAGACAGAGACAGAATGACAGACAGAGACAGAGAGAAATCTGGGAGTTGGGACACCTGAGTCCATTTCTGGTGGGGCCTCAGGCGACTCTCCCGATTTCTCCAGACCTCAGGAACCTGATCCGGGTGACCTTCCTTCTCCATGACCTTCTTCACCTGTGTGAAGGTGGCCGGAAGCATTACTTGACCTTTCTGGGCCTCAGTTTTTCTATCTGTCAAAAAAGGGGCTGGATCAGGGGGTTTCAAACGACCTTCCAGGATTCTAGGCCACAAGGAAAATTGCAGTGGAATCCAACACGAGGTAGCGGACCACCGAGACCATTTTCCACTGCGCGAGGCTGCATGTGGGATGTGCACTGAATGGAGGACTTTCTTCCTCAGAAGCCTCCTGAGATTTTCTGGTGTGAAAAGCTTGATATTCTAAAGTCACTGTGGATTCTCTAACGCCTGGCTCTCGGGTGGTTTTCTGGGGAGAGGTAGTAGAGTGTGGTTAGGGCTGCAGTGTGTTCCCACAGGCGAACTGGCCTGGGTTCAGAGTCCAGCTTGCCTGGACAAGCTGCGTGACAGCTCACCTGCTCAGGGTCTCCATTTCCACCTGCAAATAGTAAGGTCGAGGGTGATGAGGAGTACAGTAAATGAATCCAAGTAGTATCAAGCACTCAGGCCTTAAGGTCACCCTCACACGGGGGAAGAAGGTCATGGCGAGGAAAGTCGCCCAGATCAGACACCTGAGTTCTGGAGAAATCAGGAAAGCTGTCTGAAGCTCCAACAGAAACAGACTCAGGTGTCCTGACTCCTAAATCTCTCTCTGTCTGTGTCTGTCTTTGTTTCTCTCTGTCTGTCTGTTTCTCTCTCTGTGTCTCTGTTTCTCTCTTTCTGTCTCTACTTCTGTCTATCTCTCTGTCTCTGTTTCTCTCTATCTCTGTTCCTCTCTCTGTCTCTCTTAAATCCTGGCACACGGTTTGCTCTTGCCGTTTGAAGTTCCTTCTCTTTAATCTCATTCCCTTTTGGGGGCCTTTGCTCTTCTTAGAGCCCTTCAGGACCCCTCTACCCCCACCCACAACTCTGCTCGAAGATCTTGGTCAAGATCCTACATTGCCCTGAGTTCTCTCTTGTGTGAGCAGAGGCAGCCAAGTGTCCAGGCCTTCCTGGAGCCTCCCAGTACTGCATGGCTGCAGTGGGGGCTGCTGGTCCCCTTTCTGCACTCCATCCCACCTCCTGCACACTCACTTTTTCCATACCCATTTCATCAGCTCTGCCCTCCCGAGGCCAGCGGGCTTCCTGCCCACCTGCTCATTTGGTATTACCACATGCACAGGCACAGGAGAGCACCTTTTTCTAACCTCATTTAGAAGTTTGTCCATTTGGATTGTACTTTGGTATTTGGTTACCCCAAAAGGCAAGAAGGAAGCTTGGCTGAATGTTTCAGGGACAGCTATCTATCCTCTCTCCAGGGGTCTTCAGTTGGCCTGGGAGCCCCCTACCCGGCCCTGCTAGTAGGGGTTCCCTTCTACATCCCCACACCCACCCTGACCTCCAAAGCCTGTTTGACAATTAGAGCTGAGGGATCCAGAACATCCACAGATCCCGAGCCCTCCTCCCCTCCCCCAGGAGAGCAGGGTTGGCCTCTAGCAGCAACACGACTGAAGCAGAGCAGACTCGGGTTGCTTTCTTGTGTTTTAATCACTGCTTTCCATAGGGGAGACACTCGATCACGACAGTGCCTTTGCCCAGTGGTTCTCAAACCTGAGCCTGCGTCGGGATCACTGGTGGGCTTATGAAAATGCAGAGGGCTGGATGTGTGATTCAGTAAGTCCTGGCTGGTGACCTGAGAATCTGCATTTCTAATAAGTGCCCAGGGGATGCTGGTGCCGGTGCCAGGGGACCACACTTTGAGAACCTGTTCCTTAGGAGACGTGTCCAGGGCCAAGCCTGTGCGAGAGCTATTTCAGGGCAAGGGCCTTTTGAGATGGGGCTTTCCCATCTCCTGAGGGCCTTGTGAATATTCGACTGAGGGCCTTGTGAATATGCAGCTGAGGGCCTTGTGAATATGCGGCTGAGGGCCTTGTGAATATGCGGCTGATTCTGATTCTCTTGGTCTGAATTTTTCACAAATGGTGTTGGTGCTGCCGGTCCATGGACCACACTTTGAGTAGAAAGGATTCAGAAAGTCGAGGAAGAGGTCTTCTTATTTGAGGGCAAGGAAGAAGTTAAAGTTTTGGGTGGATCCTAAATTTTCTAGAGCTAATATTCGTCAGAATGTTTTCTTGAATGTCTGTGGTAGGCAGAATTCTAAGATGACTCTGGCTGATCCATGCCCTTGTATAATTCCCTCCTTGTGGGATGTGCCAGTAGATGGAACATCGCTACCGTGGTTAGGTTACTTTATGTGGCAAGGGTGAAGGAATTCTGTGGAAGTAATTTATCAGTAAATCGATCAGTGGACTTGAAGTTAATAAAAAAGATCACATGTGCTGGGTGGGCAGACATAATCGGGTGAGCTATTTAAAAGAGGATCAGGAGGTCAGGGTCAAGTGAAGTGGTCAGAGACTCGAAGCCGCAGCAGATGTTCTTTCCGTTGGCCTCGAAGAAACAAACTGTCCTGGTGCAGAGAGGGCCTCAGGGCAGGAAGCATGGGTGGCATCCGGGAGCCGAGAGTGGCCTCATCCAGGGAGAAAGTGGGGGCCCAGTCCTGCAGTCACAACAGCGCTCTGAGCTCGGAACAGGAACCCCGTGCTCCAGGAAGGAGCACAGCCCAAAGGGAACCTTGATTTCAGTCTGGTGGGACCCTGAGCAGAGACATCTGACCTACAGCAATGTGAGCTACGAATGCGGTTGTTTTAAGTGGCTGAGTCTGTGCTGGTGTGTTACACGACAATAGAACATGAATACAAGGTCCTGATCCTTCACTTTGATCGTGATGCCTGACCACCAAGGTGCACTGTGGCAATGACTTCAGTAGCTTCACACAACACGAGCTGATTTCTTGCTCGTGCTACAGCATCGTCATGGGTTAACTGCGCTGGACTGTGACGACTCATCAGAGCCACTCGGGGACCCAGGTCTTTGTCAAAACAGAATTTACGGAGACCAGTAGTGGGACTCCCATTGTTTTGATGCAAGTGCTGAGGGGTGGAGATTATTCCTATTTATCAGAAGCAGAAGCAGGCATAGCAGGAGCAAGTGAGTGGATCGATGGATGCGGGTGAACCCCGGCCTGCTGCCTGGATGGCTTGACTGTGCCGTGCTGGCAGCATGGACGAACAAGGGCTCAGAGTGCACCGTGCATGAGAGAGGCTGGCAGCAGAGCACCAGCTGTGAAATGCACAGGCCTGGAATCGGCGCTTGTTTTTCCCAGTCATGTGCCCCGCCCGACTTCGAGGTGAATATTAGTGAACATGAGTGTACCCACCACGTAAGACTACCCAGTTAGCTCAGTTGGGGTGGGAGGGAGGGACGCAGGATTTCGGCTCACCAAGCTTCACAGAGCTGCTCTCACCACCAAGGAGCGAGCTGGTCGGGCATCTGACAGCTGAGAGGAGCCGGAGGGGCTAAGAATGCAAATGGAACACTTGCCCACAGCCCCAGGACAAATCAAAGGTTTCCTGCGGGGCTTTTAGGGTCTGGTCTGTGGAAACCCAGCAAGTCTGGGCTATCTGTGAGTTGAAGATCAGGTTTTCTTGTGGTGAGGGTGACAGATTTTCCCACGCAGTACAGATAAAAATTCCTTGGTGTTTTTCAGTCTTTTTTTTTTTTGGGAGAGTGGCTGACTTCTTGTCACTCGGACACCCTGGACACAGGGCTTGGGACAGTTGCCGCCCTTGGTGCCCCTCAGAGGACAAGGAGGACACATTTTCCAGAGAGTAGAAGATGGTCTTTCAAAGCATACAAAGAAAATCCCATCTGTTTTGACATCTTAACAACTTTGGAAGAAAATATTTCTAATATATACATATATAAAATATATATATAGTAGTGAGTATATATATATGTGCGTGTATATATATAGATTTTATATATATATTATAATCAGTATATATATAATGTATATACTCAGACCCAGTATATATATATAATATATATATAAAATATATACTGCTATAATATATATACTCACTACAAGTAGATGCCAAAAAAGTACTTTTACAGCTTTGCCAGTAGGAATCTCATTTGGCTCTGAAGGCCCTTTCCCGCTAGGGCAGGGAATTAGGCCTGCTGCTACATGCATTGTTGTCTGAGTTGGTCCAAATCTACCTCTCTTGCATTCATTTCGTTTCTTTTGGGTAGACGTTCACTCTTCCAGTTTCTCACCAGCACCTTCCTCTAGCCAGGAAGAAGCCTGAGAAGAGGGGGTACATTGTGTCCCCAGGGAGTGGTGGGCAGCTGATCCACATGTGCTGAACTGGGGTCTGCACTGGCTTTTGTGGAGATGTCCCTGGACCTTCCTGGTCATGAGGCGTCCTGTGGAATCTACTGCTGGCATCTGTGACTGGGAAAACCTGAGGTCTGGTGCCTCGGTCATCAGAGCCAGTGCTCTATCCAAGGTTGCCCCACTGTGCCTCTCACTGGCTCCACAGGTTCTCGCATCTTGGCCATGACCTTGTTTCTTCTGTGGCTTAGACTGTCCACGTGATACTTAAAATGTTTAGCAACCAGCAGGGCATGAGTACCAGCCCATCAGAAAAGATGCTACAGCACCTGTTGCTGCACCTGAATAGCTCAGAGGAGCACCAGGAAAGCCAAGGTAGCAGAGGGTGGAGAGCTCAGGCTCTTGGGGAAGTGGTTATCTACCAAGAGGTAGGGCAGTCTTCCCCCACTTGTCCTCACTGCTCCTTACTGACTGAATGCCCTGAAGCCATGGCTATAGGTATTCTTGTCTTTCATCACGGCAGCCCCATCTCAGCCCAGATCTCAGTTCACCTTCCATTCTCTCCTGGGAGTGCAGGGGAAGGTCTGAATCTCTCCCATCAGTGAAGCACCCCTTTACCTAACAGCCACACCATTATTTCCATTCTTCTTTAGCGTCCCTTACTTCACCAAGGTAGGATTCTTCCAGAGACGCAACTTGGAAGCAGAGCAAACATTCCTCTGCGTCCAGCCTCCCTCTCTCTTTTACCTTTTGTCCCTTTGCCCTCAGGTTTCAAACCCAGAATAAGAAGCAGGACTGCCTGCCTGATTCCTCTTGTACCTTCCCTCCTTTTTCCCAGGACCCAAAGGGTCTTTTTCTTCTACTGACACTTCCTACCAGGAAGGAACTTCCCCTGTATCATATTCACTTCCTTCCCTCCTTCTGAGGAGGCCTTTGCTCTCTCCCTTTCCTGGGGCCGTAGTGGCAGAAGAATCCAGAGTAGCAAGGAGGAAAACACATTGGGAGGTAATTGCAATATTACCTTCATTGCGTCTGTGTTGCACGTACTGTCCCATCCTAGAGAAAGAGGGGTTTGAACAAAATTTAAACTGTTCCTTGTGATTCAAGGAAATCATTAGGAGCATCAATTATTTTGTGCTTTAACATCCCGATATACTCAGTAAAGCACAGTAACATGGAAGGGACGGCTGGTGTCTGCGCTTAAAATCCCGAAATGGCTGTGTGCTTTGGTTCTTGCATCTGCCTTAATGGTTTTCCTGTCTCCTCTGTTATTGGGCAATCAGCTGCTGCTTTCTCCAGTGTGTGTTTTCTTCTCCCAGCCTTCTCCCTCTTTCCAATTTGCCATCTGGAATCTGCTTTTGACTGAGCATTCTGTTCACCTGTTGCTGCATGAAAAACGATCCCAAAACTTAGTGACTTAAAAATGACAACTATTTTATGATAACTCCAAGTTTCTGTATGTCACAAATTTGAGGGCTCAACTAGGCGATTCTTCTGCTCCATGTGTCTGATTGAGTTCAAACAGTGGTGCTCAGCTGGTGAATGGACTCATCTGGAGGGTCCACCATGGCTTCACTCACATGGCTGGTGCCTTTGCAGGGTTCCTGGGAGGCTGGGCATAGCTGGGATTGTCAACCAATGCCCTACATGTGGCCTCCCTAACCAGGTGGTCTCAGGGGAGTTGGACTGTCTTCATGGTGGCTGGCTTTCCACGGCAGCCAGGCAGAAGCAAGCAGCCCATGGAAACCAGGTGGAAGCTGCATGGATGTTTGTGATCTAGCTCCAGAGTTCACACAGCACCACTTCTGTGGCATTGTATTGGTTACACCAAGTTACAGGCCAGCCCACATTCAAGGGAGGTGAGTTAGACTCCACCTCTTGGTGGCAGAGTGGCACGGTCACATTCTAGAAGACCATGTGGGATGGGAGATATTGTTGTGGTCACCTCTGGAAAGTACAATCTGCTGCTCTTAAAAACTAGCCACGCACATAGAAATCAACAGAGAGAGCTTCTGAAGGAAGACTTCAAAGCAGGTTCTGTGAGTAGAATATGCTACATGCCTTTGTGCCAGGATCTGATTGGCTGTTTTTCCCCTACTCAGGTCTTCCTGTCCTTGTTTCTTCTGTCTTTGTTGTATTTTAGATGGGCAGGTTTTCTGGATGACTGATTACTCAAATATTTTAAGTGTTTCCCACACTCAGATTATAAGACAGAAAGCAAAATTTGTTTTAAGGGTGTATGTCTGTTCACAACCAACCCCTGCTCTAATGCCAGAGTGTCCAGTTACTAATTAACTTTACCCAGCAGGTAGCCCAGTAGAGCTGGAAGTCCAGTTCCCAGGAGACCTCAGAAGCCCCGAGTTGCGGCTCTGCCGTTGGTGGCCACGGGGTCTTCGGCAAGAGAGTTGACTGGGTTCAGTGGTTGTCTGCTATGACTCGATGCTTTAGAAACTAAAGCTGTATCTAGGACTGAGGAGGCCTAAGCTCAAATCCAAATTGACTTACAGTTCCAGGGTTTTAGACCTGCAAGAGACCTAGGAGGTCTCACTAGCCTAACTTTTGTATTTCAGAGGTGAAGAAACTGTGACTGAGAGATTGAGCAAATGACTCTGTGGTTGCCTAAGATCACATAGTTAGTTAATGGTAGAATGAAGACAGGAGCCCAGTTCCAACCTCCGGTTGCATATGCTGTCACTAAGATAAAAACCTTAGAATTCCTGGCAGCCTTGAGGATGTATATGTGTGTATGCATGTGTACGTACTTAGAATTGTGTGCTTGTATGTTAAGCACACAACATTTATATTGTGTATTTTATAAGTTAAATATTTATAGAACACTTACATGTTCTATAATATGGATCTATGCATTTGGGCTTATGGATTCCATTAGGTAAAATTGCACACATTTCTAGTATAGTAACTGGTGTTAGCTAAGTTACCAACTACGATACGGACGAGTTCTCAGGCTGGGTTGTGGAATGGTCCCTTAGCAGGAGTTTGGCAGAATGCAGATGGTGGAAGTGCTGATTTCTCGTCACATCTGCCACCTGTGTCCTTGAGCAAGCTCCTTACCTCCCTAAGTACCTAGCTCTGCTTCTGTAAAACACTGACGAGAGCTACTGCTCGTTGAGCACTTTCTTCTTGCAGCATTGCTGAGCTCATTACATACGGTGTGACATCTAATTCTCCTGTAGGGAACACCAGGGTATGCCCATTTCACAGATGAGGAGACTGAGCCTCACACAGGTAATGTAAGCTGCCCACCACCCTGCTGCTGGCAGGAAGGCAGGCAGTATTCCCATTTCTCTGTCCAGGTACACTGTGCTCTGTACACACTTCCTAACTCTCAAGGTTATTGGAATGTGTGCACAGACTTCTTCAGAGCCTCCCCAAAGTGTAGAATATGACTAATAAATGAAGTTTAGAGGGAAGCAAATTTGGGATCCAAAATGACAGACTTTTCTAATTGTGGATACTTCCCAAGACTGGCAGTGTGCATCTTGTGATGAGGTAAGCTTGTCCTCTGTAGAGGACGCTGGGTTTCAGAAGACTGTTTGGGTGGGCAGATAGACTTAATGGCTTCTGGAGACACCTCTAGCTCTAGGTGTTGATGCTTTTACAGAGCAGAGAATGAGTGCCAAAACCAAGGATTGTGTAGACTCAGGTTTACATCCTACTTTGTCGTTCCTAGCTCTGTGGCCTTGGGCAAATGACTTAATTACCCAAGTCTATTTCCATTGCTCCATGTTTATAATAGGGATGCTGGGCTCTACCGGACTCACTCATGAGTTTTGTCCTCTGGAGTTGTACAGAGCAGTGCATTCCTCTTACACAAATACCAGGCTGGGAAAATTTGAAGCCTGTGGGTTTGCTCTGCAGATGCCCAGGGCCTCACAGGTAGAGCTTCCTCCTCAGTCATTTTGGAGGAGGATGGTGACTGTCCCAGGCTAGAGGAGTGGTCTTGCTGGGTGTCAGCCTGCGCAGGGTCTAATGCAGGACGCAGGTGAAGCAAGTGTTGGTTGATGGTCCAGCCTGCTGGGGGCTTGGAATGACCCAGGCTCACGGGGAATGGAATGTTGATACAGGATCTGAATGAGCGAAAACATGAGTTGGGTTGGTTGACTGAACTTGACCAACTTCTGTCCCAAGAACCACTGATTAAGAGATACTTCAGTGGTGGTTTTAGCAAAAAGGGATGTTTGCTGGCAGACAGTATAAAGAGAGTGCCTATGCCTCGGTGGAACCATTTGTATCAGTTTCTGCCAATTTACTCCTCTGAGATTCAGCCCAGTGTGGCTCAATGCCCTCTTCTGCCAAAGATGGGTCTCCCCGCAGTGTGGCCTCCAGGAAGCAATCTGTCTCACCAGACCCCACCAGGGACGGGAGATTAGTGTCCAGGACATCAGCAGCTGTCATTCCGACACAGCTATGCAGACCAGGAACAGTCTCAGCCTGCTGCTCGGAGGCTGATTCCTTGTCTAGCTTTTTTCCTTCCTATAGAACCAAAATAGTTTCTGGACAACTCATCTAGGTTTTTGTTTTGAGCCAGCACATTTTTCAATAAAAGCTGCCTGAAACCTGGTCACGTATTTCTCTGTATCTGAGTCTAGAAAGTCTTCCCTCTTAAAATTCTGTGATTTCCTAGGACTTAGTTAAAAAATACATTTTATATTGTTTCACCTTTGAATTTATAAAAAATTTCCAGGTTTAATTTTGATGTAAATATTTATTTCCTCATGGGTTTTGAAGAATTTATACGACATTCATAAAACATGTTTGGGCTCTTAGCAATTCATTTTACACACTAGAGTTGACTCAGTGATAGGTGTAAGGCCTGATAGCTATGTGACTTCATTAACATTCAGCACCTGCCACCGTCATTTTGTTCTTTGAATGACTGTGCCACCTGACTCAGAGATGAGACAGTTGCCTGAAAACTTCTGGGAACAAGGTAATGATAGAAATATAGAAGAGTTTAATCTTCTAGGTGAATTCAGTCCAGATATATTCAAATATATTATCAATAAAATTATTACTCCTTCTACATCCCTGAAAATTCTTTTCTGGATCTATCGTTTACTTACTACCTTCTCAATCTGTTAAAAAATATATTCCTGCACGTATTCTGAAGTATTTAGAGGTGAAGTTTGATGATGTCTGCAACTTTCAGGTGTTCAGGAGAAAATATGTCTATGTCTGTGTCTGTGTCTGTGTCTGTGTCCGTGTCCATGTCCGTGTCTGTGGCTGTGGCTGTGGCTGTGTTGGTGTCTTTGTCTGTGGCTGGGTCTGTGTCTGTGTCTGTGGCTGTGTTGGTGTCTGTGTCTGTGTCTGTGTCTCTATCTGTGTCTGTGGCTGTGGCTGTGTCTGTGTCTGTGTCTAGGTCTAGGTCTGTGTCTGTGTCTAGGTCTGTGTCTATGTCTATGTCTATGTCTATATCTATGTCTATGTCTATGTCCGTGTCTAGGTCTAGGTCTAGGTCTATGTCTATGTCTAGGTCTCGGTCTGTGTCTGTGTCTGTGTCTAGGTCTGTGTCCATGTCTATGTCTATGTCGATGTCTGTGTCTGTGTCTAGGTCTGTGTCTATGTCTATGTCTCGGTCTGTGTCTGGGTCTGGGTCTGGATCTGGGTCTAGGTCTGCGTCTGCGTCTGCGTCTATGTCTATATCTAGGTCTAGGTCTCAGTCTGTGTTTGTGTCTGTGTATGGGTCTAGGTCTGTGTCTATGTCTATGTCTCGGTCTGTGTCTATGTCTCGGTCTGTGTCTGGGTCTGGGTCTGGATCTGGGTCTAGGTCTGCGTCTGCGTCTGCGTCTATGTCTATGTCTATGTCTAGGTCTCAGTCTGTGTTTGTGTCTGTGTCTGTGTCTAGGTCTGTGTCTATGTCTATGTCTCGGTCTGTGTCTATGTCTCGGTCTGTGTCTGGGTCTGGGTCTGGATCTGGGTCTAGGTCTGCGTCTGCGTCTGCGTCTATGTCTATGTCTAGGTCTAGGTCTCAGTCTGTGTTTGTGTCTGTGTATGGGTCTAGGTCTGTGTCTATGTCTATGTCTATGTGCCTGTGTGTATATAGAGAGAGAAAAAGAGGGAGAGAGAATAAGAATAAAGCGAATGCAGCAAAATGTTAGCAACAGCGAATCTAGTGAAATATATACTTGCATTTGTCATAGTATGCTTTCAACTTTTCAGTCTTTTTGTAATTTTTAAAAATTAAATGAAAAGGTGGAGTAAACACTTACATCCTTTTAGGCTCTATGTACTGTCTATGACCGGAAGCTGCAGACAGCTGGGAATCAAAGGCAGGTAACGGTTACCTGGGCCTTAGTGCGTGCTGTACCACCTGTCCAACTCAGGGCTGTGCCATCAGCTCTTTCTACCTTCCAGCATTCTTTTACCTTCCTTTCACACTTCACACATTTTTGTCTCTTTCTTATGCGTGGTCCTGCTTTTCATCATACGCCTCTGTTTTCTCACGTTGAATGTGGTGAAACATGGTTATTTGACCAAAAAAAAAAAAAAAAAAAAAAAAAAAAAGATAGAATTCTAACTCAAATACTTGGAAGGAGTTGCCCTTGAAATTTCTTTCTTCCAGTAAGAAGGTCAACTCAGATTCCAGCAGAAATGTAAGTTGTCTGTGATTTAAAAACTCATTTAAAGAAAGTAGGCTAGGAGAATAGTGTTTTGCTGCAAACTTCTGCAAAAATAATTTGTTTTCCCCTCTGGGCCTGCCAAAAATTTACTGTTTCCCACACTACAGCAATTTTGGTTCCAACTTTTTACTGAGGTTTTGATTATTGAAAACTGTCACTACTATGTGTTTGTGGTTTACTTTTCTGTGGCCACTTCCTGAAGAAGTCACGGTAAAGCAGCTCTTTTGCCCGAGTCCAGGGAGAGAAACAAAGACAATTTCCTTGGCTAGAGATGGGGGTAGGGGTGGATGGGGCTGGCAGTTACTGGAGGAGGACAGCATTTTAGGATTCATTCCATTGGAACAGGGTCCTTGTTGAAATACTTCTTCTCACCCACCAGCCATATGATTTGAAGAAGAGAGTTAACTTGAAACTCACTTTACCTATAAAAGGAGAGACTTGATTAGATTTCTCAAAGACTCTTCAGCTCCATAGCTCTGTGAAGTGTTGGCTACTGACTGATCCTGAATGGCACAGCCTGACTTTCTGGTGTCAAAGTAATTTTAAACATGGTTACAAACCTTCCCATAATTACCATAAGCCTGAACCTGAGAGAAGGTGAGCATAGAGGGGTGCTTTCATCCGAGGGGAGGCTGCACGTCAGCTCCTGACTTTGAGTCAAAGTGACTTTTAGAGTCAACCAGCAGAAACTGTTTACTTGAAATAGTTGAGTATCAGAAAGAAGACTGTGAGAACACAATGCCTAACAGTACCTGGCAGGGCTCCTTCCCCTGGGATCTTTTCATAAACTCTGGAAAAGCAATATATTGGGAATAGGCTCGGCTGTGCGTGACAGAAAGCCTGGACACATAAAAAAGGTAGTCCAGGGTGGTGGGCGGCTTCATGAAGCCACTAAGGACTCAGGTTTTCCTCTTACTGCCCTATTGCATTCAGTGAGTGGTCTGTACCTTGTAGTTCACGATGGCAACCACAATCCAGCCACCACATCCACACTGAGCAGGAGGAAGGAAGATTAGTGGAGACCTCCTGGGGGGATCACATGACACTTCCACTCACATCTCATTGACCCACATTTTGTCACATGGTCACTCCATGTTGCAAGGGATGATGGGAAATGTCTTTGTGTCTAGAGGGCCATGTGCCCAGGTAAGATTTGGGGGTTCTATTATTGGGGACGCAGGGATGACAGGTATTGGGAGAAGAAACTAGCAACATCTGTCATAGAAGGTACATTTTCAAAGAGCAAGGGCTTTGGAATCGCCAGTGCTGGGGTTAAATTTCAACGTCTGCTTACTAGCTGTAAGATCTCGGCCAGGCCTCTTAACCTCTTTGAACTCTTATAATACATCCTCTGTAAAATCAGCATGATACTCACTTTGTGGGGATAAAATGCAAGAACGAATGTTCAATATTTGGTACAATAGCTGTTGCTATTACACTAGTCCCTACAACACCAGCTTTGACTTCATTTATTTATCCCGATACGTGGTATTGGTTAGCTACAGTGTATTTAATTCCTACTTCTTTCATGTCCTTACTGGAGCACTAGTGAGTCTGGCTTGGACCAGTATAATTGGGGATGTGAGAAGTTAATGCATGTCTAAGGAGGACACAGCAGCTTGGTGGATGTTTATGTGACCTTCATCTGGCAAACCTGACAGTGTGGTTAGGGGTAAAGTCACAGGAACTATTTGTGCTTCAGAAACTCGTGAAGAATAGTATTGTGTGGAAACAGAGAGTTTAAGGGAGAAAGCTCCAGGCCAGATACACAGCTAAGGGGAATATCTCAGGTTACCAGAACGGGGAGCTCAGACTGTAACTCTGAGTCTTTGGACTTAGGATTCCCCACTCATGAGGGAGGGTTTCTGGAGTGTGAGGGTCGGTTCCTCAATGCCACCCTGGGTTTACTGCAAGTCATTCCCAGAGATATCTGTGCCAGGAGCAGGGAACAACCCAAGGAAAATGTGGCTGGAAATTTTTCCCCTGGATTCGTTCACAACTCCTGCCATTGGAGGACTTTCAGTCATAAACATTCCCCGGTATGTTCTGGTGTGTGGGCCATCAGTTCTGTGAGCAAGACCAGGGCTCTGCCCCAAGGTTGTCACCATCCTTGCAGAGCCAGAAGAGTCAAGCATGGCAGCTGGCACGACCGCTCCCACTTCCCGCCCTGCTGATGACCGGGTGGGGCGTTGACTTGCTGTGGCAAATGGAATGTGGGCCGACAGGAGTGAGCTAGTTCACAGTGTGGCCTGGTGTGTGCTTTTGGCTGCATTGTTTCCATTTTTGCCATCCCCAAAGAGGATCATCTCCCAGGAAGCTTATTGGTCCAAGGAGGATGAGATACCCACAGAGCAGACTTGGACCCCATCTGCAGCTCAGAGCCAGGCCTAACCCAGCCTAATTTAGGTTAACCAACTGCCATCTTTCCCACAGACTTGTGAGCAAGAGTGAATGACCATTGTTTCACACCATTCAGTTCTGGGGTCGTTGATTTGTTAAGCAGCGTCGTTGTGGCCGTGGTTAGCAGACACAGAGGATACTTGTGTTAGTGTGAGAAGGTCCTCAGAGAGACAAGGAGGGCATCTGACACTCCAGTCTTTGGGGGGACTGGGGGAGGAGTGCTTCATAAACTCGTATAAGCTATTTCTGTGTTGGATTTCATGTTTCTTTTCTCCCTGGGATGCTGTAGACCAGGGTGTTAGCAGGACATCGAATCCCTCGCACAAGTCAGAATTGTATGTAAAATAGGAGTTAATCCATGGGGGATATAGAGAAAATTCTCCGACAAGTGATATACGAGGACCCTTGGGCTTCCAGTGATCCATTCACTCACTCACTCATTCATTCAAAAAATGGGAGTTAGGGATATAACTGTGAATAAGATAAAGCAGGGTTCCGTCAACCAAAAAGTATCCAACAGTCTTAATAATTTAGAAGCTTATTTTGCCAAGGTTAAGGACAATCCCCAGGAGAAAAAACATGGAATCACAGAAAAAACAGTCTGTGGTCTGTGCCTTTCTCCAAAGATGATTTGGAGGAATTCAATATGTAAAGGTTTTCCTCTATTGAAAAGCAGGCTGGAGGGGGAGAGAGGGAGGGTGTGGTCATTATTGAATCCACATGTTGCAAGGGAAAAGTAACAGGTAGGGAATAGTCAGTTATATTCCCCTTGTACTCAGTAAATTTGCTCTTTACGTGAGGTGAACATAGAGTGGCTACCTGTGGAGAGTTTTTAAAACCTTTTACCTGTAGCTGTCTGCTTAGGAACAGAAGGAAAGGCAGCTTCTTGTAGGACTCAGCTTTCAGCTTAAGTTTTTCCTTTTGGCAGAGTGAACTGGGTGTCCCAAGTCTTTATTTTCCTTTCACAGTCCTTCCATCCATGGAGCCTGAATTCCGGAGAGGGGAGACAAGGCTAATGATGAATGCCGTAGAGAATGACAGGGAAGGAAAGGAAAACACTGAGTATTGGGATTAAACGTGGTGTAATTTTAGACAGGGAGGTGAGGGAGACCTCACCAAGAAAGTGAAGTCCGAGCAGAGAGGGCATGGGCACTGGCCTTAGCTGAGGAAACAGCATCTCTGGCCAAGGGGCAGGGATGGCTAAGGCAGGTCTCTGCAGAGACAACAGCTTAGCGGGTGGAGCCCCTCTGCCAAGCACGCCTCTAGGTGCTACAGGGATTTGAGTTTAGATATGTTCAGTGAATACAGCTGCAGAGAAACAAATCCAAAAATTTTGAATTTTCTTCTTAAACAGAGTAGGCAAAAAGGTTCCTATCATCCGGTGAAGCCTCCAGACCCTGCTCCTACCCCATCTTCAAGGTATCCTCTCTGCAGGGTTCTTGTTTCCTGGTGACACCTCTTGTTTCCTCCCCTAGGCCACGCAGTGCTGGGCCGCAGTCCTCCACTTCCTGTGTCCTCCGGAAGTTGTCAGGAGCCATGTTTCGCTTGTACGTGTTGGTAATGGGAGTTTCTGCCTTCACCCTTCAGCCTGCGGCTCACACAGGTAAGAAGTAAACCCTTCAGATGCAAAAAGACTTGCCTGCAGCTTCCCTGAGGAAAGCTGTTATCTAGTGAAGTTTTTTGTCAGAACTGCGGCTTCCCTGGGGAAAGCTGTTATCTAGTGAAGTTTTTTGTCAGAACTGCGGCTTCCCTGAGGAAAGCTGTTATCTAGTGAAGTTTTTTGTCAGAAAGCAAAGTGTGGGCCGAGCTCGGTGGCTCCCGGCTGTAATCTTAGTCCTTGAGAGCCCTAGGCGGGTGGATTGCTTGAGCCCAGGAGTTTGAGACCAGTCTGGGTAACACAGAGAGACCCACGTCTCTACATTAAAAAAAAAATGCCGGGCGCGGTGGCTCACGCCTGTAATCCCAGCACTTTGGGAGGCCGAGGCAGGTAGATCACGAGGTCAGGAGATGGAGACCATCCTCGTAAACACGGTGAAACCTCGTCTCTACTAAAAAATACAAGAAAATTAGCCGGGCGTCCCAGCTTCTCGGGAGGCTGCGGCAGGAGAATGGCGTGAACCCGGGAAGCGGCGGAGCTTGCAGTGAGCGGAGATCGCGTCACTGCACTCCAGCCTGGGAGACAGAGCGAGATTCCATCTCAAAAAAAAAAAAAAAAAAAAAAAAAAAAAAAAAAAAAATTGCTTGGGCGTGGTGGTGCGTGCCTGTAGTCCCGGCTACTCCGGAGGCTGAGGCAACAGGAGTGCTTGAGCCCAGGGAGGTTGAGGCTGCAGTGAGTGGAGACTGCATCACTCCACTCCAGCAGGGCAACAGAGTGAGACCCTGTCTCAAAAAAAAAAAAAAAAATTAATGGAAAAGGAAAAATTAAAAAAAAAAAAAAAAAAGAAAAGAAAAGCACGGTGCGAATGTGCTTGTCAAAGAGCAAACTGAAGAAGTGAAGTGTTTGCCCTTAACAAAGTTGCCTTTGGAGTTTAACCACACAACACGCCAGAACTAAGCTTTTACCATCTGAAGTCAGCTCAGATCTACTTTTAATGATGAGAAGTCAGCAAGTGAAAAATGTGGCCATAGTTTTTAATCTTTAATTTTTTGTCACCATAGAAACCTGATTTAACTTTCTTCACAAACGTAAGTTGGAACGGATAGTAGCACTGAACTTGTTATTTGGAAATTTTGACAGCATAATAATGGGGTAGGGAGGGAGTTTGATAGTACCCCAGGGTGTAGGTCATTTTGTTAGGGACAAATGACATCTTCCTCTAATATGCTCCAGGTCTCCCTGGCAGAATCAGGATCTGTCCTGGGTCCATGGAGGTTTTAGGATCTGAGCAAGTTTTGGACCCAAAGCCTGACCATGGGCTCTCTGTCCTTCAGGGGCTGCCAGAAGCTGCCGGTTTCGTGGGAGGCATTACAAGCGGGAGTTCAGGCTGGAAGGGGAGCCTGTGGCCCTGAGGTGCCCCCAGGTGCCCTACCGGTTGTGGGCCTCTGTCAGCCCCCACATCAACCTGACATGGCATAAAAATGACTCTGCTAGGATGGTCCCAGGAGAAGAAGAGACACGGATGTGGGCCCAGGACGGTGCTCTGTGGCTTCTGCCAGCATTGCAGGAGGACTCTGGCACCTACATCTGCACTACTAGGTAAGCCTCTCTGTGCAGTGCTGGGGAGGGGATCCTGGCAGGATGGAGGCTTGTGAGGGTCTTCAGTTATGATCTGGATCTCAGAATCCAGTATACAAAATACAAATCCAGTGAATCCACATTGCATCCCCCTTGCTGTTCCTGACATACCCCCACAACTCTACAGTCTCATTCTCTCTCCATTTAGTCTTTCCTCAAATGCCACCTCTTTGGAGACAACGTCCCTAGCCATTTTAGCTGACCCTTCCCTCTGTCACTGTCTCCTTACCCTGCTGTAATTTCCTTGGGATAGAATTTTCCCATCTGACACATTTGTGTGTGTTACCGTATTTAATGTTCGTCTACCCCATTAGAATGCAAACTCTGCGAGGGCAGGGACTTGGTCTATGTTGTTCACTGTTGAAGCTTCATGGTAAGGAACCAAGAAATAGACATAGAATAGGATTTTACTCTGAATAGGATTTTAGAGCTGGGTGAGACCTTAGGATTAAATTAGTCCAACTGCTCGCTGTAAGGATGAGGGAACCAAGCTGGCTTGGAAAGTTTTCCAGGTGGTACGTGGTAGAGCTGACTCTGGAGCCCAAGTCTCCTGACCCTGGGTCCAGTCCTCCTCCCTCTTTGCCCTGTTGCTTTCTTCCCCTTTAACTGTAGAAAATACACATAACAAAAAATTTATCATCTTAAACATTTTTTAGTGTACAGATCAGGGGACCATCACCACTATCCATCTCTAGGACTTTTTCATCCTCACAAACTGAAACTCTGAACCCATTAAACAATAACTCACCTTTCCCTGTCTCTCTAGCCCCAGGCAACCACCATTCTACTCTCTGACTCTATGATTTTGACTACTCTAGGTGCCTCGTTTAAATCCTTTAAGTGGAATCAGTCTTTCTGTGACTGAATTATTTCACTTAGCATAATGTTTTCAAGGGTCGTTCATATTGTAGCATGAGTCAGAGTTTCCTTCCTTTGTGAGGTGGAATATTATTATTCCGTTTTATGTATGTACCACATTTTGTTATCTATTTATCCATCCAGGGACACTTGGCTTGCTTCCTCCTTTCAGCTATTGTGAATCCAACAAGAACATGGATGTGAAGATATCTGTTCGAATCTCTGCTTTCAGTTCTTCTGGGTATAGACCCCAAAGAGGAACTACTGGATCATCTGTTAATTCTATATTTAATTTTGAGGAACTACCATACTGTTTTCCATAGTGGCTGTACCATTTTTCATTCCCACTAACAGTGCCCAAACTCAATTTCTCTACGTACTCACCAACACATGTTATTTTCTGTTATTTTTGATAATAATCATCCTAATGGATGTGAAGGGGTCTCTCATTGTGGCTTTGATTTCCATCTTCCTAATGATTAGTGATGCTGAGCATCTTTTTATGTGCTTATTAACCATCTGTGCATCTTCTCTGGAGATGTCTACTCAAGTCCTTTGCCCACTTTAAAAACTGAATTTTGCTGTTGTTGTTGAGTTGTAGGAGTTCTTTACATTTCCTGGTTATTAACCCCTTGCCTTATCAGACATATATTTAGAAATATTTTCTCCTGTTGTCTAGGTTGCATGTTCACTCTGTTCATAGTGTCATTTGTTACACAAAAGGTTTTAATTTTGATCAAGTCCAGTTTATCTATTTTTTTTCTTTTATTGCCTGTTCTTTTAGTGTTAAGAAATCATTGCCCAATCCAATGTCATGAAGATTTTCTCCTTTGTTTTCTTCTAAATATTTTATAGTTTTAGCTCTTAAGGTTTTTTTTTGTTTGTTTGTCGGTTGTTGTTTTTTTGAGATGGATTCTTGCTCTGTTGCCCAGGCTGGAGTGCAGTGGTGTGATCTCGGCTCACTGCAAGCTCTGTCTCCTGGGTTCACGCCGTTCTCCTGCCTCAGCCTCCCGCATAGCTGGGACTACAGGTGCCCACCACCACGCCTGGCTAATTTTTTGTATTTTTAGTAGAGATGGAGTTTCACCGTGTTAGCCAGGATGGTCTCGATCTCCTGACCTCGTGATCCTCCCGCCTCGGCCTCCCCAAGTGCTGGGATTACAGGCGTGAGGCACCACACCTGGCCATGTTTTGTATTTTGATCCATTTTGAGTTAATTTTTGTATATGGTGTTAGGTAAGGGTCCAGCTTCATTGTTTTGCATGTGGATATCCAGTTTCTCCAATACTATTTGCTGAAAAGATTGTCCTTTCCCCATTGAATGGTCTTGACATGTCCTACTATTCTTGATGGATGAAGTTTTAGGCCTAGTGTTGGTGATCTTAAAAAGTTTCTTGGCTTCGTTCTTCTGAACTAAGACAACCCTCGGCTTGATTGGGAACTAGTGTTTTGGCCTCTCTCTTCAGCTGCTTCTTCTGTTCCTCCAAAGGCTCTGCTTGCTCCTTCTACCAGCTAGCTTCAGAGTCTCCAGATTTCATAAACTCATTTGACTTAAGAAGAACTGTACCCAGGAATATGTATATTTAGAAAAAGAACCAGAGAAGTGACGTTCTTATCACAAAGGAATTACTGGTAAATGGAAAAAATTTCAGGTCACATTAGCCTCAGTCCTAGGCTGGGTGTGTGTGTGGCAGGGGATGTGGGCTGTGGGAGGAGATATGAGGTGGAGGGTGCCCTCTGTGTGTGTGTGTGTGCATGTGCGTGCATGTGTGAAATTGAGAATCTTTTCAAATCAAACCCAGCTTGACACTACCATCCATATGCTTAGCCCCAACTATAAGCAATTGAACCTTGCCTAAAAAACAGGCAAATCATCTCCTATTCTTATGCTAGGAAAATGTGGATGTCTGGTTTTACAATAGCTATAAATGCATGTTTCTTCTTTCTTTTTCACAGTAAAAATTCTAATTTTCTCTAGTGAGCACTACTAGGAAAACTTCACAGTGTATTAAGAAAATATGAAACCTGAAGTCAGAAAGACAGATGGGAATCTTAGCTCTCTCACTTCCTATCTGGTGGGACCTTGGGCTTATCACTTGACTTTTATGGGTGTTAGTTTTCTCCCCTGTAAAGAAGTTTGTTGAGAAGGTTATGTGAGATCACAGCATGTGAAGGAGCTAGCGTGGGACATGCCGTGGAAGGTGGTCAATATATACATAAGAATTCCCTGTCCTTCCCAAAAGGCAATCTGCATGACTACTGAAAGTGAGACTGTGCAAAAATCAGGGAGATGTGAGCTGAGTCGTGTTTGTCCTAAAGTTTGTTTTTACGATCAATTTTTGTAGGAGAAAAAAGAGCAGAGATTGAGGGGTCAGGGGAAATCCCAGTGTGTGTCAAACTTTCTTTGCATCATGGGAAGGTTTACCTGGCTGACCTCTAATACTCTTTGTCAACTGTAAGATTGGGGTTCTAATCGAGAGAGAATCACCAGCAGTTGCCATAATACTCTTTAGCATTGATAGTCATGAGGCAAGAGACTGCCCTGTTCCCATGATTGTTTAAGATCTTGTGATCTAGAACCCACATGGTGAGTCAGAGTAGGCAAGAATGCAAGCCATCAGAGAGGTCAGGATTTGAGCAGTAGCTGCCTGGGCCTCCTTGCTTGGTGTTCTGCAAATAAACACCTTACTTTGTATCACAGCAAAAAAAAAAAAAAAAAAAAAAGGAAGGAAGGAAGGAAGAAAGGAAGAAAGGAAGAAAGAGAAGGAAAAGAAAAAGAGTAGGCAGACAAGGTTATGCTGCTGTAACAAACAGCTCCCAAATCTCAGTGGCTTAAAATAACAACAGCTTATTTAACAGGTCCACTGTGGGTTTGCACACACTCAGGGACTCAGGCTGAAGGAGCAGTCACGTTCACTATTTCAAATGTTGTTGGTTGGTTGCTAGAGCAGAAGGAAGCCTGCTTTGGAGGGTCTCTTGTGGCCGTTACAACTTTCATGTAGAAGGGTCACACATACAACTCGTGAGCTGGGAAGAGCCGTATAACTGCACCCACCCATAGTGGGGATGAGGACATGTGGTACCCCATGTGCTCAGAATGGGGAGAACTGGGCCTATTTGGTGAGCAGCACTACTAATGAGTGTCATGCCTTTGCCATGGGGGTGCCACACTACATGGGGAGTGCAAGTGGTGATCAAATTGCCCCCCACCCTTCTCTTTCTTTTGAGTTATTTTCATGAAGTTTTTGCTCAAGGGGAATTACCAGATCAATAATGTGAACAGCGTTGTGACTTTCAATATGTCTACTAAGCTTGGTTTCTGAAGATAGTGCTCTGATTTATGGGTTTTCCCAGAGCCTTGCTGGGCTTCCCATTTTGGTTTGACCTCTTTGTGGCTGTACAGCCCACTTAATTTCTGTACACCTAACTTTTTTCGTATAAAAATGATATAATAGTAATTCCTACTTCATGAGGGCTGGACTATAAATGAAATAACATGTGCAAAGTTCACAGCACAGGACCTGGCCTGCATCTACTCCCTGTTGGCTACCTGCTGTGTGACTGTTATTCAAGTAGGCCCTGGTCTTTAGATTTGTCCTCAGTTGCCTTTATTCAACATGCAGTGAGATTATGCATTTTTCAAGGTGAGAGTTAACATTCTGTATTTCTTTATGCATAAAATATAATATTTGTTCATCTATTTTCCTTTTTTAAGCTAAATATAATACACATATTGGCCTCATATATTTAAATTAATTCTTTTTACTTTCAAGTGGTAAGCTGTTAACACATTTCTTTCACCTTTTTTTTTTTTTTTTTTTTTTTTTACATTTTGTTACTTGTTTGGATATGGATGGTTTAGATTTTGCTGTGCAACTAATTTTTACCCCTATATGTAAGACATCCTCATTTTCTATGTCAAAGTCTCATGTGTCTTAGGTAGCCAGAAATTTAGCTGAGATAATTATATTTTTATATTTTTCTACTGAAAAAGTAGCTTTAATTACTGTTTTCTGTCCTCTATCCATTTTCCCCAAGTTTCCAGAAAGGTTTTTCCTCTCCCCATTTTCCAGCTCTAAGGTCTTGATAGAATTATGGCATTGAAATAATGATTAGGCTAGTGAAATAATAATAATGATAAGAATAATAAAGCAAACTTACCAATTTCCCCATGCAGTATTACAAAAATCTTTTGTGGGTCTTATACTAAGTTTCCAGCAGTTTTCTAAAACTAGACTTCAGTTGATAAAACATTCCCTGAAGGAGCAAAGGAAACAGTGGCTCTTGGGAAACAATTTCCCCATGTGGATATGGTTTCCTGGATCATGAAGTTGGAGTATGTGGGGACTGGGCTCAAGGAGCTCCAGAACCTGGAAGGCATAAGCCCTTTTGAAGGGGACTTGGGGATTTCTTGATGAACCTTGGTGGCATTAGAATTGGGCTTGTAGACAGACCTTTGTGAAAAACACAGAACATGCTTTTTCTGTACAATTATGTTATGACACTTTTTGCCCCCCCAAGGGTTCAAAAAGATCAGGGATGGAAGTATTGCAATGTAGATTTTCCTCGACTTACAACGGCGTAAATACCAATAAACCCATTGTAAGTTGGAAACAGTGTTGTCAGAAATGTACTCGATACACTTAACTTACCGAGCATCACAACTTAGCCTAGCCTTCCTTAAATGGGCTGAGAACGCTTACATTAGCCTACTGCTGGGCAAAGTCATCTAACACAAAACCTATTTTGTAATAAAGTGTTGAATATCTCATGTGATTTATTGAATACTGTACTGAAGTAGGGTTTCTATTGAATGCTTACTGTGTTGCAGCATTGTAAAGTCAAAAAATCCTAAGTTGAATCATCTTATGTCAGGAAACAATCTGTACTAACCTGGAAAATGCAGATGCAGATTTTAATAGAATTGGGGAAATGATGCCTAATTTCATTTAGTTTACTTTTATTTTGCCTTCCCATTTATCTCTTTTTCTCCTTTTAAATCAGAAATGCCTCTTACTGTGACAAAGTGTCCATTGAGCTCAGAGTTTTTGAGAATACAGATGCTTCCCTGCCGTTCATCTCATACCCGCAAATTTTAACCTTGTCAACCTCTGGGGTATTAGTGTGCCCTGACCTGAGAGAATTCACCCGTGACAAAACTGACGTGAAGATTCAATGGTACAAGGTACAGCTTTAAAAAATACCATTTTACTAAAAGGTGTTTTCTTTTTTTATTAACCGTATAGGAAAGACATAAAATATCGATTTTCTGAAGACAGTACACACACACACACACACACACACACAAACACACACATGGTTTGCCATTCATATCTGTGAGTTCCACATCCTGGGAGTCAACCAACCTCGGATTGAAAGTATAAATAACTCAACAAATAAAATAACAATACAATACAAATAATACAAATAAGAAACCAATACAGTGCATCAACTACAGTCACGTGCTGCATGACAATGTTTCAGTCAACAATGGGCTGCATGTACAATGGTGGTCTTGTAAGATTACAATGGAGCTGAAAAATTTCTATTGCCTAGTGACGTCATAGCTATCTCAACATCATAGTGCAAAACATGGCCCTTTCTATGTTTAGGCATGTTTATATATACAAAAACTGACCACTGTGCTCCAATTGTCTACAATATTCAGGACAGTAACATGCTGTACAGGTTTGTCGCCCAGGAGCAACAGGCTGAATCTTGTCACCTAGGTGTGTAGGAGCCTCTACCCTCTAGGCCTGTGCGAGTACTCTCTGACATTCACACAACAAAGAAATCACTTAACCTGTTTCTCAGAATTATCCCCATTGTTAAGCGACACATGACTGTATTTATATATGGCATTTATATTGTATTAGTAATCTACCAGTAATCTAGAGATGACTTAAAGTATGGGAGGATGTCCGTAGGTTATATGCACAGATGACACCATTTTATATAAACCACTTAAGCATCTGCGTTTTGGCACCTGTGGGGGATGTTTCCTGAAATCGATCCCCCAAAGAAACTGAAGGATGACTGTATTTTAAAGAATTTAAAAGGGCCATAATTAATATGTTCTATTAGTCCTTATGTGGGTTGGGTAAAGGTGCTTGAAATAGTGATTTGTGAAGACAGAGTACATAACAGTTGAAGGAAATAACTTTTTACTGTAATTTGTCTATAAAAATGTAGAAAAAAGGTTACATAACAATTTCGTAGACATATTAAAGGAGTTTTTTAAAAAAGCACATGACGGCTGGGCGCAGTGGCTCACACCTGTAATCCCAGCACTTTGGCAGGCTGAGGCAGGTAGATCACCTGAGGTCAGGAGTTCGAGACCAGACTGGCCAACATGTTGAAACCCCATCTCTACTAAAAATACAAAAATTAGCCAGGCGTGGTGGTGGGTGCCAGTAATCCTGGTGACTCGGGAGGCTGAGGCAGGAGAATCGCTTGAACCCTGGAGGTGGAGGTTGCAGTGAGCCAAGATTGTGCCATTGCACTCCAGCCTGGGAAACAGAGCGAGACTCCAACTCAAAAAAAAAAAAAAAAAAAAAAAGCACACGATAAACTTTTTTGTTAAGGGAGTAAATATGGACACAATTTGCTTTCTTGTCTGGTTGAATAGATGTTATTTGATGTGCTCATTGCTCCTAGAGAGAACATCAGATCTGGCCATCAGCTATTGCTTATGTAGACCAGCGCTTGGAAAACTATGGCTAGGCCCTGGAATCAAGTTGTCTCCTGGATTTGAATGGCTCACAAGCCAAGGATAGTTATCGCTTTTTTAAATGTTTGAAAAAAAGGAAAAGAAGGATATTTTATGATGTGAAAACCACATAAAATTTAAATTTCAGGGTCGTTAAATTAAGTCTTACTGGACACAGCCACATCCTCTTATCTAGGTACTGTCTGTAGCTGCTTTTGCACGGCTTAGCTGTGATGGAGACCCTGCAGACTCCAAGGTCCAAAATACTTCCCATCTGGCCCTTTCCTGAAAACGTTGGTCAACTCCTGATAGAGACCCTAGATCGATATTGAAAAGTACAGTTATTGGCTTAACCATTAATGGGAATTACGGCTTAGCTGTGATGGAGACCCTGCAGACTCCAAGGTCCAAAATACTTCCTATCTGGCCCTTTCCTGAAAACGTTGGTCAACTCCTGATAGAGACCCTAGATTGGTACTGAAAAGTACAGTTATTGGCTTAACCATTAATGGGAATTAACCCTTTAATCGACAACAGGTTAAGTGGTTGACTGGTATGAACTACAGGATCTCTATATAGGATATTGATTTAATATTAGACACTTTGAAATGATTTTCTGAAAGTAGAGAAAAGTAGCCAGCACCTATGGATAGGCTGGCTGAGCTCTAGAATGCATTCCCTCTCTTTTTAATAGAGATGGGGTCTCACCATGTTGGCCAGGCTGGTTTGAACTCCTGGGTTCAAGTGGTCCTCCCACCTCGGCTTCCCAAAGTGCTGAGATTATAAGTGTGAGCCATCAAGCCCAGCCTAGAATGCATTCTCTTTTGGTTTGGAAAAAGCATAAGGAGGACAAATGAAAGGTTTAACCGGGAGAGGAAGGAGCACAGGCTCTGGCATCAATGGGTCTGGGTTTGAAACTCTGTTCCTTTTCTGATCTGTTGTGCAGCTTTGGCAGAGTGACTCCACCTCTCCAACCTGTTTCCTCTGTAAAGTGGCAATTAATAACTTTCACCACTTGGGATTGTTTCAAAGATTAAATGGAATGATGTGTATAAAGCACCCAGTGCAGTGCTTGACATGTAAATGGTGCTCAATAAATGTGCATGGACAAAGATGTTATGGTGATGCTTAGTAATCTTTATTCACTTCATAATAATCTACATATTACGGAGCATGTATTATATCCAAGCCTGTTCTAAACTCCCTTACATGCAACCCAGTGAAGTAGGAAGTGTAAATATCCCCCTTTTTTACAGATAAGGACCCATAAGGATGTTCCCAAGATCATACAGCCAGTAGATGGTGAAGTCAAAACTCAAACCCAGAAGGCCAATTCCCATACACCACTGGAACGACTGTGGTGCTGGGCCCTATTTGGCATTTTTCATATTTGACTACTCATACTTAGATCAATGAAATATCTCCTTTTAATTAAATATGTTTTAAAGTGGTACTCCATGAGCCATGTGACAATTTCCATTTTATCTGTGTTCTCATTCAGAGTGGGACTCTGAAGTGACACAAGGTTATATTTGACTGTTGCAAACTTTGACTAAGCATGATTTTGAAAGCGATGTCCCTGAGAACATTGTGTGCTCATTAGGGTGTTTTTAGAAATTCCATTCAGCTCTTTCTATTTCCTGGAGGCCTTGATCTTGAGGATTCTGTTCTACAGAGACCCCAGAGAACCTTGTGTCCATATAAAAAGTGTGGATTCGTTTCCCCTATTTAGTTTTTCTTATAACAGAATTTTTTCTGTTGCTGACTCACAAAATTGAAATGCTTTTTAAAGTAATTACTGCAACATCATCTCTTCTGAGCATTGTTGGCCAGCTCATCATGACTATTTGTAGTGGTCTTCCCAGATACTTCCTAAGGCCTGAAGGTAGCAGTCAGGACATAAACATATTTGTATTTTAGATGACTTACTTTGTCAAAGAAGAGTTAGTCTCTTTTTTCTCCCATTGGGCCTAGACAAATATGCTCTAACTATTGTAGTTAACCAAATCTAGCAATTTTATTGGTTTTATATGTTAACAAATTCCCTCCCCTAATAATACAGTCAAAAGGAGGCCCAAAGTACCAAATTGGCAAAGTAAATACCAGGGCAATTCTTGGATTGCAAATCCAACATTGGTTGATAATGATGATGCAATTCATAGCCTTTGAGATGTATATTGGTATAATGTCAACAAAAACATTTTCCCTTAAGGATTCTCTTCCTTTGGATAAAGACAATGAGAAATTTCTAAGTGTGAGGGGGACCACTCACTTACTGGTACATGATGTGGCCCTGGAAGATGCGGGCTATTACCGCTGTGTCCTGACGTTTGCCCATGAAGGCCAGCAATACAACATCACTAGGACTGTTGAGCTACGCATCAAGAGTAAGTACTTGCCATTGAGGCATCCGTCTATCCTGGTTCAATAACAAGCATGCAGAGAACAAATGAGGGTGCATGTACAATTCCTTGCAGGTCTTTGAAATGAAGGATAAGGGAAAACAGATCCATCAAGTCTCCTGAAGCATCAGGTTAATAAGATGTGCGTGATACTTTGAAAGGTATAAATCAGGGTGTTGATCTGAGTAAAGGTGAATGAATTGGGCAGTTCACAGGGTTGCAAGATGGAGGCTAAAACACACCACTCAAGAGAGTCAAGCAGTGGCTTCCTTGGAAGGTCTCCTTGGAAAGTGTCATGTGAATCTTTGCACCTATAGGGCTAGAGGTCACCACATGCCATAACTTTATGTATAATTTTAGGATACTTAGATTTTATTGGGTATTCTAACCGGAGGACCATGCCTTGCATATCCAGTGGAAATCGCTTTTTATTTGTCTTCCCTCAGGTGGATCTAGCTGCCCTTAATAGTGATATTTCAAATAGTCAGAGCTGCCATTGATTAAAATGAGTTTCGTTTGAAAATGGTGTTTTGAGCAGTATTGGCTATTATTTCACATTTGTTCAACATTTACTCTGTACCAGCTGTGTGCTGGACATGGAGCCAGGTGTAACCATGTGTAAATCTTGGACTTTGCCTTGGAGAGTGGGCCACAATTCTTTGTTTTTTATACTGAATAATGAACACAACTGGGGTCTTTTGAGGGGATTTCAGACAGCTTTGGAGACACACCAAGTTTAAATAATTGGTCTGTGAGGGGAAAAGATATCTTTCTCACAGAGAATCCAGAGATTCAGTTTCAGCGCGTTCTTCCACGGACTGAAGTGTCCTGGTTGTGTTTGTTTTACAGTCCTGTAAGGATTCGTTCATATCGGCTCCTTGTTCCTGGACAGGCCAGTGACTGAGGCCTCCTGAGCCTTTCCTTGGACCGGCACGGTCCTGTCTCTGTGATACTGCACAGGAACACTAGGGGGCAGCTGCCCCACATGCCTTTCTGTGTTGTGATCCTCAGTGGCTCTCAAGGGGTAGTCTTGGGCCAGCAGGGCCGCATCACCTGGGTACTCAACAGACATGCAAATCTCGGGTTCCGTGCAGACCTACTGATTGAAACTAGAGTCTGGGGGCTGCCATCTGTATCTCACAAGCCCCTGGGTGATGCTGGGGACCCTCAAGTCTAAGAAGCACTGAGATCCTGGAGGCTTCTTTCTCTCCCTGGATGCCCCAGCTCCACAGGGCAGCGTGAGACTTTGAGGGGAGGAAAAGGCGTCCGGCCGTGGTCGAGAAGCCGTCTGCCCCTCCGGCTGTCCTGCCATGCTGTCTAATGTGTACTCATGTCAGGATTTCAAATGCTATTTAGTGAAAATGAGGATGATGAGACCCGTCATGGAGACAACTCACAGCCCTCACCCGCCAGGTGTCCTTTTTGCTTATTTTTGAGGCGGAGTTTCGCTCTGTCACCCAGGCTGGAGTGCAATGGCGAGATCTTGGCTCACTGCAACCTCTACCTCCCGGGTTCAAGTGATTCTCCTGCCTCAGCCTCCTGAGTAGCTGGGATGACAGGCGCGCGCCACCACGCCCAGCTAATTTTCGTATTTTTAGTAGAGACGAGGTTTCACCATGTTGGTCAGGCTGGTCTCGAACTCCTGACCTTGTGATCCACCCTCCTTGGCCTCCCAAAGTGCTGGGATTACAGGCGTGAGCCGCCGTGCCTGGCTGTCTCGTTTCTTTACATTGGCTCTAATCCCTTGGAGATCACTTCTGCCTCCCTGAAGAGTTTATCTCTTCAATTAGCAAGACTTCTGTGGCCGAGGCCAGGTTACACACTAGTCATCCAAACAGGTGGTTCTTGAGCCCTGTGCCTTTTCTAGAAAACTGAATCTGGAGTATTTTGTGGCAGGCACTTTGGAGAGGTGGAGAAGATATTTTAGGTCAGATCGAGTTTTGGGGAAATCCTATCTCGTGGACCTTGTAAACATGACTCTTAAGATTGTGTTCAGGAAGTCTGGGAGGGAAATGGTTAATTGTTCATAGAGCAAGGACCAAAGACCTCCTGTCAGCGGAATGTGTGTTTAGCTGTGGCCTCTTCCAGTAATCTCTCTGCTGGGAAGTCATTGGCCAGGGATGCTCGATTTTGTAGAGAGCCTGTTTCCTTTGCCAGACAAAGGCTGACTCTCATAATGACTGACCGTACTGGAAAGGATAACTTAGTTGATTAGCCAAACAATGACTTGAACCACAGCGTCAAATGAAGGCTTTCCTAATGGAATCTCTTTTCCTTACATCTTTCTCAGAAAAAAAAGAGGAGACCATTCCTGTGATCATTTCCCCCCTCAAGACCATATCGGCTTCTCTGGGTAAGACCCACGAGGACCATTCCGTGCACCTGTGGGGGTGCAGGGGGCTTGGAACCCTCGTGTCTGCTGACCATATCTGCCCCTTGGGTGCAGTGTGCCTGGGTGGAGACCTTAGAACTCCAGTATGTGAGGCCGGAATAACAAATGTGAGGGAATATTTCCCTTTGGCCAGTTTGGTTAGAAATGGCGTAATCTGAAAACAGGTATGCTTTGCTTCATGCAAAGCCTACCTGTAAAAATATGAATGTGAAAATCTGAATGTTCTGGCAGCGGTTATCAACTGCATGAGAAGATGAACAGCATGAACCCCAGGCAGAGCCAGCACCCTCAGTGTATTTAAAATAATTCACATCACCAAAACTTGGCTGGCGCTCTGCCTCTCTCTAAGACTCCATTTGTAAAGTAGGTTCAGCTGTGGTCAGTTTCTTGTTGCTAGAAGAGCTGGTAGACTGGTTGAATGGTGCTATGAAAATGACCAATGGGGCTTTCTGCTTTTCACCCCATGTGTGCAGTCCATCCTGGCCAGCACAGGTCCACACTAGTGGCCAGTGAGGGTACGTAAGTGTACTGTACTAACAACCTACTGATGCTAGTGGTGGGGAGGAATTGATGTTTATTGAGCATCTACTATGTTCAATGGGATCCCATTCAATCTCGACATAGACCCTGTAGGTTTTATTTCCTCAATTTTCCAAAAGGAAAAAGCCACCCAGGGCATCACGGTGGCTCAGTGGAGGCCAAAGGGCCACCCTCAGAGTGAGGCTGGAGTTCAGATTCAGGTCTGTGTATCTATAAAGACTGCACCCTTTTATGTGTTTGTTTCTGGGTAATGTTTTTGTAGGTCTGATACTCATTTATGAAACCCTGGCTGCAGAGTCTTTTAAAAAACAATTTATTTGCTTTTTCCTTTTGTTTAGTGTTGGTTTAAATTTTAAATTTGAATTGGAGGCCATAGAGGGCGGGCTTTTGTGCAGTTGCTGGGACTGCTGGCTGGCACTTGGGTTGCCGCTGCCACAGTGCAGTCCCTATGGCTGCAGCTCTAGGAACAACCACCTGGAAATCTGGGGCAGTGGGCACAATGGGTGATACCTACTGGAGCCCCAGTGTTCTGGCTCCCTGGGGCTTCCCAGCCAAGTTCCCAGGCCCAGTTCGCAATCAGTTGCTTTGAATGCACTGGAATGGGTTGTGGGGCCAGGTAACACTGATTAGTAGGTTGTTATGGCTGAGGAAGATCTTTAAGGTCATAGGATTGGCATAGGATGGAGAAGGGCTGGCATTCTCAACCCATGGTGGGGCCAGGTGCATTCAAAGACACACCACAGGGAGGCATATCACCCACGAGGAAAAAACAAGTGAGAAGGATTTCTTCTTCTTTTCCTTCTACTCTTCTTCGGTGAATGAAAAAGAAAAATAATTTCCTGTGATTGAGGTAGGGGGGCCTAATACATCACACTGCACAACTGCAGAGGGCACCATGTATAGAAAATACAGAGTTTTTAAGAAGGGTTGATCCCCAGAGTCATCTGGGAATGGAGGGTTCCCAGGAGAAACATTAGAGCCAAGACCAGCCTCGGACAAAGAGAAAGAATCCACACGTTGATCTGGATTGTCTGAGGTAACTGAAGTGAGTGGCAGAGGAAGTTGGCTTGAACTTAGCATGCGCCCTGGGAGCGCAGGGGCCTTGGCGAAGCCATTTAACTTCAGGTGCCTCTTGGTTTTCGCCTGCTGTGAAGACCAGTTGTAGGAACCAGAGGCACTTTGTAAACAGTAAAGCTCTGTGTGAACAGAATCATTTGAGAAAACTAAATTTTCCACTAAGGAAAGAATTGGCTGGTGAGGGGTGTTTGAGAAGCTGAGGAAGGACTCAGGGCTCAGGTTTACTGATAGGTGGGAGGCGCTGGTTCTGCTGTTGACATGCTGTGCCTTGCTGTCCACAGGGTCGAGACTGACAATCCCGTGTAAGGTATTTCTGGGAACCGGCACGCCCTTAACCACCATGCTGTGGTGGACGGCCAATGACACCCACGTAGAGAGCGCCTACCCGGGAGGCCGCGTGACCGAGGGGCCGCGCCAGTAAGTGGGCCAGGGTCTTCTGTCGAGACCTCTGTGGGTTTCACTCTTCCTTTTGGAGACAGTTATCACTATGACCCACATACCACATTAAAAGTAACTTTTTGTGATTCCAAACTATTGGATGTTTAGAGTTTTAAAAATTGAGTTTTGCTAAAAATCATCTTGAGAATCAAACCTTCTCTGTAAATACTTAAAAGTCGAGTTGCAGTTGACATGCTGGTATTGATGCTGCTTTTTGTGGCTGTTTAATTAAACAGTGATCCTTTTATTTTTGCAAGTTAAAAAAGTATTTTGGAGTTAATACCTTTCCATTTTCCACTCTGCAACCTGACTGTCAAACATTTTCATAAACCCTTAAAAAGACCTCGAGACGCAGCCACAGGATCTGTAGTGCCTCTTCTGTTTCTCAGGGAGCTGTGGGCTGCCACACTCTCTAAGGAAGGTTGATAATAAAAGGAAGAAAGAATTCAGTTCTTATGAGCAGTCATCTCTAGATAATGTTTTCTCACTTTGAGACTAGAACAGACCTTTTGTAAATGGGAACTCGTTGCCTATGAGGGAGACCATTCAACGTTCCAAATTGTAAGGTATTTTTAAAATCACAGTTTTGATACTTTGAATTAACCTGAGCTTTTGCTTGCCAAATGGTTGTGTTTTTTGAAAGACTTATCACAGAAGATCTTTCTGGATGTAATTTAGCGGATAAAAACTATGTGTGGTTAGCACAATCATGTGCTTGCAAGTTCTCATTGCGAAAGACCTGGCCACAACTAAATGCCCATCTCAGCTTACTCATACGATCCATTTACTTAAAGGAACCTATATTCCTCCTACAAATAAAAGAAAAATATTCCTAGTAGATCCACTCATCCATGTTTTTATTCATACTAACAGATAGTAGTGAGGTGTCTACTAATTTCTCTAACACTATAAATGGCAGCTATCCTGGCCAGAGCCATTCCCCTGTGCTGTCTGCAGGTTTCCAGAGTGAGAGTCAGCAGTAGAGATGAGAAGAGATGGCACCATTGAGGGCTGGAGTCCTGGAAACTCCCTGCCCTTCAATATGCAAGTGATTTAATGGTGAGGGACTCAAGTTTCCTCAAAGTAGACGTTTCTGTTCCCACGACTGTGTTTTTTGTTGTTGTTGTTGTTCATTCAGGGACTTATAAGATGAACTTCCCCATTATCTAACCCTGTAGTGTAACAACTGCTTGATACCAGTGACCGCCAACTTCAGTGACACTTAGGCCTTCAGGAACAGGCTTAGAAACTGTCCCAAATGAATAACAAGTATGGTGGCAAGAGCTCCTAATTTATGAAACTTGAAAACAATAAAAGCGCAATGGGTGCTTCTAATGGAGAGTGTTTAGATGCCTACATTGTGAAAGACAAGCTTGCCTTTGATACAATCATATTTAAGTGAATGTTTTCTAACTCAGGGAATATTCAGAAAATAATGAGAACTACATTGAAGTGCCATTGATTTTTGATCCTGTCACAAGAGAGGATTTGAACATGGATTTTAAATGTGTTGTCCGTAATACCCTGGGTTTTCAGACACTACGCACCACAGTCAAGGAAGGTATGTATGTATTTTGGGGAGCACTACAGGAGAATATAACATGTTGAATGTTCCGTGAATACTAGACAAAGCTGCTTGTTCTTCAGATGATTCCATAGAGATTCCCTCACATTGCTTGCTAGTGAAGAGCTGAAAAGAAACCTCCAATTTTTAAAGATTTTTGGTAGCGTGGAAGATGAACTTCGGGAGATTATACTCAAATGAAAAATTTAAATAGCAAGCTGATGTTTGAAAAACAGATGAAATGGTTCTACAGTAAACTTCGAAACACTCTGCATGTGGCTCTGCCTTGGGTCACTGATCACCTGTCTTTGCATGGCCTCTAGAGGAGGCTGGATTGTTCTTTATCCTGAAGATGAGAAACTTCATCCTCCAAGAGCTGAGAACTGGGAGCTACCCAGGGTTCAGGGCAGCTTTAGGGTCAAAGTCATTGTATAACCAGAAATAGGTACAAGGCTACAGCCAAATCAACCCAGCGTTCATTTAAGGACATTCAAAAAGAAGAAGAGGAAAACCCACATTATCATTTTTGATTAAATTGATTTCATATCAATGTTTAATTGTTGAGCAGGGGGGAGAGGTGCCTTTAATGTAGTCTCTGTTGGCAGCCTGAAACTAATGGCAGGCAAGCCAAAGTGATTCCCATCTGAAATCTCAGTGATGCCTCTTGGACAATCATACAGCAGTAACGTAAATACAAATTGCTCCAGGTCTCCATGTTTTGCTGGGGAGGCAGCGACAGACACAGTGTAAACTGGAAAGCTAATGATGCGTTCCAGCCTCAGGGCAGGGAATGGCACCCAATGCAACTTTCCTTCAACTGTGCACCGTGCACCACAAGCCTTACACTCACCTGAGCCACTGGTTACAAACACAGATCTCTGGACTTACTCCAGATCCACCCTGTCAAATTCTCCTAGGGAGAGGCTGCAGCCTGTGACTCAACAAGCTCTTTTCACAGTGAAGTTTGAGAATGAGGGCACACATGGGAAGGGTGGCGTTTCAGATCATTTCCAGATGAGCAGGCTGGGAGAGAGATGGTGGTTGTACACATTTACCCACAAAAATCAGAATGTTCCTTCTCGGGGTCAGATTAGTGAGCCCAAGGAACCTGTGGTTTGTCTGGCCCTCATGCTGGGAACCTTTAAAATTTTCCATAACATGAGCCTTGTCCCTGCATGTGGCTGGCCGTGACTGATCCAGGGAACACAGGCTGAGAGTCTTTCACCAGGACTGAGAGGTGTATTCAAACAGCTGCCCAGAAAATTACAGCTGAACTTACTTCTAATCTTTGTGGGGTTTTAAGATGTGAGAATCCTCTGGAGCAACAGGCTGAGGTCATGTCGATTCCTGGATGACTAAACAGACTGTGGTAAATAATAGCTTAAAAATGCAGGATTCCAGTCTCATCAACAATGTGTCTGATAACACTCTGTTTTCACATTTGCTTTTTGACATTTTATTCAGAGTCTCTTCCTGTATTTCCATAACACAGAGACGCCAAGGAGCAGAACATAAAATAGCTGGACCCAAGCAATCATGTTGGCCCCTACAGCTCCATTATTCAAAATTTATTTTCCTTTGCTACTTCCTTTGATCCTCATGACACCCATGCTCATTGGAAAAGGGCAGATTGTTCCTGGCTCTGTCACAGTTGGCCAACTGAGACATAAACAGGCAGCATCTTAAACGCACAGTGTCCCACTGTCGGAACAAAGTTAAACCCTCAGCACTTGCCCACTTACCCTATGACGTTTCCAACAGATTTTGCCCTATCTCACTTGTTTCTCTAATCCACAGACATCATTTGGTGTGAGGGATGTGCTTTCTGAAAATCAATGCACATTTATCAAGAAAAACAAACTCCAATTTCGTTCTTGTCCTGTACACCTGCATTGCCCTGTCTTCTTGTACAGTGAGAGACTGTTCAGCTCCTGATGTGACTCTGTTTTCCCCACAGCCTCCTCCACGTTCTCCTGGGGCATTGTGCTGGCCCCACTTGCACTGGCCTTCTTGGTTTTGGGGGGAATATGGATGCACAGACGGTGCAAACACAGAACTGGAAAAGCCGATGGTCTGACTGTGCTACGGCCTCGTCATCAAGATTTTCAATCCTATCCCAAGTAAAATAAACAGAATGAAATAATTCCAACACAAACTCCGTATGCCCTCTCTTATGGAAGTGGCTGTGTCTTTTTGAGGGACTCTGTTTTTTGCCTCAGTTGTCTACCAAAGGCTCCATATTTATAGTGGCTTTGTAGTAAAGGACTGAAGTCTTATATTCTGTTTTTTTTTTTTTTTTTTCTAAAAATCAGTGACAGGAGTAGATGTGCCTGTGAGTGGGTGTGAGTAGCTGTCTGCTACTTGTGACCTATTTAACAGAATGAAGTGCTCTGAGGCCTGCATGAGAGTGGAAAACATCTGCATGAGTTTTGACATTCATTCAACAAAAACATATTATGCGTCTATTTTGACTAGACTCTATGGGAGGTGTTGTAGATACAGTGATGGTTAAGACATGGTTTGCCTTTCAGGAAGCTGGTTGTTCATTTTGAGACCAAAAAGGATAAAGCAGAAGAATCAGCAAGAATTGATGAACTTTTTGGAAAGGGCTATCCAAAAAACAGCAATTTACAATACACACGTTGGAATGTATTAGTGAACCGAGCATTAGGTCCAACTTCGTAACAACACGTCTGAAAATAGAAGGAAGGGCATTGAGATAATTGTAGACAAATGGAAAAAAAAATATAACCAGACCCTCTTTCATGTCATATACCAAAAATAAAATCCAGATAGAGAAATGAGTTCAATTAAAAAAAAAAACAAAAACTCCAATGGCAGGAAAATCAGCACGGCTGGTGACTCCACCTTTCAGGTCTCTGTTCAAATGTGACCTTCCCGGAGGCCTTTCTAAAGCAGCGCCTCCTTCCTTCCTCTCCGTCCCCTCACCCCGCTCTGTACCATGGTAGCTTTTATCACCACCAGACCTTCCAGTATAGATTTGCTTGTTCATATTCAATTTGTGTTTCCCACCCAAACAAACGGAAGACCCATGAGGGCAGAGAGATTATTTTGATCCCAGCTGTATTTCCAGTACCTCAAAGCAGGCATTTAATGAATATTTGTAGAAGAAATGAAGATGGGATGAACTCTTTCTTGTTCATTACCAACAGACTTGCAAGAGTAAAGGCGAGGAGGCTTAATTACATTATGATTTCTGCACAATAAAATCACAAAAGCAAGGTTTAGACGAAATTGTGTCAGACAAGCTCAAGGAATGAAGAACTATCATGTATAGAGTTATCCAAAGTCGTAGAAAAGGCATGTGTCTTAGTCTGGGCTGCTACAACCAAATACCATAACTAGGATGGCTTGTAAACAACAGAAATGTATTTCTCACAGTTTTGGAGGTTGAGAAATCCAAGATCAAGGTGCCAGCAGATTTGGTGTCTGGTGAGGGCCCACTTCCTGGCTGATAGATGGCAGCCCTCATGACTGAATCACCTCCCAAGGGCCACAACCCCTAAGACCATTATATTGGAGGTTAGGATTTCAACATACGAATTTTGGGAGGACACAAACATTCAGTCTATAGTCGCATCATCACCCTAACAGATGAAAAAATGTGAGTAGGGGATTGCAGAAGAGACACACATAAAGGAACTCATGGAAAAATGACACTTTCAGTAAGAACCAGAGGATGTAAATTAGAGCAAATTTGAGATACTGGTGCACTCACACAGTATCAAGTGTTTAAAAGTTTTTATGAAACACTCTCACACCTGTAATTTAATTTATAATTTGGTGCTGGGAAGAAGAAAGGCAACATGAGCCAAGTCAGTTGGGTGCTGGACCAGCTTGCATCTTCTTGCAAGAGCCCAGGATGTGCATCACTTCTTGGCTCTGTTCAGTGATGTCATGTTGGTAGCTTAAAATTGGTGGCCATTGTGGAGTCTTTACACCACAGAAATTGGCAGTTGTCACAAATCAGCACTCTCTTCCCCAGCATATCACAACAAGGTTTGAGAGATGCCCAATGATACTACTCCTGGGAATTCAGCTTAGGAAATAATTTAATAAAATAAAATCATTAGAGATATAAAATAATGTAATAAAACTTATTACCCTGATGATTAAAAATTATGCAGCAACTATCAATTATAATGATTAATATTATGAACAGATTATCAAAATTGTGAGACTTAAATATTTACAGGGTTAAGCAAACATTATAAATTGTTTTGTACAATTTTTATGGTTACAATATTGACATTTGTTTGCATCTAGACAAGGAGAAAACTTAAAAACTTGGACTTTGAAGATAGACTTTGGGAGTTCAAGTTCAAGCACTGCCACGTGGTGTCTCTGTGATCCTGGGCAAATCCTTTAATCTCACAGTACGTCAATTTTCTTATCTGAAAAATGGGGATAATCACATTAATTAGCTACTTAGCTATATTTTATATTTCCATTTTTCCTATTTTTCTATTTAAACTATAGTAACTGTTTAATAATCAAAAATGTAGGAGGAACAGACAGAAATAAAAATTGTTGTACTTAGACTACGTGCTGACAAACTACAGCCTGTGGGCCAAATGTAGCCTGCTCTCTGTTTCTGTGGATTAAGGGTATCAGGAAACAGCCTTGCCTGTTTGTTTGCAGATTGTCTTTGGCCACTTTTGCTCTTTGAAGATAGAGTTGAGTCCTTGAGACGGCAAAACCTAGAATATTTACTATTTTGTCCTTTATGGGAAAAGTTTGCCAATGCCTGGTTTAGGTGAAGGAGGTTTTGGGCAGTTTTTGACCCTTACTTTTCTATTTTCCTGTTATGTCCTTTTCTCTTCTTCTTCTGTTTTCTAAGCATTCAGAGAGGGAGAGGTACAGAGGGGCCGGCAGAGGCCTTTGAACACCTTATTAGATTTTAACTGTGCAAGGAGAGGAGAGTGAGGTTCGAGAAGGAGGATTCGGTGAGGACGTTGCACAGGGTTCTTCGGCTGCTTCCGCCTTTTCTTTATCTTCAGGCTTGGGGCCACACGGCTCGCATCTCTCTTCCTTCCTCCAACTTCTCCAGTGCTCTCTGGAGTCCCCCGCTTTAGATTCTGGCTGCTTCAGCAATGACCCAGAAAAGGAGCTGACTGCAGCCGGAGGAGAACCACCACCGGCTTTCAGACTCTGCCTTGACCTCACAGGTTACGCATTTCCTCCCCTCCACGATTTCAGAAGTGTGGGGTCATGCAGGTAGAAAAGATGCGAGACAATCGGGAAATTCTGAGTAGCGGATTTATGCTAATATTAAGGAGTAAGTGAGATTTGCATTGCTACATTAAAAAAAGGTTATTATCTAAGAGGCAAGCTAAATTTTGTATGGGTGATGTCTGAGATTTGCTTCAAAATTATCCAGTGGTGGATGGGAGAATACATGAAATAAGATTAGCCAAATGTTGCTAACTGCTGACCCTGGTGGTGACTGCACCCTCCTTCCTTATATCCTTCCCTCTACTTTTCTATATGTTTGAAAACTTCCATAATAAAGAGTAAAATACAATGTAGAAACAACTCAATACCTGCTGGACAAGAGAATGAGTGGCTCTTACAAGTAATAAAATGCACTACAGTAAAAAGCAACATGGAACAATATGGATGTGTCTTAGATATATATTATTGAATAGGTTCCAGAAACATTTTTTAGAATGATGTCCTTTTATATAAAGTGAAAACAACTAAAGTTAACATGCTGTCTCTCAAATATGTGAAAGCATCTTCATATATATTCACACACACGGTTAAAATGTAGTTTTTGTCATATAAATGCTCTTAAATATAAATGTGTGTGTGTGTGTGTTTGGACAGTGATTACATCAGGGTTGGGATGGGTTAGGAAAACGTAAGCGTCATTAAGTTCTAGATCTCATGTTAGGTAGTAGATTGTGATTGTTTACTTTATTATTAAACAAACAGATAAAAAACAAGCTCTTCAGGGACCAATATAGAATCTGTGTCTTGAACCAAGGATTATGACTAACCTAATTCTGTGTCCCTGAGTCCACTTTGAACACACAGGTGGGCAAATGAAACAATGTGGTTTCTTTTCTTAAAGCGGCCGATCCTCTATCTTATGTTGATTCTTTTGTTTTAACTTTCTGAAAAAATTCTGAAGGTGAATTTTTTCACTCCCAACCCTACAAAAGCTGGGGAGAGGGGATGGTAAATAGTGTCTGGAAACCTCACACTTCCATGCACTGCCCACAGGAAAAACACACGTCTTATGTAATAAATGCCACTTCTGCAAGAACTAAGGATGAGAGCAGACATCAACAACAGAAGCCAAGAAAAATTTATGAACTAAAAAATAAATGTGATCTCTCTAGTATTTCGAATGCTATGGGAATATATAGGGACTCTTCCACAGAAAAGGTGGAGTGTGTGTTTCTTGTAAGTTCCTCAAGGCAGGAGCCTTCTCGTTCCGTGATGCAGCCCAGCACCGGACACTCTGTGTCTTGCTGCAGCACAGGCATTTAAGAAGTGTCTGCAGAATGGATACAGTGTGTGTCACTTGGACTTTTCCAGCCTGTGTGAGCAAATGGGTCCAATCAGCAGGACTTAGCTAAGTTTCTCTGCTCCTGTCTCTACACTCAACTCTCATTGTTTTTTTCCATGACGTCCTGCCAGTAGTTCTGGACACACAAAGGTGCTTCGTGTTTTGTGTTTATTTTCCTGTTCTTGCGGTCCTCACCCATTGGCATCTCTGCCCATGCCACCCTTCAGGGCTACTGGTTAATGCTACTGGGTTCCAAGAAGGCATTGCCACCAGTGGAGAAGCCATCCAGATGCCACCTGGGCTGTAGCCTCTGCCAGCTTCGGTGCTGGAGCCAGCTTGTGCACTCCTGGAAGCTCCTTCTTTCTTGGCTCATAGATTCAGCCAGTTCTCTAAGCAGGGGTGGTGGGCTAGAAGCCCCCTCCCACAGGGCTCAGGCACCAGCCCATTCTCCTCCTCCCTGGCATGCCTGCAAAACCCACTTCCTCATTCTTCTTCAGAAAAGCAAAGCAAAACAAAGCCTCCTACAAAGGAACTCCCAGAACCCACTGCCCAGTGGTTTTTCAGAAACTGTCCAGACTACAGCCACCAGACTCCTGGTGGAGGTCGAGCTTCAGGGGCCGGGAACTACTACTCAGCCAGCTTCCAGGACAAGGGGAGAGAAAGCTTTAGATAAAAAAAGTGGGAGAGAGAAAGCAAGAATGAAGGAGGGGAAACCAACATTTAAATGTCTACAATGTGCAAGATTTGACATGTTTTGCTCAATTGAATCCTCAAAAAACAAAAAACCCACCAGGCAAAGATTATAATTCACATTTTAGAGGTAAGGAAACTGAAGCTCGCCTAATTTAAACATTACGTTCTAGAGAGTGTGGTTTAGATGTGTGGCAGCAATGGGCTTCTTAATACTGGATCCGAGGATTCAACAGCTGAAAAACAACTGGCCAAGCAGGGGCTGGTCTGAGTCAAGGTTACAGTCAGGAGCAGAGCAAATATTTGCTTTCCTGGGGGCAGACTAGTTACCAGGAAGAATTCCTCTCCCAAAACTGGCAGAAGGAACATCTGGAATCTGGGGGACCAGGGGGACAGTAATAAGGATTCCTTCACAGGGAAGGAAGAATCAGAAGTAGGAACTGAGTGTTCCTTTCTCCCACAGTGTTTCCCGGTTTTTTGCTTTCTTAGCCTGTGGCCTGTGACCAATCAAAGTGTCACTGTCCCACTGGATGGAGGTGAGGTGTCCAGTGTTCAGTCCTGCCGCTGGGTCTGAGGCTCCTCTCCCAGGAAATAAGAGTGTGTGTCCCTGGATCCTTCTGAGCCCACTGCAGGGGCAATGTGGATTTAGCCCCCAGAAAGCACAGAAACAGCTAAGAACAGTCTGTGAATGAAATTAGTCTCAAAGCCATGCTATACCTCAGGCTGACTGTTCACCTTGTTATATTTCCCACCCCAAACTGCTGTTTTCAAATATAGGCTTTATTATTCAGGTTTGGTGAGGCCAACAGATCAGGAGACAACAGCCATTGAAAAGACAGTGGTATCCCCCAGATCCCAGCAGGAGGGGCACACCACACCATGGCGGTTGGGAGGGTGCCTGGGGAAGCACTAGAGACGGTCAGGAGGCTGAGGGAGGGAGGGGAAGCTGTGGACAGAGCCTTTCTGATGGTTTCTGTGGGAAGGAGTGGGTGAGGCAGGGTAGGCAGGCTTAGGATTGGCTGGTTTGAATGGTTTCCTTGGGCTCTGGGGTGCATGGGCTGTCCCTCACTGGGCGTGGGTAGTGACCCTGAGGGTGAGAGTTCCATAAAAGAGGTGGTTGGGGTGTGGCTCTGGATTGGTCGATTTGCATTTGAAAAACATGCTGCAGAAGCAGGCAAGTTGTTTACTATCTCTAGGAATTGGCTAACCTGGGAGGGGCCCAGGTATCAAGACAACAAGGTCCCACGTATCAAAGCATCAGAAACACATGGTTAATACAATTGGGACAGCCAAGTGCAAAGGGGTTGCCGGAAAAACTCCAGCAGGCCTGCGCACTGGGGTGGAATCTTGGGAAGTTCAAGCCATTTGCCGCGGGGAGGAACCTGGCTCCTCCTCTTCCTGGGTGGAACCTGGAATTCCATCTGTGAGGCAGGAAGCACAGTAGCAGCGCTCTGGCTTTGCAGAGGATCCCTGTTTCTCTTTTCCCCCTCTTTTTGCACAGTAAATTCCATTTTTCTCACCCTTCAAAGCGTCTGCAAGCCTAATCTCTCATGGCCATGTGACAAGAGCCTGGCTGTTAGCTGAACTAAGGACAAAGTCCTACAACACAGTTACCTACTGCCTTGTCATACAACTCATCAGAAGTTCTGCACGGAAATTAAGTGGCCAACAGTAAAGAGCCAACAAAATAAATATGCTCCCAATTTTATTTTATTTTGTCAAGAATACCAAATATCCTTTATGAAGCATGGTAAAACAACTGCCATAAAACCTTACAAGCATTAGCAGCAAAAACTTAGTGCTGCATAGAAATGCAGTCTTGTATTTGTAGCCTTGGCAATATCCAAAAAGGATGTATACTAAGCCTCAAACATTTTATAATTAAAGCCTGAGTTTCTTCACAATTCGTTCTTGCTCTATCCCAGCAAAGAGGCTGCTCCATCCAGGAGAGGGGAACTGCAGTCAAGGCTGTCTTTCAGCTTCTGCGGGGAAGGGTGTGGCTCCTTAGGGCATTGCATTGGCCTCACATGTCCCCTTTTAATGTGTCCCAGGCATTAATACAAGATCAGCTCAGCCTTGACCCCACCTGCAATGAATTTTAAGACAAGCCTTTCTCTGGTCCCTGGAGCAGGTTTTCTGGACAAATGTTGCTCCCAGGAATCCATACCAAGTACTAACAGTGACCACAGCAGCAGCTCGGAGATATCAGGGGGAAGAATGGGGGATGCAGGGGGACCTCAGTCCAGTATCATCAGCATCCCTCTGCTGATTAGAGCCACAGGGTGTCCTAGTATCCTAGTTCTGCAAGCCCTCCTGGACATTCTTACTCCTGCTGTCAGTGGGAGCACCTCGATTTCTGTAGTTAAGTCTAGAACCCATGACTTGGGAATGTAAGCTTTCTTTGGCCAATTATTCCAGCTTGAGTTAGTGACAGTACCATCTTTATCACATCTGGGGAAACTTCACCGTGCATCTTATCTCAGCATTTGGGCTTTCTTGAGTAATATTCAGGGGTAGCTCCCAGTCTCCCAGGCTGCAGGCCTTTTTTGGAGCCTTTCTTCCCCATCTAGCACATTCGGAGCTTCTCACTGTGCTTTTCCCATTAGCCCATGATGATTTGGCTTCTGTCTTAGTGACAGAGCTTCCCCACTCTGTTGTCCTTAAGCCAACAGGGACCATGACCTCCTGGTATGGAACTTTCTAGGCCTCTGCACCTTTTCTGAGAAGCGGGCTCTTCCCCAGCCGCACTCCAGGTGCAAAGTGACCCTCGGCAGATCACTCCCAGTGCTTCCACTCCGGGTGAGGATGACCTTCTTGCCGTGTCCTCCTCAGTATGCAGTTCTTTTCCTTGGCTTTTGAATGTTCAAGATGCTGTACAGTGTTTCTGTTGCATAGATATTTTTTGGAAGTGGAGAGATATGCCCTGAGTGAATGGGTACCACTTAAGCGTGGGTCCTCAGCGGCAGACTGAGATCATCTAGAGAGGTGAAACAACAATGCCACTGGTATCTGGACCCATGCCCAGGGGCTCTGCTGTAAGTGATTGGGGTCCTGGGTGTTTCTAATGAGTGGCGTGGGCCTGAACCCCCAGTTTGACTTCTTTTGTTTCTGACACCTGTGGTCTGGTACTCTGGGCCCTTTGCATTTTGTATCAGAAATTCATTCATTCACTTATTGCTCTACCCTAGCATACTCCTCTAAATTTTTGTCTCATGTGGGTCTTCCTTGTGGGAGCTTTAAAATCAGTAAATTTCGACTTACCAAAACACCCTGTGTTTCTGATTTTAAAGACAAGCAAGGCAAAATCCCTGTCCCGCACCTCCATGTCCATCTAGGAAGTTCAGTACTTTTTCCTGGCATGTTCACGTCCCAGTGTTTTCCCTCAGTGGTCTGTTTAACTATCTGTGTGTGCCCCTGGATCCCTCAGAGGAATCCAGCCTGATCGATGCTGTTTGGAAAGCCGAGGTCTATAGGTTTCCCAATGTCAAAGACATGTCAAATAAATGAATGGATGAGATGTGGTGGTGCTTGGCATCCATCGGGGGTGGGATGTTCTCACAGCTAACAAGGAAAGTCTTCCCTGTAATCTAAGGAGAAGATTTGAGTAGTAGCCCAGGAATCATTCCCTCCTGCTCAGATATTAGTCTTCTTTCTCTTTAAGATTGCCTGCTGCCAATGGCACTCCAGCCTTGAGCTCCTTTATCTCATTGGGAAAAGACCCTCAAGTTCTCCCCTTTAGTTTCAACCTTAACATATTCCCAGTGAAGTAGGGGACACTTGGGAGTTTGGTGTGAGCAGAGGGTAACTTTTCCAAGTCATCATGGGCACGGTTCTGTGTTTTCTGTTCTCTGGATTCAGAATTTCCTGTTTAAAAGCCTGAAAGAATATCGCTGTTGGGCACAGAGTACTTGCTGAGCTCTGACTAAATACAAGCCTGTGATTAAATTATTTCAGACTCTAATAAAAATATTTTTAGAAGAAAGTCCTTTGGGAATTATGTAGAGTGCTGAGTGCATTTTTCTTGACAGACACTTGGATCTGTCTTGTCTTTCTGAGTCAGCTTATCCTCAGCAATGTCCATCCTGGGGAAACTCAGGAGACATATTTTCAAAGTCTTGTCTTGTCTTTCTGAGTCAGCTTATCCTCAGCAATGTCCATCCTGGGGAAACTCAGGAGACGTATCTTCAAAGTCAAAAGGCTGGGTTGATTTCAGACACCTCCTGGAGATAAAGGATCCCGATAAGACTTCTAATGGTCTGGCCAGCGCATTTTGTATATGTATTTCTCTCTCTTCTTCATTTAACCCTTTAATTAAAAATTTCCTGTAATACACTTGAAATGTCAATATTTCAAGGGAGAAAATTGATGAAGGGATTACCTTCAGCTTCCCTTTTCTCTGCCTCTCAATTCCCGAAATACAGACAATCTGGTGGTAGGGTGGGATGGCTTAGGGGGAGCATGAGTTTCTTCACTTTCTCATGCCAACTGACAACACCTACACAAAAACTTTTAACTAAATCACAATTTTTCTCCAATAGCCCAGCATTTTCTCAATTTCTTCCTGCTTAAAAGCAGATTTTTAAACTTTTATTTTAAATTCAGGGGTACATGTGCAAGTTTGTTACATGGGTAAACTTGTGGTCATGGGAGTTTGTTGTACAGATTATTTCATCGCCCGGGTATTAAGGCTAGTACCCATTAGTTATTTTTCCTCATCCTCTTCCTCCTCCCATCCTCCATCGTTTGATAGGCCCCATTGTGTGTTGTTCCCCTCTATGTGTTCATGTGTTCTCATCATTGAGCTCCCACTTATAAGTGAGAACATGCAGTATTTGGTTTTTTGTTCCTGTGTTAGTTTGCTAAGGATAACGGCCTCCAGCTCCATCCATGTTCCTGCAAAGGACATGATCTTGTTCTTTTTTATGGTTGCATAGTTTTCCATGGTGTAAATGTACCACAGTTTCTTCAGACTATCATTGATGGATATTTAGGTTGGTTCCCTGTCTTTGCTGTTGTGAATAGTGTTGCAATGAACATAATGGGTGCATGCATCTTTATAATAGGATGATTTATATTCCTCTGCAAATGTACCCAGTAATGGGCTTACTGGGTTGAATGGTGTTTCTGTCTTAGGTCTTTGAGGAATTGCCACACAGTCTTCCACAATGGTTGGACTAATTTACACTCCTACCAACTGTATATAGGTATTCCTTTTTCTCCACAACCTCGCCAGCATCTGATCTGGTTTTTTTTTTGTTTGTTTGCTTGCTTTTTAGTAATAGCCATTCTGACTCGTGTGAGATGGTATCTCATTGTGGTTTTGGTTTGCATTTCTCTAATAATCAGTGATTTTGAGCTTTTTTCATATGATTGGTGACTACATGTGTATCTCCTTTAGAAAAGTGTCTTTTCTTGTCCTTTGTCCACTTTTTATGGTTTTTTTTCTTGTAAATTTGTTTAAGTTCCTTATAGATGCTGGATATTAGACCTCTGTCAGAGGCATAGTTTTCAAAAATTTTCCCCCATTCTATAGATTGTATGTTTACTCTGCTGATAGCTTCTTTTGCTGTGCAGAACCTCTTTAGTTTAATTAGATTCAGTTTGTCAGTTTTTGCTTTTGTTGCAATTGCTTTTAGCATCTTCATCATAAAATGTTTTCCCGTGCCTATATCCTGAATGGTATTGCCTAGGTTGTCTTTCAGTGTTTTTATAGTTTTGGGGTTTACATTTACCTCTTTAAACCATTTTGAGTTAATTTTTGTATATGATGTAAGGAAGGAGTCCAGTTTTAATTTGCATATGGCTAGCCATTATTCCATCATCATTTATTGAATAGAGAGTCCTTTCTCCATTGCTTATTTTTATCAGGTTTGTCGAAGATCAGATAGTTGTAGGTGTGTGGTCTTATTTCTGGATGCTCTATTCGATTCAGTTGGTCTATGTGTCTGTTTTTGTACCAGTACCATACTGTTTTGGTTGTTATAGCACTGTAGTATAGTTTGAAGTTGGGAAGTGTGATGCCTCCAGCTTTGTTCTTTTTGCTTAGGATTGTTTTGGCTATTCAGGCTTCTTTTGGGTTCCATATGAATTTTAAAATAGTTTTTTCTGGTTCTGTAAATAATGTCAATGGCAGTTTAATAGGCATAGCATTGAATCTATAAATTGCATGGGCAGTTTGGCCATTTTAAAGATATTGATTCTTCTTATCCATGAGCATAGAATGTTTTTCAATTTGTTTGTGTCATCTCTGATTTCTTTCTTTCTTTCTTTCTTTCTTTCTTTCTTTCTTTCTTTCTTTCTTTCTTTCTTTCTTTCTTTTTCTTTCTTTCTTTCCTTCCTTCCTTCCTTCTTTCTTTCTTTCTCTTTCTTTCTCTCTCTCTTTCTTTCTTTCTTTTCTTTCTTTCCTCCTTCCTTCCTTCCTTCCTTCCTTCCTTCCTTCCTTCCTTCCTTCCTTCCTTCCTTCCTTCCTCTCTCTCTCTCTCTCTCTCTCTCTCTCCTCTCTCTTTCTCCTCTCTCTCTCTCTCCCCCTTTCTTTCTTATAGAATGAGTGGACATGACATAATCACAGGACTGCAGCTCAGTGATGTCAGGGTCAGTGCCTGTTTTGGTTTGGCCTTTTCCTCATGGTCACAAGATGATTGTTGGAGTGTCAGACATAGTGTCTGTATTCCTGGCAGGCAGAAGGGAAAGCAAAACATCAGCCACATTTTTACCTGTATCTGGAAGCCCTTCCCGGGGCTCCCTGAAGGTTAGTGCTTATGTTTCATCAACTGGAATTGCCATATGGGCTTCTCTGTCCCCGAGGGAGCCATCCAGTGTTAAGCACTCCATTTTCTACTCTACATTAGTGCAGACTTTTTAAAAGGGTTTCTGTTTTCATCAATTACAGTCCCAGTTTCCTAGGAACCTAGCAAAATGCTTCTGTGGGCTGGTTTCGAAGACAGCAGGGTGGCCATGCCACACGAGCCTTCAGATGTGTACCTCTGCTCTGCAACAAGGATCCATGATCTGGTTCTCAGGCCTGCCTTTCCTTATCTTGGGGCAACTTCTTCCCCCAATGGGGATATTGTTTTAAAGGTTAAGGGGCAGTCAGTGCTCCCTGATTTTGGAAAGAAAGTGAATCTGGGGTAAGGCAAAATGTCAGCTCTACATGCAGTACAGCAGTCCTGGAGTGCTCAGACAAGACCCAGGGTGGGTTGACACTTACATATCTGAGTTCCTGTTGAGCACATGACGTATGCTTTTATGCTGAGACTCTCAGAAAGAAAGGAAGGAAGAAAGAAGGAGAAGAGAGGAGAGAGGGAGAGAGGAAAAAGAAAGAGAGGAGGAGAAAAAGAAAGAAAGAATAAGAAAGATGAGAGCAGAGAGGGAGGAAGAAAGGAAGGAAAAAGGAAGAAGGAAGGAAAAAAGAGAGCAAGAAAGAAAGGAGAGAGAGAGAGGAAGGAAGGAAGAAAGAACAAAAGAAAAAGAGAAAACAACGAAATAAGCAAAAAAATCTAAACTGAATCACAGAGGAGAATGTGGTCAATGCAAGTTACCACAATATGCTGTGGGAACACAGGAGGGGAGAAGTGATGTTCAGGGTGGCCACGTATGTCAGTGGTGGAGGGCGAATAGGAAAGAGGACAAGGTCAGTGCAAAATCACAGGAGAAAGAACATCTTGTTCATTCATTCATTCATTCAACAAATAGTAATTTTTCCTTTCTTGGCTAGGAAAAACAGACATGTCCCCTGTCCTGTGGGAGCTTAAGTCTCATGAAGATGACAGACAAAGATAATATAATGACCCCGATAAAATGTAAACCTGTGGAAAGTGTAGGGAAGGAGAGAGCTGTGTTTACTATAAGTGGATATAACCAGGGGATTTCCCCCACCCAGGGAGGTCAGAGAAGGATGTTTAGGAGTGGGTGAGATTTCAACACCTCAGAGGAGGGCGAGAGATCCTTTTAGGAGAAACAGACTGGGTAGTGAGCAGGGCTGGAAAGGGCTGGCCAGGTATGGGGAAAGGGGAGTGGTCTTGACCCATGAAAATGGCGGGGAATGAACGAGAGACAACGAGGTACCAGGGTCTGTGCCTGGCATTTTCTCTGCTTAGAATTTATATTACACTTAGAACAATTCTGTAAGGTAAGAATTCCCTTGGTTTTGGTTCTCCCAGAGGTAGATCCTGAGATAAAGACTTGGATGCTGTCAATTCATGGGGGAAGAGATTCCAGGAAGCAAGGATGAGGGGGCAGGGAGACTGGCCCAGTCTCCCTTCCCAGTCTTAATTGGTGTTTCCAATTAAGGAAACACCATGCTAAGGGTGACTTATGGAGGTCACATGCCATGGTCAATGGAGTTCGTATCCACCAGGACTTTCTCAAAAATACATACAAGTTCTCCCACAAATTTTTTCTTGAAGGAATGGACATAGCTCAAGAGTGAGGGGTTCCTGAGACACCTACTACAGGTGTTGTATTCATTTTAAAGCCAAGGATCAGAAAATTTCAGTCCTTTGGTTAAATTTACATGGCTGGTAAATGACAGAGCAGGGACTTGAACTGAGGTGGGTTGTGATTGCAAAGTTCATACTCTTGCCATCATAATTTGCTGTCCTCTTCCCTATGTATTAAAACATAATTGTCAAGAATATAACGATTCTAATGGATATTAATATCAATATTGCTGTGCTAGTTTTTCTAACATTCATTAATTCTTTCAGCCCTAAAGGTGATGTTGAACCTCTGATTCTGCTACAGTACTAAGATTTATTACATCATTGGAGGGCAGTGAAGAGATGATGTGACATGATCTACAAAGCAAACCAACTGGCCCTGTGAGTACTTAATCCAAGCGTAACATTGTGAAAAGGATAAAAATAGAGTCTGTGGTAGATTAAAGATGCCCATGAATTCTTTGCTACTTCTTTCATTGAAAAATGGAGTTTAAATCCTCTCTCCCTAAATCTGGAGTGGTCTTAGTGACTTGATTGACCAATAGAATGAGACAGAAGTGACTTTCTGAGACTTCTGAGAATCCCTGTAGCTTGCAACTGGAACTCTTAAATGGAACACTTCCTCTTGGAGTTCTGAGGGACCACTGAAGGAATCCAACTACTCTGAGGCTGCCATGCTGGAGAGGTCCCAGCTAAGTGCTCCAGTTGAGGGTCTCGGCTGAACCCAGCCTTCCAGCTGTCCTTGCCAAGGTGCCAGATGTATGGGAGCCCCTCCAGACCAGACCATCTTGTGCCACCAAGTCAGCTCTGTTGATGCCACATGGAACAGATGAATCACTCAGCTGAGCCCCATCCAGATTCCTGACCTACGAAATTGTGAGGTAAAATAACATATTTTTATGTTAAACCTCTAAGTTCTGGGCTAGTTACCCAGGAATGGAGTACTGGAACATTCCCACCACTTTCTGTTTCCTCTAGTCATGGCATTATTACTCTTCTTAGAGGGCTATGTAGCATCTTCAGTGTAGGCTGAAATGTCAGACTGAAGTTCAGCTGTTTGGACTAAGTTCTGTTATAGACACATTTAGCAATCATTAGAAGTTTGAGAAACTCTCTCTTTTTCTCTGTTTGTTAGCCATGCCTGGAATTTTCAATCATACATCTGAAGAATCTGCTCACATAGGTAAAAGCATGCTCCCTTCTTGTCATTGAATTTTAAGCTGCGGACACAAGTCTTATGAATTCATCTATAAACGTAAGCATACAAAGCAGTAGAAGCCACACCTACGGTGAGGAGCTCTCCATATGGGGTTGGTAAGTAAAGCAATAATCATGGGTATGCTTTCTCAGACAAAGTATAGCAGAAAGTAGAACAAAATCTTGGGGGAATGGCCACAATTAAAGAGGCAGGCTTGAAAGGCATAAGAATGATATAGTAGACTTTGGGGAATCAGGGGGAAGAGTGGGAGGGTGGTGAGGGATAAAAGACTACACATTGGGTACTGTGTACACTGCTCGGGTGACAGGTGCACCAAAATCTCAGAAATCACTGCTAAAGAACTTATCCATGTAACCAAAACCACCTGTTCCCCCAAAACTATTGAAATAAAAAAATAATAAAAAGGTGGACTTGGAAGGCAAAGGGATGATTTGCAGAGCTCAAGTCAAGGATGGAGGAGGGTTTCAGAAGGAGGCATTGGTGTCCGTGTCACAAAGATGTCCAGGATAAGATCACGGCTTACTTGCCTTGCAGGCACCCTTATGATAGTTCCCTGTGACCTCAGCTATAAGTTTGTGTAGTTCTATATGTAGTGTTGGGCAAAACAATTTTTTGTCACTAATTGTGTTACTGATTTAGTGAGGCATCTTTGGGAACAAAGCCTTGCTGTGATTTTGTTTTTCATGTAACCACAGTCAGCTGTCTCCTAGGGATATGCCCCTTATCCACTGGGTGCATGGGGGGACCACTCTACCAAGTCTTTGGTCTATTTTTACAACTTTTCAAAAAGGTTGGGTTATTAGAGCATTCTAGTTCTGATTTTTTTTAAATTTTACTTTAAACAAAATTTTAAGTTCTGAAATACATGTGCAGAACATGCAGGTTTGTTACACAGGTATACATGTGCCATGGTGGTTTACTGCACCTATCAACCCTCATCTAGGTTTTAAGCCCCGCATGCATTAGGTATTTGTCCTAATGCTTTCCTTCCTCTTACTCCCCACTCCCCTGACAGACCCCCGTGTGTGATGCTCCCCTCCCTGTGCTCATGTGTTCCCTTAAGACTTGTTCTTGCTCACTTAAAGTTTTAATCTCATGATTTAGTTCTTTCTTTTGATTCACTACATGTGCTTGTGGATGTGGGAGGTTGGCCACTTCACACCCCCTTTGTCTCCCCTGGGCTCACACTTCTGCTTTGGTTGGTGCTGCAGGTGGGGGAAAGAGAAAGCTGTCAAAGACCCCCTGGTGGCTGCCTCTGACCAGGCTTCTGTCTTCTCCCTCCTGGCGGTGTGGCCTCTCTGTCTTGTCCTGAATAGCCACAGGGTATGCTTGCTGCTCCAAGCCAGGACTGCTGTCTGGAGGTGGGGGAAGGAGGGCTTGGCCTGGTTTCTCAAGGGTCCTGGGGAGAATGGGCTCATTCTCCCAGTTCCCTAGGGTTTTTGATGATGCTAATACCCCCGGCACCTTGATCTTTTCTGGCTGAGGAATCCTCAACATTTTAGACCACTTTCCCATAGCACGCCTCCCATTAAGAAGAAGCGGAGGCTTCTCTGAGCTCTCAGTACATCCTAACTGTCACGAAAAGTCCTTTTACCAACATCACCTAATCAAGTCCTTTTGACCCTGGAGAAAACAGAGGTTGAGAAGGCAAAGGGCTCCTCAGGGCCACAGCATGGTGCATGGCCAGTGGCCTTGCCAGGCTTCTCCCTGAGCTCTTCCAGTCTGGTGTTTATCCCACACCATGCACACATCTCCCAATAAATCACTGTGCGTTTGAGAACTTCCTGTAGCTGAATGGTGTGTTGTTTTTAGATGTGGTAACCCAAAGTTTATGCAGTTTTCCAAATGTGACTGAAGCTGGGTTTTGTGTAAACACAGGATGCGGGCTTGACAGTAGCTGGCTGCGCTGCCCTTTCACTAGGGTGGGACAATGTAGGAGGGATGCTGCCAGGAAATGGTCACAGTGACCCCTGGGTTTCTTTTCAGGGCTGTCATGGATAGATTGGAGATCTTTATCTTGCAAAATAGCAAAGGTGACTTTCTGGAAGTCATTTTAAGGGAAAACTGTAATCTCAGAATACTTCCAGAGAAGTACAACTATCATTCCTGCCTACTCTCCACTACTTTGTCAGATCTTTTAAACTTTTTACTAGCTTGCCATTTTACTGGGTGGAAGACTTGCAAGTCGCCTGCAAGGGTGAGGTTTCCCTGCATGCTCCCTCATTTTAGGCCATGGAGAAGTAGTCATTTATCCTGATGGTTGGTTTTGGTCTCCGGGTTTCCTGTCTAGACCTGCTAAATGCCTGCTTGTCTCATGGCTGCATTTTGAAGTCATCAGGTTAGACTTGGGGCATGTTTGAAGTAGGACCTGAATTCAGGGTAGGTGATGGCTTCCTGACAAGGGTAGTTTCTCCAAACCTGGGATTTTCACTCCAGCAAGTTAGGAGTGGGCATGATAAGAATATAAAATCATGAGGCCACTCAAATCAGACTTACTTAGCATACTAGAACAAGGAGGGTATCCCTTGATGTTGGCAGGGACAAAGAAAGTGAAATGGCTGTTTAAATATCATTAAGGAAGTGTGTGGAAGTCAGTCACAAAGGGGTGGTGCAGACTAAATCACCCAAAGGTTCAAGTAGCTCTGAGTCAATCAATGCGTGATTAATAAGTAAGGAATCACTTCAGGGAATTAGGGGTGTCACTTTTATTAAAAAAATTAAAAATAGGTAGAATTATCATACAATCCAGCATACTACCGGGTATATATCCAAAGGAAATAAAATGAGTATGTGGAAGAGATATCTGCACCCTGCCCCCCGTTTATTGCCAGACTATTCATAATAGCCAAGATATAGAACCAACCTAAGTGTCCAACAGTGAATGAATGGGTGAAGAAGATGTGGTGCATTGTACACAATGGAATACCATTCAGCTATATAAATTTTGTTCTTTGTGACAACATGAATGAATCTGGAGGACACTATGCTAAATGAGATAAACCAGGTACACAAGGACAAATACTGCATGATCTCACTTGCACGTGGAATCTAACCAAGTTGAATTCATAGCAGCAGAGGGTAGAATGGTGGTCACCAGGGGTTGGGGAGGGTTGGAAGACTTTGGTCCAAAGATACAACTTTTCAGTTAGACAGGAGGATTAAGTTCTGGAGACCTATTGTATAGCATGGCAACTGTAGTTAATAACAATGTATTGGGTACTTGAAAATTGGGTAAACGTGGAGAAGTAGAAGCTTCTTTTTACACAGTTGGTGGAAGTGTCAATTAGTTCAACCACTGTGGAAGACAGAATGGTGATTCCTCAAGTATCTAGAACCAGAAATACCATTTGATCCATCCATCCCATTACTGGGTGTATACTGAAGGGAATATAAATCATTCTATGATAAAGACACATGCACACATATGTTTATTGCAGCACTATTTACAATAGCAAAGACTTGGAACCAACCCAAATGCCCATCAATGATAGGCTGGATAAAGAAAATGTGGCACATATACACCATGGAATACTATGCAGCCATGAAAAAGAATAAGTTCATGCCCTTTGCAGGGACATGGATGAAACTAGAAGCCACCATTCTCAGCAAACTAACACAGGAACAGAAAAGCAAACACCACATGTTCTCACTCTAAGTTGGAGTTGAACAATGAGAACACATGGACACAGGAAGGGGAACATCACATACTGGGGCCTGTTGGTGGTGGGTTGCAGGCGAAGGGGAGGGAGAACATTAGGACAGATACCTAATGCATATGGGGCTTAAAATCTAGATGAGGATGGATAGGTGCAGCAAACCACCATGGCACATGCAGTGTGCCCCAGCAGTTTCTGGAGCAGGAAAAGCAGGGCACATCCGGTGATAGGTGAAAGATCTGACAGGGGGCTTGACTCTCAGAACAGGGAGTGACCTTGTGGACCATGCTGTCCTCAGAGGTGGCACAAACAGAAGAGCAGGGCTTGCCAGAGATCTAGGAGAAGTCGGAGAGAAAGCATCATAGCAGCCTGTGCTCAGAAGTCCCTGGGAACGTCCTGAACCTTCCGAGGGTGACCTTGGAGAAAATGTTCACCGCTGAGTGACTCACAGCCTCTTCTCTGAGTCACTGCAGTCAAAACAGGGATCTGAAGCTTGCTCCCGGCCACTTCACCTTGTCGTTGAGCATCCTCTCCTCTGGAAACACTGGCCTCCTAGTTCTTGGTCTTCTCTTCTTTCCTATAGAGTCTGGGAAAAAACAAAAAAAAAGAGAGATGAACTCACACTTTCATGTAGTTAATACTAAACTTAATTAATCCTGGCAACAGCCTGTGGGAAAGGTGCGACATTGCTTACTGCACCCATTTAATTGAGATCTGAATAGTCCTGGGGAGTAAGATCCCACAACCGGGGGCTCTGACTCCTGTCTAGTTTTTTTTTGTTTTATTGGCGGATCAAGTTCATGGATTGCCATTGTAGAGAGCAATACTTTAATGCAGGTGCCTTCAAAGGAGAAATTCCTTCCTGTTGGAATTTTAGACAGCATGGCAGGGTCTTGAAGTAGATTTGGGGGAATTTCCCTGGGACCCTCAGGTCACATGACCATTTATTGGCCTTGCTCTGCAGGGCATCTTAGGTGATGAACTGCAAGGGCAAATCAAGGGACAGGTCAAGGGAAAGCAGATGTTGCCATGGAAATGGCCCTGCCCCCCCATTCATTATTAAAAGTTGTTCTTCTTGTTGTTTTTTGGTAACTTCAAATAGCAGCGAAAATTTTTGAGGCAGCTGACCTGAATTTTGAATGTGATCTCATAGTCAGGGTTCTTAAATTAATGAAAACGAATATGTTTCCAACAGGAAAATATTTAAAAAGATGAAGCATGTGGCTTTAGTCCAGAAGTCACTGGATTTAAAAGATACCTCAGTATGTCCAACCTGGGCGGAAAAGTCCTGCCAAAGAAACATTTATTAGGTTGCTTTTAAATTGAGTTTGATAAAATAAAAGTTACAATAAAAAAAAAAAACTGGGTTTGAGTTAAATAGTAGTAAAGGCATGGATGCGTGTTGTTATTTATTTGAGTTATCAGTGCTGGCATTTTTTTAATTGCATGAAGTGAGTTTCCAAGAGCAGAGCTCCCACCCACATTGGGCCATGGAAAGAGGCGAGTTTAACTTAAGACAGCCCAGTTTGCATTCATCGTCTGGGAGCCAGTTAAATGGTGAGGTGGCAGTTGCTAGTGCGGCGTTTGTCAGTGGGTGGCGGAGGATGGTGTCGTGTCCAGCTCTGTGGAACTCTGGCTCCTGCTCTGTGAACCCAGCAAGGTCTTCTGGCGATGGCTGCAGACTCTGCACTCTCCCCGGTGCCGGGACACTGGGTCTTGCTTCTGAGGGCTTGCTGCAGTCAAGGGAGAGATATTTTCAATGCCTTTTGGCAGGGGAAATTATTTCCTGAATTGTGTCCAAGCAAAAAAGGATCTTCTCTAATTTGGTGAAATATCGAATGCCAGGACACACCCTGACTGGCAGCATCACTAAATGCCCTTCGTGACTGCTGGGACTCAGGGTTTTATTGTGTAAGCCCATTGAGGCCAATTTTACGTGGGCAGCATGTGTACTGCCAGCTGGAACCCTTGTTCTGCAGACAGGCATGACTGGGGAGAGTGTCCAGCACCCATGAAAGACCTGGTGGATGAATAAATGTGCAGAATGGGTGTGGGCCCCAGCAGTGTCTGACCGATACAAACAGAGCTGCTTGTGTTTGGGTCAACTTTTATAAGTGGAGATGATCTGGTGCTAGAACCACAACGATCGCATGTCCTGGGTGATTTGTGGAAGAGAAGTTTATACTTTATTCACCGAAACTACATCAGTCTTGAATATTTCTGAAAGGACACATAAAAGAATGTTAAGTGTGCCTCTCTCTGGGGAGGAGAACAAGGGTTCTGGGATGGGCATGGTACTACTTTTCATTGAATTTGTTTTACCAAATGCATATGTTCATTTTCTGTGTAGGTAATTAGACTGGGTTTCTCTAGCTATATTAGAGATCACTGTGTGATCTTAGACGTACATCACTTGACATTGCTGAATTTCCTGTTTCTGGTTTGCAAAACAAAGCATTTGAGTTAGAGCCTTTACAATTTCTGTTCTAGCTCTTCATAAGGATTCCTTTTAAGACTGAAATACTCCAGGAAGGTTTTGTATCTAAAAACCATTTTCCATCTAAGATCGTTAAGTTGGTTATGACCCCTACAGAGGGCATTTCAGACCCTAATGCCTGTTCCACTGAGAGCTAAGACGATGGCCTATCTTGACAGCAGCAAGCCCACAGATGTCAAAGGTCACTCATACATCCCTCCCTGACTCTTAACATGGGGGAGGGGAGACAGTACATCACTTCCGGTAGATCCAACAGCCGCAACAGGTCTTCCTCGGTGTGTGTAGATGAGTGGGACTATTTCAATCTTTTTAAGTCAAGCCCAAAACTGGGACACGGGCCAACAACGAAGGAAGCCAGCAGCCTGTTGGATCAGGATGCACGAACACTTCCCAAATGTCTTGTCAAATGGCCTTGTTTTCAGAAGCCGTCCTCTTGTTGGACATTGACACCAGCCGGTGCTTTGAAAGCCGCTGTTGATGGCTAGTTGGCTGGTATCCTTCAGGAAACACTTCCAGGTTGGAAATATTCATGTTTTACCAAAGCCAAGGAGCTTAAATAAATAGATTGTGATTTCTTCTCTCAGTGGAGGAATTTAATGTGCTAGAGGTTATTGTTGGCCAGCCACAGTGGCTCATGCCTATAATCCCAACACTTTGGGAGGCTGAGGTGGGCGGATCACCTGAGGTCAGGAGTTCAAGACCAGCCTGGCCAATATGGTGAAACCCCATCTCTACGAAACATACAAAAATTAGCCAGGCATGGTGGCGGGCACCTGTAATCCCAGCTACTTGGGAGGCTGAGGTAGGAGAAATGCTTGAACCCAGGAGGAGGAGGTTGCAGTGAGCCAAGATCATGCCGTTGCATGCCAGCCTAGGTGACAAGAGCGAGACCCTGTCTCAAAAAGACAAAAAAAATAGAGGTTATTGTAACATCCAGTTGAGGCCAACAGATAAAATGAGGTTAGTTCTGGAAGGACTTTGCCTTACCATGGCTGCAATGGGCTCACTAAGTCAAAACTTAGTGGAAATCTTGGGAAGTGAGGTCATCCCAGGACTGTGGTTTGAAGAGCCCCAGGAAGAGGGAGGCAGCACATGCTGGAGGGCCTAATGGTGTCTCAGGAAATACCTCACTTAGGCCAAGTGTGAGTGAAACCACTGGGGCCTTCTCGGACTGAGGCCAGAAATGCAATTTTGTTGGTGATCAAAGATGTTCAGACTCCCAAGGGTCGGCTCATTCAAACCGTTCTCATTCCAATAAGTGCCCATTTGTTAATTATAGCAGGATGTCCCTTCCTGTTATTTATGGAGGTATCTGGGGACTGAATTAGGCATCTGAAGGCAGCTTGGGGAGTATGAAATGAATGTCAGTGGAATTCCTCCCTGGCGAGTATGAGATCAATGCCTGATGGAACTTTCAAACAGCATAGCGCAGCCATTAAGAGCATGGTTCCTGGACCCAAAGGACCCTGGACTGAGTCCCAGCCTCTATTAAATTGGGAACATTGGAGAAGTTTCCTGAACTTTCTTTCTCTGTCTCTGTTTTCATATCTATGAGTTGATGTAATTTCATCAGATAATCTCAAGGTTTGTCATGAGGATTAAATGAGATATTATATGCTACGCACCTAGAACAATGCCAGGCACATGGAAGCACTGGGGTGTGTGAGTTGCCATCGTCATCATCATCATCTGGGGCAGGGCTCAGCCAACTTTTCTGTAGAGGGTGAGATAGTAAATATTTCAGGCTTTTCTGGCCACGCCATCTCTATTGCAGTGACTCAATTCTGCTGTTATATTTCAAAAGCAGCCATGGGCAATACAAAAGCAAATGGGCATGGCTGTGTTCCAGTAAAGTTTTAGTTATAGAAATAGGCGATGTGCAGGGTTCTGTCCTGTGGCTGTGGTTTGCCTGACCCCTTGTCTATAGAATTCCCATGATATTGAAACACTAGGTAGAAATTACTGAGTCAGAGCAAGGGCTAAAATGAGGAATGTTTAGTCTTTCTCCTTAACTCAATAACTGTCTTATACTTTGTGTGCAGGTAGGGAGACCGAGGCACCCATTCTCATATTGTGAAGTTGGCAAAATTTGACTCTCTCGATTCTTATATTTCAGTTCCTTCCCTCCAATCCTGGGCAGCCCAGTAGCCACATGGCTGGAAATAATCCATTCTGATCATTTGCAGTGGAGTTAGAGACAAAATTCCTAACCAAGGACTAGCTACCAGAGAGGAGTATTAAAGTATCAGGAAGAATGGAATCTCCATTAAAAGGAGATCTTAGGGGCCAATGTCAGGTGCTTCTATCCCGTCAATGGCATCCCATCCAAGGGGACGTGTGATGAACTCACAGCCAGCCTTGACCAACAGCACCCTCCAAGGACAGCAAATGTAATGGCTGGAGTCAGAACTGCCCTTAGACCCGCGGGAGAGCCCTTGCCCCAGGCCTTACACCAGAACCCAAAGACTTCCTTCAAAATGTATTTTCAGTTTCATAGGGAAGTGTTTTGAAAGTTTAGCTGAAAATTGAGCAAAAGGAAATAGTGGAAGAAGGTTGCCAGAGGATGCCATGAAGGGAGGAGGAAATCACTGGCTTGCTTTTGGGATCCAGAGAAAGTGCTGCTTTTGTTTCAAGTTGACTTCCCCAAACTACCCAAAGTGAGTGTCTAGGTAGGAGCTGGGTTGGCAAAATAACTATGCCCCCTCCCTCCTCTATGTGTAGTTTTGGAACTGCTTAGAAATCCGGAGTGAGAGAAGTGAGGCGTGGGACTGGGGTGGGGACCTGCCACTCCCGGTGCTTGGTCCTCGTTCTTCCTAGTTGGGTCACTGTGTTACTGCTCAGGCTTACAGCAGGCTGGAGGGGCTGGGAAGGGGGTCCTTGGGTTTTGGGGTCAGGGGATCCCCTGGATACATGCCCTGGACACAAATAGGTAGGAATTCAGACTTAACATTCTTAGGTGTACATTGAGTAACTTTGAGCTCTCTCAACAGATGCCATGTGAATCTCCATGTGTGGTTGTGTTTTAAGCCCAAGAAGTGCTAGGAGTAAGCTGGGCTAAGCTAGAACTCACAGCTGGTTCTTCCACATAGAGGTGTGTGACCTGTGTTCTGGGATCGCTTGATTTCTCCAGTTCATCTTCTGAACATGTCCCCTCTAGATATGTTATTCACACCCCCTTGGCTTTAGTCCAAGCTATTGTAGTTGGGGTACGGTCCTTTCCCTTCAAAGTAATCAATCATTCCTCAAATTTTACACATCTATAGGTCTAAGTAAAACAAAAATTCTCAGAGTTCTGGTTAATTACTGTTAATTTGTGTGTGTGTATATGTATACATATATGTGTGTACATATGCACATATATTTTATTATGTTTTAAAAACTTGTCTCCTGTATTTTCTAATTATGAGGAGGGTTGGGGTAGTGGATGTATGCAGGTTAAAGAAAATTAAAAGTTTTTTCCAAACTCTCAAAAATGGAGAACTCTGCTTTGTCATCAGAATGTGTATTCCTAGGGCCTTCACATCTTTGGTCTGATTAAATCATTTTAATACCATCTCTAAGACAGAAAAGGCAAATTCTACAGTATTATGTTTAGTTCACAGATGGGAAATTGAGACAGGGAACTTAAAGTAGCAAATGTCCAGTGTTGCAAAACCAGTACCTGAACCAAACCTAGAGCCCAGGTCTTTGACTTGTGACTGATAAGCTGGGGTGCTTAAACCTTCCTGGATTCCACAGTGTCTTAGCATCTTTTCTTTTCTTCTTTGTGTTCATTTTAAATTTTACATTAGTCAATTCTGTAATGTTAGTAACTGACCATCTGGTCACACAGAAGTCTACTTTATTTGCTACTTTCAACCATTCAGAACGGAGTTAAGAACTTGGAATTACCTCTTAAACAGCTAAAATAGACATCACGTTAGTTATCTTTTGCTGTTTAACAAATTTCCCGAAGACTCAGTTGCCTGAGCAATGACAATCGTATATTAGCCCACAGTTTCTGAAGGCCAGCAGTTTAGGAGTGGCATGGCTGAGTGGTTGTAGCTCAGGTCTTTCATAAGGTTGCAGATAAAATGTCAGCCAGGGCTGCTGTCATCTCAAGGCTCAACTAGGTCTGGGTGATCGGTTTCCAAGATGGCTTACAACTGGAAAATTGGTGCCATTGGTTTAGATATTGGCAGGGGAGCTCAGTTCCTGGCCACATGGACTCTCCACAGAGCAGTTCGAGTGTCTTCCTGACGTGGCAGCTGGCTTTCTCCAGAGTGTGTGATCCCAAAGTTCATGATGGAAGCTACAACACCTTTTATGACTTAGCCTTGGGAGCTACCTCCCATAATTTCTACTGGTCAGTCCTGATTTAATAGTTTAATGTACTCTCTGGGCCTTAGTTTTCCCCTTCTGTAAAATAAAGGTGTCCCTAGGTGACACACATGCTCCTTACAAAGCCAGCATTCCATGACTTATGATAATTATGTGGTAGAATCTCAGTGGAGGACATTCATGTGGCTGATAGTGCAGAGGTGAGAATGGCAATGATTCGAGGGCTAACACCTTTGCTGCCTGGGCTTTTCTTCACCATTTCCAAGTGAGACCCACAGTGAGATGGCCTGGGAACACAGCACCAGGAGCTCTAATTCCAGCTCCTTCATTGAATAGCTTTATGATCTTGGCCACTGACTGTCTTGGGATTTCTCTATCAGAGTATCAACCTCCCAAGATTGTAGTAAGGACAGTGCCAATGACAGGGTTTGGCACATAGTGTTTGAGCAATAGCCTTTGATTATAATAACTTCTAACATGCTCCGCAGTGAACTGAGGATGTGTGAGAATCCTGGTCCACCAGCAGCAGCAGGCTAGAACATGGAGCCATGGTTTCCAAGCTCATCATTAACAAAACACCTTAGTGAGGGCGGAGCAGTAATTATATTCTCCAGAAAGCATTGGACTTCAGTTTTTTGGAAGTGCTTTTATAGCTCTGTAATACCACAACAGTAAACATTTTTCTCTTCTGGAATTGAAGGACTGAGTGGGTCCACTGGGCATTCTCTTCTTTGGGAGTGTTTCCTTTGGATAGCATCAAAAACAGCAAAATCCTATTACCCATTCCAGAGTGGAAAATCCCCATTTTGACTGTGTTTGGCCAAAGATTAACTTCAAATTAGTACCTAATGAGCAGGCAACATCTCTTAACATATGTATAAAAGTCATATTTCAAGATTTCTAATGTAGATGTTTTTTACTTAGGACTTTTCTTCTGAATCATGGTCAAAATATATAGATGAATAAAAATCTAAAATTTTTTACACATAATCCCACTTCTTTATGACTTATATTCGTAATTTTTTTTTTTTTTTTTTTTTTTTGCAAGTGACAGCGTATATCTCAAAGTAGCATAAGAGAGGGAGAGAGAGAGAGGAAAGAAAGAACCTATTGACTCATAAAACGCTTAAGTAAGACTCAGAAACAGACGATAACAGCTTCAGGCATGGCTGGATCCAAGGGCCATTAGGGTGTTTTATCTCAGTGTTTCTTGGACAGGCGTATTAGCCATTGGTAGCTCAAAGCATACCTTATATTTGCACAGGAGCCCTCATAAGAAAAGATCATCTCCTCTGACATTTCTGGCTGAAAGAGCCCAGGGAACAGTCTGACTTGTTCAGCTTGTGTCCCGTTCTCCTCCCTGGGCCAGTGTCCATGAGGATGATGTCATCTATTTGATGAGACCAGCCTGGCCAACATGGCGGAACCCCGCCTCTACTAAAAATATAGAAATTAGCTGAGCGTGGTGGTATACTCCTGTAGTCCCAGCTACTTGGAAGGCAGAGGCATTAGAATTGCTTGAACCTGGGAGGTGGAGGTTGCAGTCAGCTGAGGTTGTGTCATTGTCCTCCAGCCTGGGTGACAGAGCTAGACTCTCTCTCAAATAAAATAAAATAAAATAATAAATAAATAGGTGAAATAAATAATCTTCTTGATGAGGCCTAAGAGATATGTCCTTATGTCCCCATCCTTTCTACAACTCAAATAGTGTCAGTCTGCCTTTGCATCACTGTCTCCTCATTTCTACAAATAGAAAAATATTCTTCTGGTTTATTTCTTAATGCTGTCACGCAGGTAAATTGATGATCAGGTGATTGCTTTCTGTCATGTGCTTGATATTCTGGGAGTGCAGTGTTGCATGGCAAAGACAGGTAGAGACATCTGCAACATTAAGTAAGATGCAGGCTTCTAAATCCGAGGCCGGCCACTCTGGCTGGGATTCCTGGAGGGGTACGGCTCCTCTTCCCTTCTCTTTTTGGGAGAGAGGGAGAGCTCTCTCTCTCTTCCTGAGTTTTTAAGTCCCTGGCTGTTTCATCCAGAGCCCAAAGTAGAAAGCCAGGTTGACGTGAAAAGCTTGACATGTATTCTTGATAAAAACTCAAAGCCTTTGCAGAGTCTTGCATTGCTCGAAATCAGGGGCTGGCACCTCCAAATGAAAGGCAGCCACCATTCGTGTTGACTGATGCTCAAAGTCATGCCATTTCTGACGGGTCTATGTGCAATGCCAAGGCTGTGGTGTTTTGGTTTGTTTTTTTTTTTCCTTTTCAGAAATGAAGGCGTGGATTCACTGGGGACACCTCCCACAATAGGAAAGCCCCTTGAGAACTGAAACGAGTCATCAGTTTCTCAAGAGGAGCTGACCAAGAGCCCCCTCATTTTGTGTGAATTTAAATTCCCCTTTTCATGAGACTTTCCTGAAAGACGAGGAAAAAAAGCTATTGGGGGAAAATGAATAATATGACATCGAAAGTATTGAAAGGCTTGAAATGATCCCATGTGTGTCATCTGACTTTGAGAGGTGCAGGGGTTCCCGTCTGTAGGTAGAGAGGCTGGCGTGCTGCCTCAATTGCTTGTCTGATGTCACATGCTAATGGGATCCCAACTAGAATGCTGGCAACTCTGACTGTCACAACCTCAGGCACCTTTGGGCACAGCTTCAGTTTCGAGTTAATTTTCACATCCTCCTTAGGAAGCTGGGCCCTCCGTAATCAACAGAACGCTGCATGGCACACCCTAAAACTGAAACTCGCCTAAGCACAAGGATCCTACAGTTCTCCTGGACAGACTTCATGAACCCCCACAGATCCTCGGGGCACACTCCCCTGTGTGTTTTGGAACAAATAGTCACTCCCTGTGTTTTCAAGTGTCCTTTGGCCTTTTGTCAAATCCACATTGACCTCTTTTCAAATGCATGTGGTCAGTGTTCTTTTTCAAAGGCCCTTTGAAGTTTGCTTCCTTGCCTTCCCTCTCTGTGGGTCACAGAGCAATTACTGGAAGGTGGGTGGGAGGCCGCTTTTGGCTTTGCATACACGTGAACGCCTATTTGTAAACAGGTGGGTTAAGAACTGTGATGTGGGGCTCCCCACCTTCTAGCTGGCAGCAGCTTCCCAATTCCTTGTGCATGAGGATCGCCAGAAAATAACCAAAGCCAAAGTTTCATTCCGAGTCTGTGGAGTTTTCCACAACAGGTCCAGTGTCTTCTTTCTTGGCCCCGTCCTTCCCTGTGGCTTCCCTCTCCTTGGAGTTAAATACTGGCTGGATGTCAGGCTAGGGACCCTCAGTGTACCTCACTGGCCCAAGTGTGGCACCAGGAGCGTGTTCCAGGCCTGCCGAGGTGGCGGTGTGTGCATACCCTGCTCTCAGGGTTCTTCTAGCTGTAATTGCAAGATTGGGAGCTTTTCCTGACAGCGCAGAGTCCACCTGCCCTCCATTTAATTCACTTCACAAACTTTCCGTTCCCTGTGTGTAAATGGGGTTAGTATGTAAATAGGATTGCTGCAAGGATACATGAGAGAATACCCATAGGATTAGCGGGACCCTGGTCCTCACCACTCCATCAAGCAAGGAGGGATGCCCCTGTCAGCTTAATTGGATGACTGGAGCTGCCTGCAGGCATAAAACAGTATCACGTTGGTACAGGGACCTCTATGATCCAGACACATCACTTCATTGCATCCTCATGCCCATCCTGCGTGGAGATTATTGTTGTTACCCGATTTTGACTATGAAGATCAAAGGTTGAGAGGTAAAGGGAATTTTCATTCTGTAACCTATCTTTTTCCCACTAGGGTGGAACCACTAATAAATAACCTTATTCATAAAATGTTACAGTTCCGTAGGAAACAACGCAATTTCGCAACTCGTAGAAAGACTTTGTGAGACTGTGTAGGGCTATTTGTATCTTTAAGCTAATTGAGGCAAAGAGCTAGGGAGGGAGAGGGGCTTCCTATCACAGCCCTACCTCCATCCTTTCCTTATGAGGATTCCAGACTCTCCCAGATATAGTGTACCTGATGACAAGGCACAGGATAGGGTGACCAGAGGTGCTTAGATAGTAGCTCTCTCACCAGAGGTAATGACGTTCTGACCAAGATTGGCTTGATCACTGGCTCTTCTCATGCCACAGTTTCATGTCAAGTGTTGAAGGCCACTGTCTTCTTTTCTGTCCTGTGGTTACACAACATTGAGTGGAGGAATATTCTGGCCATGTGTCTACACAGCCTTGAGGCATCCCAAGAGAGTGGGAAGATCAAAGATTTGGGAATCAGAAAAAGCAAGTGAGAAGACCGGTGCTGTCATCCAATAGTTGTGTGCCTGGAATCACTCTAACCTGTCTCAACTTCATTTTCCCCTTCTGTAACATGGGTTTTTGACACCTATGTTGCATGGTTATTGTGAGGATTTAATGAGATAAAGTATGTAAAGTTCTTGTCGCAGAAGACAGTCAACAAGTTATAACTGACATCTCCTTCCACCTCGAGGGTCTCAAACCTCAAATATGCTCTGTCCCCTCTCTCTCTCTCTCTCTCTCGCTGTCCCCTCTCATTGCACCTTTACGCCCTTTGTACAATCATGCAACCTCTCAGAGCCTCAGTCTCTTCAACTCTAATAGAGAACCACAGAGTTGCTGGAACACCTAGGACAATGACGTTCTAAATTAACGCTTTCAATCCCAGGTGCAGTTACCCTGTGTTTGTGCAGGACTGGGCTGAGTTAGCAGCCTGAGTCCTCTCTTCGCCTCCATGGCTTCTCCAGGAAACTTCATCCTGCTGTGGAGATGGACTGCAGGTGGCCGCTGCCACCGCTCCCCAGAAGGCATGTCACACTGGTAGAGTTAATAATTGTCACCTGGGAGATTAGGTTTGTGGCTCTCCTTTCTCTCTAGTGATGATCAGTTCTATCCATGGAGACTCAGCACAGAGGGCCAGAGAGGACTGCAGAAACAAAGTCCAGAGATGTGAAGTGACTTGTCCAAGATCCCAAAGCTTGTCCATGTCTGAATCATGATAAACAACTCCGGGGATGTTCTCTCTATGATATTTAAAACAGTGCGTGTTGTCTTCTGCTTTTCCTTTGATTTGGAGCCTGCTGCTATAACACTGTCTTGTTGGACTGCCACGTGTCCACTGGGAATTGCTCCCAGAGCAGAACTGGACTCAGCAGGGCTGCAGCAGAGTGTGGAGGAAGGACGGCTGAACAGGGTGGGGAGCCGAGGTCTGAGGGCCAGTCTCCCTCTCCACTGCTGACTTTCCTTGGGTATTTCAGGTTTTCTAAGGTTTAAATTAGTTGAATAAAATAGTGTTTTCAGGCCTTTTGGTTGTTTGATGCTCTGGAATTGGAGCCCTTGGGACAAAAGAAATTTACATGTCACCTTAAAACCTGTATAAAAAAGTGCAAAGCTGCTCCGGTTGAAGTTAGAAAAGGAAGGCAAGAACCTCTTTCCCTGGGCACCCCTGAAGCACATTGAGGAACCCAGGGGCTCCTCGGAGCACAGTCTGGAAACTGCCAGACCTGAGGCCTCTAAGATGTTGTGGTTGAATGGTAAGTGTGAGATGCCTCCAGAGGTACTACCAAAGATCTTCACTTCTCCAAGGTCCTCCTAGGAATATACATTCTCAGACGCCAGCAAACTCCCTTGTCCTCCCTTCACTTCCTGCCCATGTGCCAAGGCGGTAGGTTTCAGAGTTAGTGGAAGGCTGGGACTTGACCCTGTCCCTCAAGGAGCTTATTTTTAAACTTTCACGGCAGATGCCCCACTAATGTTTGAAAAATAGATGAAAACAACTCTTTTGAGGGATACAGAAGCCAAAAAGTGTGCCTAGCACCCAGTCCTCAGTGAGAAGCACGTTTGACATGGCACCCAGAGCATAGATCCTTATCCAAATGAACGCCATAAAAAACCTAGAGAGAGTCCATTCTCTTTGTTTCATTAAAAAGATGCTGGTGGTGAGCCACTGATGTGCTTTTGTAATCCCTTAATGGGTTATGCTCTAGAGAACGCTGGCATGGGTGTGCTCACTGGTCACTCCCCTCAACCACACTGGGGTCACGTTTAGGTCTCTTTTGCTACATCTACGGTCAGCAAACTATGACCCATGGACAAACTGTGGGTGGTCTCCTGCTTCTGTATGGCTCAGGGACACCCTGCAAGTGCCGTGAGCTGCAGGACCCAAGCTGAGGTGGTTTCATTTGTCCCTGTCCCCTACTTGGCTTCCAGCACCTGCCTCCCCTGCCAGAGGACTCACCTTCCTGCCACACAGGGCCCATGCTGGTCACCCCTACAGCATGGTGGCTCTGCTCTTGCAATGTCGGGCACCAAGCTGCAGAATCTAAGCTTGAGAATTGGTGATGTGTTAGCTTCACTTCTGTTCAGCTGTCCAGAGGGAAGGGGCCCAGATCTCCAGGAGGAGCTGGTTCAGGTGTCCCTGGGGCAAAGAGAGAAAATGACCATGGTGGCCAAGTCCCCTTCAACTCCCCATGCCCACTGAGCCAGCTTGCCAGGCCCCTCCCTCCATCAGGCTGCCCTTCTTCCCAGGACCATCTCCAGCAGGTGCAGGGTACACTGTGCCCGCCCCCAGGAAGCCCACCCCAGGCAGACAGGGCCAGGCACGCAGAGGTTTCTCTCTCGTTATAGACGTATCTACATTATATAAATACACACACACCCACATATATTATATATATATATAACATATCAAATATGCTTCTTGGCCTACAGTGTCTAAAATATTTACTATTTTAGAAATGTTCGTCTCTCCCAGTGCTACCTGATTATGGCCGTGCATTACATGACCTCATAAAGATTTAACCGCTTTTAATAACAATAAACAATCATATTAGCTACCATTTATTGAGGTTCAGAAAGGTTGAGTAACTTGCCTAAGGTCACACAGTTAGGAACTGGCAGAGCGGGATCTTGCAGTGACAGTTTCGAGGGAGAGGAGAATCACTGATAGACTTGGTTCATGCCACGCGGATGCAGGCGTCCCCTGGGACTTCAGCTTCTCCAGGGCTGCCCTCACTACAGAACTGCTGGTCAGCTCTGTGACCCGTCTCTCCTCATGAACTTGCTCTGGGGTGGCTGCCAAAACTTCTTTTTAATTATTATAGTCCTGCGTGAGCACACTGGGCCAGAAGCTTCTATTTTTCCAGCGTTTTGTTTCCTGTGGGGCCTCCCAGTTTCAGCGATTCCTTTGTAACTTGGCTGACACCCCTCCGGTTTCCACTTCACCTTGTGGGTTCAGAGGGGAGACCACAGTGGCTAAGCCCTGCTGAGTGTCATTTCTGGTGTGTCAGAGTTGACAGTTCCCCTGCTTCTTGACTACTCCTGACTCATCTTTACGGAGCAGACACATCTCACTTCTTGAGCATCACCGAAGAATGTTCTGTAAATTAAAATTTCCAGGAATCAGAGCTTACTGCTTGGAACACTCAACTTTAGAAACTTTTGCACATTAATCTCTACAGAATCAATTTCACCATGGCTTGCCCTCTTAAGCAGAGCTCATGGCACACATTTAACCTTTTCTGAAAACTTAGCACACCCACACATTCTTAAGCAGAGCTCATTGTATACATTTAATCTTTTCCTGGTAACTTAACAAGTTCACTGAAAACATTAGTGATTGTGTATGCCGCAGCAGACAGACAGCATGAAATTTATGAGATCTTGAGGGCCGGGCGCGGTGGCTCACGCCTGTAATCCCAGCACTTTGGGAGGCTGAGGCGGGCGGATCACAAGGTCAGGAGATCGAGACCATCCTGGCTAACTCGGTGAAATCCCGTCTCTACTAAAAATACAAAAAATTAGCCAGGCGTGGTGGCGGGCGCCTGTAGTCCCAGCTACTCGGGAGGCTGAGGCAGGAGAATGGCGGGAACCCGGGAGGCGGAGCTTGCAGTGAGCCGAGATCGCACCACTGCACTCAAGTCTGGGCGACAGAGTGAGACTCCGTCTCAAAAAAAAAAAAAAACAAAATCTTGAGGTTTCCGATTCTTCATCTGTGAATGGGGATAAGAGTAGTCCTGAGCCTGTAGGATTCAGGGAGGGGGAAATGAAATGATTTACGGAAAGCCCTTGGCATGAGGCTTGGCACATAGTGCCCTAGGATCCCTTGGCAGGAGCGTCTTAAACGTGATGCTGGGGTCCCATCCAAGACCAGCCAGATCAGTATCTCCAGGGCTGCTGCTGCTCCAGCATTGACGTTTCTGTTTTGATTTGTTTTCAGCTGAGCTCAGATGGCAACCAGCTCAAGGTGGCAACCAGAGTTCTAGGTGTGTCCAGGTGTTTGCCCCAACTCTAAATGGCCCATCCTGCTGAAGTTGTTGAGAGTTTATATTTTCTTTTTGGAGTTCTTTTCTGCCTCCTCCGTTTCCTAATGCTCTTACAAGCAGCTGATACTTAACTGAGGGCCAGTCTCCTAGGCACTGCACTGAGCACTTTACCTGCTTTGATCAAGCACTTTTGTGACTCTTCCATCTTCACCCCAACCTGGTCCCAGGTGGCTACGGTGTTGTTCTGGGGGCCGTGCAGTTGCCCATAGCGTGCATGCCCCTTAAATTTGGGGCCTTAGGCACCTGCTTGCCTTCCCCTAGTTCCAGCCCCAGCCCACCAAACCCCTGCTCTATTTACCTCGCTTTGTTCTCCACCAGGGTCAGAATCCACGTGGTTTTGCTCACTGATGTGCCAGCCCCTAGAACTGTGCTTGCACACGGTGGGTACTCATGAGTGCATGAGCAAGCGAGTGGGCCCCACAGGGACCCTGTGCATTGGGTTCCATCATTATGCATCATTCCTCTTTTCAGATGAGGAAACTGAGGCACTGACAGGCTAAATAGTTTGCCCAAGGTCCTTAGTAAGTAGAGGCTCCACCCTGGCTCTGAGGTCTTGGCCCTGGCAGACTGCTTCCTGATTCTGTCACTTTGGCTGCACTGAGAAGCTCTGGCATGCAAAGGGCTCCTCAGTCCGGGAAACCCGTCAACATATTTCTAAAAGGAATTGTGTGATAAGTAAGACGCCCTGAGTCTTACTGACTGTTTTCTCCCTCCCTTTTCCTGACAAGATAAGCCCCGCTATTTTCCAACAGATAAAACTGTGAGCTCAGAAAATTTGAAATTTTCTTAATTCTCAGCCCAGTTCTTGACCCAGTTCCTGTCACCCACCACCCAGCAAAGGTGTTTGTCCCTGGGCTGCGGGTTGCCTCTGATGGCTCATTTAGCCTCAGGGAAGGGAGGAAGAAAATGAAAACATTCCAGAGGGAGAGTTAGGCTTCCCAAGAGCGAGTGGCTGCCCCCTCCAGCTCACAGGTATCTGGCCAGGGTGGGGGCACTGCTGTGTTGCAGACACGCTCCTTAAAGAGTGCTCTGTTCCTGCTTGGAGTAGGAGACCCTCCCTCGTAGGGCTGTGGCCTCTCTGCCAGCCAGGCGGGGCCTCAAGTCTGATGGAGGACGGCATCTGAGGACAGGGTCTGAGAGTACACGGTGTGCTGCCCTGCTCTGTGGCTAGGGTCCCTGGGTGACTGCAGGCTGAGGCTGCTTAGAAGTGAGGAATGCTGAGTCAAGGGGATGAACCGGCCTCTTCTTTCTGAGAAGCCAGGGTGATCGCTGAGTCATGCCACGCTTGGCTAACACATGTGCAACCTACTTTTTATCTTCTCTTTCCCAACCCCATCTCTTCTTCGGGAATCATTTACCAGATGTGTGGCTTGAGTGTCCATTCCCGCAACAAAAACGCTCTACAGTAAGACTCCGAGAAGGCTGTGTTTGTGTTGGACTGCTCTAGACCGTAACTTTGAACTCTGTCTTTCGGCTACTGCCTAGCTGCCTCCTTGCTCTCAGGGAAAGAGCTTCATTTTATTGCAGACGTATGATTAAAGTCACACATGGTCAATATTCCGAACTTTCTGTCAATTCTTAGCAACCCCACGAGGAAGCCTGGCTAATAATGGTGTAGACACAGCGTTGGGGCTGTGTGGACTCTGAACTCGCTTCCAGGAATCTCTGAGCTGGGAGAGTCTGGTGATATGATTTCCATGTGCCGTGTTTTATTCATACCACCCTGAAGCAAGAGCCATGGAGCTGAACCCCCTACAGAGCGGCTTGTTTCTAATGGATAGGGCCCATTGCCCATCATGAGGGTGGACCTTTTTATTGGACTTATTTAGAGACATAGGCTATGTACATGCAGCCCAGAGTGCATAGAGAAATTTTGAGCCAGTCATGGACATGGAGAGTGGAGGGGAAGGGATAATGGGGCCATGAGAGGCTCTCCTGCGCTAGGGTACCTCTCTTCCCTGCTATCATGCCCTCATTTCATGGTTGAGGAGAGGAGGAAATAATGGGGGCAGGAAGAGGGTGCACTTGGGAAGAAGAGGGTATATTTCTGGGAAACCTCATGTAACATGAATGTGTGGTGTAGAGGGCCCGGAGGAAAGTCACAGTGACTTTGGTAAGGGGCAGGGAAGATCATGAACATGGGCACTGCTGATAGTGGGTTGATGTGATGCCACCCGCTCCCACCGCCCTCCCTGTTCTCCGGCTTGTTTGAGGGGTGGTCTGAGCCCTCACCGTGTCAATGCTTCACAGCTTCTCCCAACTTCTCAGTGCTGTTGCATCTGCTTTCTGAAGCATGTTAAATGTGCATTTTCCCTCCGTCTCCACTGCCTTAGCCTAGATCCCCTTCATCAAGCCCCGGGGATGGTTGTTCCAGCTACTAACTGGTCTCCCTGCCTCTACTTTCCGCTACTCCAACTCTCTCCCAGCTTTCTAGAGAGAGTATCTTTCTGAAGCACAGGTCCCTCCCAACAGAGTCTTCTGTGGGAGAAAAAATTAACAACCTGTTATCAAGCATAGTCCCTGAGCCTTTGTCCCCCTGCGGTGTGGGGCAGATCTCACTCAGAGGGCAGCACCCTTCCCGGAGTGCTCATGGCCCCTAATCCCTGCTTAAGGGGACTAGGGGACTGCATGGGCCGGGTAGGGGCACTGCAGGGAGCAGCTGGAGGAGTCCTAACCAGCAGCACCTCACTTGTGCCACACTGCCCAGCTGCTCTCAGTGAGTCAGCACACTGCGGTCGAGCAATGCGAGCCCAGAGGCAGAGTCCAGCGTGCTTTGCAGGACATAGAGGCATTTCCCAAACTCGCTGAGACCTACCTTTCTATTCTCTCTCCTTTTTTTTTTTTTTTTTTTTTTTTTTTTTTATAACAGTGGCCACCACCCTACCCTAACCTTGTGCCTTTCCTGGAGCCTCGTCTGCTTTTTTCCCTGCGTGTTTTGCACATGCTATTGGCCTCTGCCATGCGCTTTGTCCTCTTCTCTGTCCAGGGCAGCCCCTTCTGACTTTTCAGTCCCTGCCCAGCTGCGAAGGCTTCCTTTACCCCTCGGGTACTTTGTGCGCTTGTGTGTTGTAGTGCTTCTCAGGTCTTGTTTTATTTTCTCAATCTGATTTAAAAAAATCAACTTATTTTGTTCTAATTCACAAACAAGAAAATGCACCCATTTTAAGTGTGCAGTTTGATGTATTTTGAAAAATGTGTATACCTGTGTAATAACCACAACAGGCAAGATATAGGATATTTCCAACCCCTCAGAAGATTCCCTTGTGCCCCTTCCTGGTCAATCCCCCTTAGCCCAGTCCTATAAAATTATTGGTTTGATTTCTATCATTATAGATTTGATGGTCATTCCTGGAGCTTCATATACATGGAGCACAGAGTACGTGCTTGTGTGTGTCTAGCTGCTTGCACTCAGAATGATGTTCTGGGATCCATTCATGTTGTGTGCGTCAGTAGATCATCCCTTTTCTTGATGAGCACTATTCCACTATGTGACTATGCCACAGTTGGTTTACCAGTTCTCCTGCAGCTTGGGCACTTTCTAGTTTGGGCTATTATTCGTAAGCCTACTGTACAGTACAGCTGTTTCATGGGCAGATATTTTTATTTCTCTTGAGTAGACACCTAGGAATGGAACTACTGAGTCAAAGACAGGTGTGTATGTTTAGTTTTATATGAAAGTGCCAGCATTTTCCCCTGAGTAGCTGCAGCACTGAGCATTCTCCCCAGCAATGCAGAGAGCTCCAGTTGCTCCACATCTTTGCCAACATTTGTTCTTGCCCATCTTCTGAATTTTAGCCATTCTGGTAGGTGTGCAGTGCTCGCTTGTTGCATTAATTTACATTCCCCCTTATCACAGTGTATTTTAATTATCTGCTTAAGAGTCAGTCTCGCCCATCAGAATTCAGTACAGGGAAACTGCAATCACTTTTGCTGGTTGAATGAACAGTCTGAACATCACATGGTCCCTTTCCTCACTTCACTTAAAATCAAATAGGGATGGCCGGGTACGGCAGCTCATACCTGTAATCTCAGCACTTTGGGAGGCTGAAGTGGGTGGATCACCTGAGGTCAGGAGTTCAAGACCCGACTGGCCAATATGGGGAAACCCTGTCTCTACTAAAAATACAAGAAATGAGCCAGGCCTGGTTTTGGGCACCTGTAATCTCAGCTACTCGGGAGGCTGAGACAGGAGAATTCCTTGAACCCAGGAGGTGGAGGTTGTAGTGAGCCAAGATCAAGTCACTGCAGTCCAGCCTGGGCAACACAGCAGGACTCCATCTCAAAACAAAACAAAACAAAACAAAACAAAACCAAACAACCGCAGGACATCCTGGACAGATGATGCATTGGTGCCAGGTGAAGGTGGGGTGACTGACCATCCCAGTGTCCCCAGGCCTGTGGGATCTCTTGGGCTGCAGGGCATTCAATCCTAAAACCAGGACAGTCTTGGGCAAACTAGGGTGGTTGGTCATCCAGGAAGGTAAGGGGCCAGCGTGAAGATAGCAGTGTGACATTTAGTCATAATTACACTAAAATGGGACTTTCTTTCTCTATAATTGATCTTAACTTAGCTCATGAATCCCTACTTCTGCTTATGGTGGAAAAATTCAGTTTTTTCCAGCTGGTATGGTTTGGCTGTGTCCTCACCCAACTCTCACCTTGAGTTTTAATAATCTCCATGTGTCAAGGGTGAGGCCAGGTGGAGGTAACTGAATCATGGGGGCAGTCTCCCCGATACTGTTCTCAAGGTAGTGAATAAGCCTCACGAGATCTGATGGTTTTATAAAGGGCAATTCCCCTGCACACACTCTCTTGCCCACAGCCATGGCAGCCATGTAAGACATGACATTGCTCCTCATTTGCCTTCTGCCATGATTGTGAGGCCTCCCCAGTCATGTGGAACTGTGAGTCCATTAAACCTCTTTCCTTTATAAATTACCTAGTCTTGGGTATGTCTTTATTAGCAGCATGAGAACAGACTAATACACCATCTCAGGGTCACTAAGGTCCTCTCAGTCCTACAGATGGCTCCTTGAAGGAGCTCAAGATTCTCTGCCTTGCCCCTTCTCCTCTCTTCTCTCATTGCTGCCCACAATGGGAGCTGCTCAGTGATATGGACCTGGTCACTACACCTTGTGCTGTTGATTTCTATGTGTCCTGCCTTGTTCCCGGGCCCATGAGGCATGTGCTTTGTAGGAATAGCCCGGGAACTTTCCAAAACCCTTCTGTAGCTTGCTGGGGTGATTTGAACCGTGAGACTTCCCTCAGGTATCCCTCCCTCCCCCACCCGCCGCCAACCCCCTTGTTGCCCATCCACATGCTCCATTGTGTAGGTGGGTTTCAATCTTTCAATCCAAGGTTTGCAGTCTCCTTGGCTTGAGGCTGGAAATCAACACAGTTTCCTCCTTTCCTCATGCCCCCTGCTCCCTAACTTCCATTTCTGGCCCAACCCTAGTCATCTGCCCTCAGTATTCATTGTGTTATGTGCTGGTTCAAACATGTACCTCCCTTGAACAGGAACTCTCTGGTTTATGGCATAACCTTATGCTCCAGGCTCTTGATATATAAGGATATGTTCTAAAGTTCCAACAAGTAAAAGCAAAAATAAAACCAAAACTCTTCTCTCTCAAGTGGCAGACTTAAAAGTCAAGGTTTTTAGGATTTACATTTTGAAAAATCAGCTTGGTGGCTATGCTGGTTTCTAGACTCCAGCCTGCACCTGCCCTCCTGTCAGGGCAATGCCCGGGGAATGCAGCCTGCTGCCTTAGTGTGGGGGCAGCAGGCATAGGGGAGGATGGAGGAGGGAGGCGGCTCTGGAGTGAGGTTTGAAGGCTTCCTGGAGATGTGTGACCGGAGATTGACTTTAAAGGGCAAACTTTGGCTAAGGAGGTGCAGGGGCTGGAAACGCCTTCCACAGATGAAATCTGGCAGGAATCAAAGCACAATGTTGGCTGTGCCTGGTGTCAGCCCCCGATAAGCAGCCTGACTGCAGGGGAGGACGTGGCTACAGGGCAGATAAGATGGAAGGGCGGTTGGGGAGGTCCCTGGGCAGTTTATCTTATACCTCCCGTTGGCTTCTGCGAGCCCAGGTGGGTGCCAAGGTTGGCCACCTCCCCCAGATCTGCTCTCCTATTTGCAGCACACCTCTCCTGGACAAAGAGTTTTTCCTCAGCCTTCACCACCCATGGAAGAGGTGTGATAACCTCTATTCTCAGAAAGGAGACTGGGACCCAACCAAGGCAAGTCATTTGCTCGAGACCACAGAGCAAAGATTGACAATTCTGTCATTCCAGAAATATTTGTCGAGTGCCCCTGATGTGTCAGGTAGGTGCACCCTGAACATTTGTTTCGTTTGTACTTAATAACATTTTCAAGAGGACATTACCCGTTTAAGTGAAAAATCTGTAAGGAGTTTCCTATCTTTCCTAAGTCTCTGTGGCACACTGATCACAATCATAGTACTGTTTCTCAGGTTACCTAGACACACACAGATGTACGGCTTCCTGAAAGTTACTCAGGCACACACAGATATATGGCTTTCAGGAAGCCGTACATCTGTATAGCTTCGAGGCCCAGCCTTGTTCAACATTTCACTTGGAAGAATTGCTGGCCTGATGACCAACACTGATTGTCAACAACTTAAAACTTCATTGAAGGCTCCTAAAAAAAATCAGTGCCTCTGTGTGTGTGTGTGTGTGTGTGTGTGTATGTGTGTGTGTTGGTGTGTGTGCATAACATTCATTACTGCAAACTGGAATGGAGTGGGACTGGAAGGCAGCCCAGAAGCAAGGCTCAGAGCCTGGAGCGGCTGACCTCTTGGGGACACTGCAGCCCTGGCCTGGCCTACTTTTCTCTTCTCCCATATCTGGAAAATGAAAGTAGCCCGACGTATCCGGGGACCTGGCCCAAGACTCCACCCACTGGCAGCTCTTCGCTTATATCTTTTCTTATCGAAAATGGGAGGTGACACCCAGTTTAAGGAAAATTCCAAGGCATTTGTCTCGACTAATGTGAAAGATGATTACATTGGCCAGAGGACTGCCAAGGTTCCCTCTCAGCTGCTGGAGTCAAGGAGTGTAAGGTTTCAAAGGGCCCTCCCTGGCTTCCCTCGGGCCTGTAGTTTGTGACTGTGTCATTTCCAGAGTCAGAAGGCCCAGAGATGGCCCCAGGCAATTGTTTCTGCTTCTAGGGTGTTAGAAGAGACATAAAGCCAGGGTAAGGTTCACTGAACCTCCAAGCAAAAATAAATGTCCATAAGGGGCCGCTTTACTCTGAGGACATTGAATAACAACAAAAACTGCCACTGATGAGCCATTTGTGCCGGGCCCTGTGCTGGAGACTTTGAACACCTGTGTTCACCCCTCCCTTATGACACTCATGAAGATATACCATGGTTGTCTTTATTTTCTGGGTGGGAATCTCAGGCATGAGGGTTGGGGTGGCTTGGGGAAGGTGTATATCTAAGAGGTAGCTCTTATTTATTTTATTCTAGAGCTTAAGACACATTCTTTTTCAAGATAGACATGGAACTGGCAAAAAGGATTAAAAGTTAAATAGGGATAACATTATGTAAATTGATCTTATGTTAAAAAAAAGAAAAACCACAAAGATATTTGAAGACTAGGCATCAATATATATTATATCATTATTTTTAAAATCATGCTACCAAGAGTACTTCAGAGCTCCAAAGCTGAAATATATCTGTATACTTATATATCTAAATTAAGGAATACTTACTGCTAAAACCTCAAAAATCAGAAGTATGTAAAGGAAGAAATAAAAGCTCCCTCTTCCCCTCTGATTCTAATTTGTATCAAATTTATATCTCTATGTGTATCTCAATTTGCCTTTTTAACTAAATGCGGTTATATCAGACATATCATTCCCTAACATTTTCCTCTATTAATGACAACTGATGGACATCTATGCATGGCGCTGTATATAGAGCATACTTCCTTGAAAAATCCCTTGCATGGCATTTTATTCTTAAATAAATCACTTGCGTGGCATTTTATTGTAAGGTTGTGTCATAATTTATGTATTCAGTTCCCTGGTGATGGCTTTATCATGTGGCTTTTGGCTGAAAGTATCAGAAAGTGGCCCAAACTGGCTTAAACAAATTTACCATCTCATGTAACTGAAGTTCAAAGAAAGAGTGGCTTCTGAGTGGGTTCCATACTACTGGCATAGCATTTGGCATTTCCTTCTACGTCTCCTCCTCTGTGTGTTGGTTTTGTTTGAAGATTATTCCCGTTTATGGTGGCAAAATGGTTTTTGTAGTGGCACCAGGCTTTACAACCTCTTGCGAGGGAAGAGGGAGAAATGCCATGCCTTAATGTGCCAAGAAGGAGGCGTGAGATTCACCCTGGTTGAACCCCAGGGTGCCGGTGTCCTCTCCTAGATCAGTGGCTGCCAAGAGCCATTTTCCAAGGAAGCACCTGGACTATACATCCTCCACAATGGGCCCTTAGAATTGGTCCATATTTTTCAAAATTGCAAATAATGTTTAAAATCCTTGTACTTGGCCGGGTGTGGTGGCTCATGCTTGTAATCCCAGCACTTTGGGAGGCTGAGGTGAGTGGATCACCTGAGGCCAGGAGTTTGAGACCAGCCTGGCCAGCATGGCGAAACCCCATCTCTAATAAAAATACAAAAAAATTAGCCAGATATGGTGGCCTGTGCCTGTAATCCCAGCTACTAGGGAGGCTGAAGCAGGAGAACTGCTTGAACCCTGGAGATGGAGGTTGCAGTGAGCTGAGATTGCGCCATTGCACTGCAGCCTGGGTGACAGAGCAAGACTCTGTCTCAAAAAAAAAAAAAAAAAAAAAAAAAAAAGAAAGAAAAAATTCTTACACTTTACATATAGCACTGTTTACTTGGGCAATTATCTGTTTAGGATAAACTAGAAATAATATTGCTAGGCCAAATAGAATATGGGTTTTAAAAGTTTAACACTCTATCCGCCAAAACAGATTTTAATAGTTTACACTTATAATAGATGTGCCCGGTTTCTTATGCCTCACTTACTGGAATATTAGAAATCTTTTAGTCTCTCCCAAAACATGGCATTTTTCTATTATCTTAATTCACATTTCTTTGGTTATTACTGATCTTGAACATATTTTTCACATTTATTGGCTGTGCTTTTTTCTTTTTTCTTTTTTCTTCTGTGGACTGTTTATTCATGTCTTTTGCAGTATTTTCTCTTGGATTTGTGAGAATCGTTTATTTATTGTAAACATTAAACCTTGATCGGTAATATATGTTGCAAATATTTTTCCCTAAGTTTTCATTTATTTGCCAAACTTAGTTTTTTTTTTTTTCCAAGTTGTCTTTTCCATGCAGAAGTTTTCACTTTTATGTAGCTGAAACTATGAGAAATTTTCCTTTACCATCTCTGAGTTTAACGTCATGCTGAGAAGTCCTTCCTGTCTAGGGAAGATGTGTTCACAGCCTACTGACTGCAGGCACTTCCGACCAGTTCTGAGCTTGAGCTGAGTCAAATGTAAACAGTTCCTGGGGCTGTGGGTATAGAAACTCCCTTTCTCCTTGGGTCTGGAATGCTACGACGCCTTTTCCCTGTTCTCATTTTTCTTAAATGTTTTCATTTAATCCAGGCATTATGAGCCAGGGGATCAACTATTTGCAAAACTCAGTAAAAGGCAGATTCCCAAGGCTCTACTTCTGCTGCAGTAGGTCTGGGGCCAAAACTTGTGAGAAAGAAAGTGTCAGCATTTATTCATTCCACAGATATTTCATGAGGTTATTCATTCCACAGATATTTCATGAGGGTTCAAGGCATCATTCTAGGGAGCATGGATACAATACGGTGAACGTCATAGACAAGATTCTTATTCTCATGTAGCCTGCATTCTACTGGGGGAGATGGATGATAGGCAAACAAATAAACAAACAAACTCATCTGAGCACCAAAAAGTCCAGTAGGCAAAGTGCTGACTGTGGAAAAAAAGCTGGGGGTGGAAAGAGAGGCTATGGCCCCTACAAAATGGAATAGGAGCAAGGATTTAATCATTTGTCTCTGAAAAATCTCAGTGATGAGTTACTTCCCTCCCTTCCCTCAACCTCCAGTTTAGAGGAGACTGATGATTATTGACAGGGATGCACTGGTGGCTTCTCAGAAGCCCATGTACCTTCTCCACTGCCTTAGTCACCCCTTACTCTGCATTTTCACAGAACCTCAATGAAATTGCTTAAACCTCAGAATACACGAGAGCCACCCTCATGGCTCTTTCTTGGATGCCAAATAGATAAAATATTGCCTCTTATACCTATGTCTGAATTCTTCTTGCCTTTCCAAGGTAGGAGACAATACCATACTCATTTGACAGCCACCATTTATGGTCAACAAATCTCTAAGCTCAAAGAAGAGAAGAGGCAAAAAGCAACCCTACCTTATGCAGTTAAAAAAAACCCCAAAAAACTCCTTTTATAGAGTTTCATTCACCCTTTCTTAAAACCCCCTAAAATTGACGTCAACAATGCCCCTCTTTTATGATGAGAGGATGGAGGAGCAAACAGGTCAAGGGACTTATTCCAGTCGAACGTCTTGGTAGCTCAGTCCCAAGGAGCTCTGCCCCAGTAGTGCCACTTCGAATCCCATGTTCTTTTCATCTTGTCAGTGATGACCAGCACATGGTTTCTAGCTTTGCAATATAATTTAGGATTTACTCCTTGGGTTTAGTTTTGATACCTCTCGAAGAAGTTCAAATATTAAGAATTTTGCTAGCTGTCTTGGTGATTTGTTGCTGTGTAACAACCTCTTCCCCTACCCTCAATCCAGTAAAACAACAACTATCTTCTCTTTCCTCATGGTTCTGTGGGCAGTTCTGCTCCACATGATGTGGTCTGGGGCTGCAGTCCTGTGGATGCTTCTTTGGGCTGGTGAGTTTCCATATGGTGCCTTCACATGTCTGGTGCTTTGTTGAGACAGTTGGGAGGCTGGGCTCAGATGTCATGCTGCGATGACTGGGCCTCTCTGCCCATGTTGTCTCCAGGCCTCTCCATGTGGTCTTTCTGCATTCTCTCCAGTCGGGTGGCCTATTCCTTACACAGTAGTTTGGGGCTCCTAAAAACGTAGACATGGAAGCTGCTCAACCTTTGTGAGGTGCTGGCCCAGAGCTAGTCTAACATCCCTTCCTCTGCCCTCTGTGGGTAAAGCAGAAACACCAAATTCAAGCTGGGAGGAAAACAAAGTCCCTCTTTCAAAGGCGAAAGTGACAATGAATTTGCAGCCCCTTTAAATCCACCACAATATCCAATCAGGAGCACCCATTTTCTCATTGACCTTCTGCTAAGTGAAGAGGTAGAAGGAATTTTCACAATGGTTTTTAGAAAAGTAAAGCAATACAGGAAAGGATTTTGCTGTCATTTAAAACATGGCCTGCTCTAGATGGAGGACCTTTTGGTGATTTTTATTTTCTTCTTTACTAAACATTTCTGCATTTCATGAAGTTTTTCAGTGCATCATTTTATAATCAGAAAAACGATGCCATTTCATTAAATAGATATATATTTAACTCATTAAATATCTACCTATATATAACTCATTAAATATCTAGCTCATTGAATATGTATTTTCATTATATATGTATATGTATGTGTGTTTATATATAAATGTGTGTTGTGTGTATTCTTTATACACTTTTCTCTTTTTTTTGAGTTGGACCTTGGCAAAGTCAGTGGTGACACCTGGATTACCGTGTGTTAACTTTAATCAGTTATGTGACATCCATGGGATTGGCAAGTAAAACATGTTACTGGTGGTGGGAGTTTGACTAGATGGCTTCCAGATACCTTCCCAGACACCGTATCTTCAACTCTCTGACCTCATCCAATCCAGACCAACACTTCTTTACTAAGTTTCTCTGTTAAGCAGTTTGCACAGGAAAATGTTTTCATTCAACACATATGCATGATGAGCGTGTTGTGACACTGGCTCTGTGTAGACATAGAGGGCACTGAGGAAATCCGGGGATCCTACCATTAGGAGCTTGTGAGCTGGCAGGGAGCTATGATGATGCACAAAATTATAACAAATACTGAAAGAACACAGTTAAAAGAGAAATAAAAATTCAAATTTAAATAACTGGTGATTACCAGTTATTTGAAAAAAAAAATTCACCTCTTTCCAAGGAGATTAGATTTCCACTTTTAGAGTTCTTTATACAAATACACATATTCTGAGTTCTTGATCTCAGAACCCCATTGCATACATTGCATGCAACTGGTTTGCAAGTTTTTGGTGCACACCCATCCCACACGTTCCTGATTGTCTGCTATAGTTCCTAGAAATGTCCAGGAAGCCTAGATGACAGAAGTTAATTTCTTCCCAGGGAATGTAAAGCGTATCTTGGCAGATAGGAATGAAAATACAGGTTAAAGACCGAAGATTTCACTGGGAGTGGCTATGAGGAGCCATTTTAATTTCTAGCATCGAATGGGTGGCACACTTGGCTTTAAGATGATCAATCTATTGGCCATGTATCATAGAGCTTCCCAATTGATCTGTGCCAGGGAGGGATCAACAGTCACATCTGAAGCTTATTACAGACTAATTTCAAGTGATACTGTACTGCTTCATGTATGATATAAGAACTTTACAATGCTTTTATTTCTCCCTTCTTGGTCTTGTGTTATTATTGCTGCACATTTTTCTTCTACATATGTTATAAGACCCACAATACATTTTTAATTTTGCTGTTTTGAAATATTTTAAATAATAAAAATATCTTACATATGTACCCATGTAGTTACCATTTCTATTGTTTTGTATTTCTTTTTTTTTTTGAGACGGAGTCTCGCTCTATTGCCCAGGCTGGAATGCAGTGGCACTATCTCCACTCACTGCAAGCTCCGCCTCCTGGGTTCACGCCATTCTTCTGCCTCAGCCTCCCAAGTAGCTGGGACTTCAGGCGTCTGCCACCACGCCTGGCTAATTTTTTGTATTTTTAGTAGAGACGGGGTTTCACTGTGTTAGCCAGGATGGTCTCGATCTCCTGACCTTGCGATTCGCCCACCTCATGTTTCCATTTGGTATAATTTTCTTTTTATCTAGAGGGCTTCCTTCAACATTTCTTACAGGGCAGGTCTGCCGGTAACATTTCAGTTTATAGATGTCTGAAAATGACTTCATTTTATCTTCGTTTCTGAAAGATATTTTTGCTGCATCAATTTTTATAGGTCTAGAATTATTTATTTTAACACTTTAAAGATATTGATCTAGGGTCTTTTGGCTTGCATTGTTTCTAATGAGAAATCTACTGTCATTCTTTTTTCTTTTTTTTGCTGTTCTTTGGCAACTGTTAAGATTTTCTCTTTAGCATGTATTGTAAGTGTTTGATTGTTATGTACCTTAGTATAGTCTTCATAGTTTTTGCATTAGGGCTTGTTGCCCTTCTTGGATCTGTGGGCTTGCAGTTACTGTATTTGGGGGGTTTGTAGCCATTATTTATTCAAATTTTCTTTTTTCTATTAATTCCTCTCTCCCAATCCCCCCTTGGGGGACTTCCATTACACATATATTTGGATGTTTTACATTGTTCTACAATTCATTAACGTTCTGCTCATTTTTTCAATCTTCTTTTCTCACTGCTTAATTTTGGGTACTTTCTATTGCCATGTCTTGAAGTTTAATAATGCTCGCTCACTCCTTCCTTCCTTCCTTCCTTCCTTCCTTCCTTCCTTCCTTCCTTCCTTCCTTCGTTCTTTCCTTCTTTCCTTCCTTCCTTCCTTCATCTTGCTCTGTTGCCCAGGCTGGAGTACAGTGGTGCAATCTCAGCTCACTGCAACCTCCACCTCCTGGATTCCAGCAATTCTTGTGTCTCAGCCTCCCGAGTAGCTGGGATTACAGGTGCCTGCTGCCATGCTGGTCTAATTTTTGTATTTTTAGTAGAGATGGGGTTTTGCCATTTTGGCCAGGCTGGTCTTGAACTCCTGACCTCAGGTGATCCACCAAGCTTGGCCTCCCAAAGTGCTGGGATTATAGGTGTGAACCATGGTGCCTGGCTGAAGTTTACTAATCTTTTCTTTTGTAATGTGAATTTGCCATAATACAATCTAATGTGTTTTCTTAAATCCAAGATATAGATGATTTTATCTCAATTAGTTATTTTACCTTAAAAAATCTCTTTTATGTCTCTATTCCACATGCTTGATCTTTCCTCTAGCATCTTGACCTTATAGAATAGTCATAATAAATGTTTTCATGTCCTTGCTTGTTAATTCTTGTTCTGTGTTAGTTCTGGATCTGTTTTGATTGATTCATTTTTCTCCTCCTGTTGGTTATATTTTCCTGCTTCTTTGCATGCTTGGTGATTTTTTACTGGATTGTAGGAATTGTGAGTTTGACATGCGGGTTAGACCTAACATATACAGAACACTCCACACAAGAACAGTGAAATACACATTTTTATCAACTGCACATGGAATATTCTCCAGGGTTGACTCTATGTGAAGACATAAAACAATGCTTAATACACTAAAAAAGAGAGAAATCATACAAATATGTTCTCTGATCATAATGAAATGAAATTAGAAATCAATAAAAGAATAAAATTTAGGAAATGATGAATATGTGAAAATTAAGCAATATACTCTTAAATATCAAATGGGTCAAGGAAGAAATTAAATTAGAAATTAAAGTACTGTAAGATTAAAGAAAATGAAAGCACACTATATCAAGCTTATGGGGTGCAGCTAAAGCTATACATAGAGAAAAAATTAGAGAAATAAATGAGTGTATTACAGAAAAAGATCTTAAATGACTTATCATTCCACTCTAATAGACTAAAAAAGAAGAGAATACTAAATGCCAAATATCAGAAGGAAGTACATAATTAAGATCAGAGTAGAAATAGATAAAATGGGGAACAGAAAAAAATAGAGAAAATCAACAGACCAAATATAGGTTCTCTTCTCTGAAAAGATAAACAAAACTGGCAAAGCAGTCACTAGACTGATAAAAAATTGAAAGATGACTCAAATAACTAAAATCAGGAATTAAAGAGGGAATCTTACAGAAATAAGAAGGATTATAAGGGTACACTATGAAAAAATTGTATGCCAACTAATTAAATAGCCTAGCTGAAAGGGACAGATTCCTAGAAAGACAACCAAAACTGGATGAAGAAGAAATAGATAATCTGAATGGGACTGTAATAAAGAAAGACACTGAAATAGTAGTCGAAAAACTTCCCACACACACAAAAAAAGCCCATGCCCAGCTGGTTTTGCTGGTGAATTGCACCAAACATTTAAAAAAGATGAGCAGCAATCCTTCAAAAAACTATTTCAAAAGTAGCAAAGGAAGGGACGGACACTTGCCAATTCATCCTAAGAAGCCAGTATTATTACCCTGGTACCAACACCAGATGAAAACATCATATGTAAAGTAAAATAAAGACCAATATCCCTGATGAATATAGACATACAAATCCTCAGCAAAACACTGGACATGAAATAGAGCAGCTTTAAAATAATTATACACCATGACCAAGTGGGAATTATCCTAAGAATGCAACATTATATCAACATCCAAAAATCAATCAATGTAATGCAACATATTAATAGAGTAAAGGATCAAATTGCATCATCATCTCAATAGATGCAGACAAAATGTCTGATAAAATCTGACACCCTTTCAAGATTAAAAAAAAAAAAAACCAACAACAATCAACAGAGTAGGAATAGAAGAGGACTTTCTTAACCTGATAATGGGCATCCAAAAAACCCCACAGTTAACATTAATGATCAAAGACCAATAGCTTTCCCTCTATGATCAGGAAGAAGAGAAGAATGTTTACTCCCACCACTTCTATTCAACATTGTACTGGGAATGCAAGCTAGGGAAATTTGGCCAGAAGAAATAAAAGGGATTCACATTGGAAAAAACTAGCTCTTTTCTTAAATGACCTGGTCTTGTATATAGAAAATTCTAAGGAATCCACTTAAAACTTAGACTACTAAACAAGTTTAGTAAGTTTGCAAGATACAAGATCCATATATGAAAATTAATTGTATTTTTGTACATTAGCAATGAAAAATTTGAAAAGGAAATTAAGAAAACAATTCTACTTACAATAGCTTCAAAAAGAATAAAATAGTATAAACTTAAGAAAAGAAGCGCAAGACTTGTACACTAAAAGTATGAAATATTATTGAAAATAATTTTAAAATTGCTAAGTTAATTGAAAGACATCCCATATTCATGAATCAGAGGACTTAATATTTTTAAAGATGGCAGTACTCCCCAAATGTATCCCAGATCTATCACAATCCTGATGAATTTCCAAATTGTCTTTATTGCAGAAATTGAAAAGCTACTCATAATATCCACAAGGAAATGCCGAGGATGGAGAATATCTAAAACAATCTTGAAAAAGAACAAAGTTCAATGACTTACACTCCCACTTTAAAACTTACTACAAAGCAACAGTGTTCAAGACAGTAGGATGTTCTCAGAGTAGAAATATAAAAATCAATAAAAATAGAATTGTGAGTTCAGAAACATCCCCTTACATTTATGATCAATTGATTTCAGCAATTCAGTGGGGGAAAGAATAGTCTTCTTAATGAAAGGTGCTGGGACATCTGGATATCCACATGTGAAGAAAAAATTTGCATCTCTATCTTGTACTATACACAAAAAATAACTCAAAAAAGCGATCATAGAACTAAATGCATGATCTAGAACTGCAAAACTCTTAGAAGGAAATATAAACATAAATCTTTGTGACCTTGAATTGGACACTGATTCCTTAACTATACAGCGCCAGAGCACAAGCAACAACAAAATAGACAATTGCACTTCACCAAAATTTAATCCTTTCATGTTTTAAAGTACTCTCTTAAGAAAGTGAAAATATAGCTCATGGAATGGTATAAAATATTCGCAAATTATCTGATAATGAACTTCTATCCGTAATATACACACAGCTCTTATAAATTAACAATAAAAAGACAACACAATTAAAAAGTGGGCAAAAGATTTGAATGGACATTTCTCCAAAGAGGATAGGTAAGTGGCTGCTAAGCACATTAAAAGATGCTTCACATTACTGGTCATTAGGAAATGCAAAGCAAAACATACTAAGATACCTTCCACTAGAATGATGGAATGAAAGAGGCCAGAAATAATAAATGTTAGTGAGGACACAGAGAAATTGGTACACTCATTTATTACTGGAAGGAATGTAAGATGGTACAGCTACTTTTAAAATAGTTTGTGGTTCTTTGAAATGTTCATCATAGAGTTGCTGTATGACTCAGCAATTCCACTCCTAGGTATCTATGTGACATAATTAACACAAAAATTTGTACACCAATTTTCATAGCAACATTATTCAAAATAACCAAAACATAGAAACAACCCAAATGTCCATTAATGGATGAATGGACTAACAATATGTGGTATATCCACACAACGGAATATTATTCAGCCGTAGAAAGGAGTGAAGTACTACCTATGCATAGTACGACGCAGATGAACCTTGAAATCATTATGCTAAGTGAGACGAGCTAGTTACAGAAGCCCACACAGTGTATAATTCCATTTATATGGAATGTTTAGAATAAGCAAATTTATAGAACCAGAAAGTAGTATAGAGATTGCCAGGGGCTGGAAGAAAGGAGAAGGAAGAGTGATTGCTAATGGGTGTGAAGTTTCTTTTGGGGGTGATGAAAATGCTCTGAAATTGGATAGTGGTGATGGGTGCACAACTCTACGAATACACTGAAACCTTTTGAATTGTACACTTTTAAAAGGGTAATTTTATGGTGTGTGAATGACATCTCAGTAAAATTCTCATTAAAATAAGAATATATGAGAATATCTGTCTCTGAGTGTAGAGATTTTTGCAAATCCTGCAGAAATATGCTGAATTAGTTGAAACCAGCCAAGGGAGCCTGGGGTGGGAGAGTTTGAACCACACCCAATGGCCTGCATCTGGTGCTCTCCCAAGATCCGTGGAAATAATCTTCCAACCTGCAATGTACCAGGGCATCTACCGGCCTGGCTCCACAGTGGCTTCAGGCATTGCTCTACAAATTATCAAGTTTTCATTCTAGAGTACGAATGAGGATTGAGTTACACTAACTGTACAAGGGACAGGAAATAACAGCTCCTTCCCTGTCCTGGGGTCAGGGGTTTGAAAAGCACCTCATCTATCAGTGAATATCCAGCTTCCTGACAAAGGAAAGGGCTAGGGGATTTGCTCACCGCCACCCCTCCGCCGCCTCCGTTTAGAAGCCCAATGCAAATTAGGCCTGAATGGCAACTTGATTCTCATGTGAATATCAGAGAAACACATGTGTTGCAGCCTACACTGGAAGTCATAATGGCTTCAGTCTGATAGTGGATTTGGGCTTAATGGTTGAGCAGCTCCAGTGGCTTCCTCTCTTGATTACATTGGTGGCTGTGAGATGAACTAGTCAGTGTCATCAGTCATCATTATCAATGGCCCATTTGCCTGGCATGCTTTGGAAGAATGAAAAAGAGTAAAGGCAGTTCTACTTTAAAAAAAGTTAAAACATGGGTTACAGAGCATTTTCGTGTATTTATCAAATGTTATCCTGCCTCAGAATACCTGGAGGGCACAGATTCCTAGGTCCCATCTCTGGAGCTGCTAAGTCAGTCGATGTGGGCAAATAACCTGACACCTTGTCATTCACTTCCAGCTTTTCTTCATTTTGTCCTCTTCCCTTTCCTTCTTCAAATGTTCTCCTGTTTCTCCTTGGCTTTATAACTATCTTTGTCGCTGCTTCCCTTCCTATACATTGCCTTAACTACATTTTAAAATCGAATCCTTTTATTTAAACATGATTTCTGGAGACATGTTTGCCATGTGGTCCATTTCGTTAGAAAAACACAAGAGAAAAAAATTGCTGATAATCTTCTCAAAAGGGATTATCTTGTTTGTTCTAAAGCCAAGGATGTATAGTGCATCTTGGAATGTTTTGGATTGAGGTGGGACATTTGCTTTCTTTTTGTTTTCAAACGTCTTTCATTTACTTGGTATAATAACTTCAGAATCAGCATAAAGTAAACGTAGTTTCTTAGGAATAGTGTCATGATAATTCCATGCGCTCAACATGAGTTAGGGGATAACAAAAGTGGTGGTTTTCCTGATTTTTCTTATTCAGCCTCCATTACCCAAAACAAAACGAAACAGACACCCTGGAGACGGAGAGTCCTATTGTGCCCTAGTATTTCTCTCTCTCTCTTTTTTAAATACTTCAAGTGAGCATGCCATCAGCACGGCTGTCTTCACTGAGCTATTTGGTGCTGGGAGAGGTTGTAGACAGTTGTTTGGTCAGTGCGAATGAGAGCTGATAGCCTCACTGTAAGGCCATCTGGCTGGGTACTCTCAGAGATGGTTCAGAGTTTTAAAAAGTTTTCTAATCACTAACCATGTTAGGAAACCGGAGCTTTGTGTATGAAGAACAACTTCCTCTCAGGGACTGTACTCAAGGCTGAGGTTTGGACCTCAGCCAGTTCTATGAGCGAACAGGAGCAATGTCAAAAACATCAGGATTCCTGGTTATGAGGACCAGAGGGGGCCACTCCCAGGGATGGTAAGCGTCTGTAGGGCCGTCACGTGACTTTGCACCCCTGATGGTCTGCGGAAAGGGATTTTCTGTACCCAGCAAGTGCTGACTGATTTCCTGAGGACACCTAGTCCTTCTCTAAACTCTAAGAAGTTCTAGGGCCACATCAGGAAAGTGAGATTCATGCCCTGACTCATTTCCACACTTCAGAGGACACTTTCTTTGAGTGGGTGTTTGGGAAAAAAAATGCAAGGTAGATGTAATTCTGCTACCCATCAGCTGATGACTTCTACTGACAGTGTCTAGAATAGAACTTTTTTTTTCCTTTTGGGTTCTCCCCAGATGGATGCTGTGTTCCCCAAAGCGCGGAGGCATTTCTGGGTGAAATAATATTATTCCCTTGTGTGTAATCCTACTAACTCCCTTTCATAAAGTAGCTGGAAGGTCTGAGTGGTCAAGAGTAATCCTGAGCTGGTCTTGACACAAGCAGATACGGGCTCTTCCATCCTTGGGTCCCTCTGGTCTGACACCTGATGACACACTTAGGCGTTTTCCTCAAGTACCTAAAACTATAGTTAGTAGGTACTTAGAAGCAATTACAAGCTGTGCTAATGCTTTTTAAAAGTGGAAATATTGGCCAGGCGCGGTGACTCACACCTGTAATCCCAGCACTTTTGGAGGCCGAGGCAGGCAGATCAAGAGGTCAGGAGTTCAAGACCAGCCTGACCAACGTGGTGAAACCCTGTCTCTACTAAAAATGCAAGAAATTAGCCAGGCGTGGTGGCAGGTGCCTGTAGTCCCAGCTACTCAGGAGGCTGAGGCAGGAGAATGGCATGAACCTGGGAGGCGGAGCTTGCAGTGAGCCGAGATCACACCACTGCACTCCAGCCTGGGCGACAGAGCAAGACTCCATCTCAAAAAAGAAAAAAAAAAAAAATTAGCTGGGTGTGGTGGCTGCGCCTGTAATCCCAGCTACTCGGGAGGCTGAGGCAGGAGAATTGCTTGAACCTGGGAGGCAGAGGTTGCAGTGAGCCGAAGTCATGCCGCTGCACTCCAGGTTAAGTGACAGAGTGAGACTCCATCTCAAAACAAAAAATAAAAAAAAGGTGGAAATAGCAATATGTGCTTTAGCTAAATATTAATTTTGTTGTTTTTGCCCTACCATTTAGCTCTGTGATCTTGATCAAGGTCTCATCGCGAATCTGAATCTCTTACAACTCTGAATCTCAATTTTCTGGTTTGCAGAACTAAGACATAGCAGTTACAATGTGAGGAGGAAATGAGAAAGGTCATACAAAAACCCTAACTGAAAAATCAATTAATATGAAGCTCAGTTAAACTAAAGAGCCTGTTGACATCTTTCATGCATTTCCTCCTTGGTTCCCAGGAACTCTGGAAAAAGAGGCATTTGTTCTAAACATGGAAATACAGCAAAATGATGATTCTCTCGGTACCATGCTAGAGCATTTTCTAATAAGCTGGCCTGGTGGTCTGGTTTGACACAATCAATAACTTAAATAAATACACACAGTGTACAGCCCTGCAATATTAGAAGTTACTCAGAATCAACTGACAGTAGTAAAAATTCTGGTTGAGAAATTATCCCCAAAGATGATATGATTTTATCGCCCTGTACAAAGTTAACCAGTCTTACACATAATATGGATCCTTTACAAACTTTTAAATGAAGTATAATGTACATACAGAACAATGAACTCAGCATGGGCCACTAAATTAATTTTCACAAAGTCACATTTTGTGAATATGCTATGATTTATTAATACATTGTACTGCTGATGAACATTTGGGTAGTTTCTAGTTTTTGGCTAATAAATATAGGGCTGCTATGAGTATTATTGCATACATACTTTGGTTGACATTTCGACTATTTTCTGTTGGTCTTGTACCTGTGAGTGAAATTACTGAATCATAAGATATGTATTTGTTCCTCAGCAGTAGTTACTGCCACACAGCATGGTTCTACTCATATATACTTCCAGTGGGATTGTTTGACAGTTCCAGCTGATGGAAATCTTTACCAACATTGAATATTTTCTCTTTTTCATTTTCACCATTCTGGTAAGAGTGTCCTGAAATTTCATTCTGGCTTTAATTGAATTTCCTCAATGGCTAATGAAGTTGAACACTTTTTCAAAACTTTTTTGGCCATTTAAATATTTTCTTTCATTAAGGATTGGTTCAGTCTTTTGTTTACATTTCTATTGGATGACCTAGATTTTTCTTACTGATTTGCAGCGGTTTTTAATGCATTCTGGGTAAGAACACTTTGTCAGCAATATCTATTGCAAATACCTACTTCAACTCTGTGGACTGCATTTCATTTCCTTAATGGTATCTTTGGATGAACACACCTTGAGTTATCAATAGTCTTTCTCTGATTATTAGAATATTTTGTGTGTGTTTTACAACTATTTGCCTACTCCAAAGTCACAAAAATTTTCTCCTGTGCGTTTCTTTAAAGGCTTTATTGTTTTACTTTTCACATTCAGATCTGCAGACCAACAATTAAGATTTGGATATGGTATTAAGTAGTGGCTCAAGGTTCAATTTTCATTTCTCCATTTGACCATCCAGATGATTCAGTGCCATTTAGAGAAATGAATACTCTTTTCTCTCTTCACTTCAGTGTTGTGTTGGGTGTAAATCAGGTAACTATGTATGTGTGTGTGAGTCCTTTTCTGGACTATTTATTCTATTGTATTAGTCAGTTGGTATAAATTTTCACTGAAATGCTGTCCTAATTACTATAGCCCTAATATAACATGATATCTGGTAGGGTAAATCTTTACTATTCCTCAAGATTGCCATAGCAATTCTTTGCATTTAATATTTTCACATGAATTTTAAAATCACCTGTCAACTCCCACCAAATACCAACAGAGATTTTGATTGGGATTGCAGTTAATTTATAAATCAATTTGGGAAGAACTGACATCTTTACAACATCAAATCTTTCAATTATTGAACATGCTACAGTATATATCTACATTTATAAGATATTTTTAAACTTCTCTTGGCCATTTTTATAATTTTTCAGTGTAGAGAACTTACATGTTTTTCATATTTTCAGAAGAATCACTGTTTGTGGCAGCGATAGCTTTATTTTTAGGTGGTTACTATTTTTAGTGAGATTGTATACAATGTAATTTTTGAAACATTTCATTTATGACCTGTTTGTTGTTAGAAGTAAAGGTGATTTTCATATTGACCTTTTATCCACTGACACTGCTAAACTCGTTTACTGATTTTAATAATCTGTACATGCTTGTGAATATTCCAGAAAAACAATCATGCCATCTGCAAATAATGGCATTAATTTTTGAAGGGTGGTTTCACTGGGTAAGAGTTCTTAATTGACAGGTTAGTTTTCTTTAGGTGCTCAGAGTATGTCGTTCCAATGCCTTTTGGCCTCCATACTTTCTCATGAGAATTCGGTTGCTAATCACATCATTGTATTTCCTGTATGTGATGGGTCATTTTTCTCTAGCTGCTGTCAGGATATTTTCTTTATCATTGGCTTTTAACACTTTGATTATGATGTGCTTTCTTTGTGATTATTCTTTGTTAGGTTGTGTTGAGTTTGTTGAATATGCAAATTAATATTTTTCACTGTTTGAAAAGTTGTCAGTCATTATTCCTTTAAATATTTTCTACCCCCTTCTCCCCCCTCCTTTCTGGGATTTTAATTACATATATTTTGGTAGCTTAATATTATTTCACAAGTCTCCAGGGGCTCTGTTTATTTTTCTACAGTCTTTTTTTCTTTGTGATCTTTCAACTGTGTAAAAAACTCACTAGTTCTTTTTCTATCACTAATCTGCTCTGGGAACTACCTCGTAAATTTAAAAATTCCAGCTACTGTTCTTTCCAGCTGTTTTTAAACATCATAGAGTCTTCCTTTCTCTGTCAAAGATTTTATATTTGTTCACTCACCAATATCTTATTTAAAAATTGTTTGAACATGTTTCTCTTTACTTTTTGAGCATATTGATGTACAACATCTGGACCTACTCAGAGTCACGTACATTTTTGAAGCCCATATTTTTTAAGACGTAGAATTCTAGTTTTGCAATTATTTTCCACTCACACATTAAATATATTGTAGGTGTATCTCAGAGATATTGTGGATTTGCTTCCAAACCACAGAAAAGTGAATATTGCAATAAAGCAAGTCACAATTTTTTTTTTTTGGTTACCCATGGCATGTAAATTATTGTAGTCTATTAAATGTACAGTAGCTTTATGGCTAAAAAACAATGTACATATCTTAATTAAAAATACTTTTTCACTTAAAAATGCTAACAATTATCTGGGGTTCAGTAAGTTGTAATCTTTTTGCTAGTGGGAGATCTACACTTGATGCTGATGGCTGCTGACTGACCAGAGTGGTGATTGCAGAAGGTTGGGGTAGCTGTAGAAATTTCTTAAAATAAGACAGCAATTAATCATGCCACAGTGATAAACTCTTCTCTTCTTGAAAGATTTCTCTGTAGCATGTGATGCTGTTTGATAGCATTTTACCCAAATTAGAACTTCTTTCAAGATTGGAGTCAGTCCTCTCAAACACTGACATTGCTTTGTCAATTCAGTTGAGGTAATATTCAGAATCCTTTTGATATGGTTTGGCTCTGTGCCACCACCCAAATCTAATGTCAGATTGTAATTCTCATACATCAGGGGAGGGACCGGGTGGGTGGTGATCGGATCATGGGAGCTGTTCTTATGATAGTGAGTGTGAGTTCTCATGAGTTTTGATGGTGTAAAAGTGTGGCATGTTCCCCCTTGCTCTCTCACCTTCTCTCCTGCCACCATGTAAGATGTGCCTTGCTTCCTCTTCACCTTCTTCCATGATTGCAAGCTTCCTGAGGCCGCTCCAGCCATGTAGAACTGTGGGTCAATTAAACCTCTTTTCTTCATAAATTACTCAGTTATTTATAGCAGAGTGAAAATGAACTAATGTACCTGTGTTGTCATTTCAACAATGTTCACAGCATCTTCACCAGGAGTAGATTCCGTGTCAAGAAATCACTTTCTTTGCTCAATCATAAGAAACAACTCCTCATTCATCCAAATTTAGTCATGAGACTGCAGCAATTGATTCCACCTTCAAGCTCCACTTTAAATTCTAGTTCTCTTGCTATTTTCACCACATCTGCGGTGACTTCCTCTACTGAAGTCTTGAACCCCTTAAAGTCATCCATGAGGGTTGGAGTCAACTTCTCCCAAACTCCTGTTAATGTTGATATGTTGTCCTCCTCTCATTAACCATGAATGTTCTTGATGGCATGTAGAATAGTGAATCCTTTCCAGAAAGTTTTCCATTTACTTTGCCAGTTCCATCAGATAAATGACTATCTATGTCAGCTATAGCCTTACAAAATGTATTTCCTAAATAATAAGAATTGAAAGTCAAAATTACCTCTGGATCCAATGGAAATTGTGTTACCAGGCATGAAAAAACATTAATCTCTTTTTACATCTTCATCAGAGCCCTTGGATGACGAGTTCCATTGCCAATGAGCAGTAATATATTTACAGGAATTCTTTTTTTTTTTTTTCTCCTGAGCACTAGCTCTCAACAGTGGGCTTAAAATATTCAGTAAACCATGCTGTAAACAGATGTGCTGTCATTCAGGCTTTGTTGTTAAGTTTGTAGCACATAGGTAGAGTAGATTTAGCATAAGTTTTGAAATGAGAAATGGACGTTGGCTTCAACTTAAAGTCATCAGCTGTATTAGCTCCTAATAAGAAAGTCAGCTTGTCCTTTGAAGCTTTGAAACCAGACATTGACTTCTTTTCTCCACTATAAAAGTCCTAGATGACATATTCTTCCAACAGAAGGCTGTTTTGTCTACATTGCAGGTCTGTTGTTTAGTGTAGCCTCCTTCATCAATGATCTTACCTAGATCTGTGTAATTTGCTACAGCTTCTCCATTAACACTCACTGCTTCATCTTGCACTTTTATGTTATGGAGATGGCGTCTTTCCTTCATCCTCATGAACCAACTTCTGTTAGCTTCTAACATTTCTTTTGCAGCTTCCTCACCTCTCTCAGCCTTCCTAAAATTGAAGAGAGTTAGGGCCTTGCTCTGTGTTAGGCTTTGGTTTAAGAGAATGTTGGGTCTGTTTTGATCCATTATTGACACTACCAAAACTTTCTCCATATCAACAGTAAGGCTGTTTTGCTTTCTGGTCATTTGTGTGTTCACTGGAGTAGCACTTTTAATGTCCTTCAAGTATTTTTACTTTGCAGTGACAACTTTTCTAACCATTTGGTGCAAGAGGCCTAGCTTTCATCCCATGTTGGCTTTCAACATGCCTAACTAAGCTTCATCATTTCTTGTTTTTTATTTAAAGTGAGAGAACTGTGACTCTTCTTTGGACACTTAGAGGTCATTGTAGGGCTATTAATTGACTTAATTTCAATACTGTTGCATCTCAGAGAATAGGACGGAGGAGAGAGATGGGGGAGTAGCTGGTCCGTGGGACAGCCAGAACACATACAACATTTATTAAGTTTGTTGTCTTATGAGTGTGGTTTGTGTCACCTCAAAACAATTACGATAGTAACATCAGAGATTGCTGATTGCAGATCACCATAACATAGAATAATAATAAAGTTTGAAATAGTGTGGGAATTACCAAAATGTGACACAGAGATATGAAGTTAGCACATGCTGTTGGAAAAATGGAGCTGATAGACCTGCCAGGTGCAGGGTTGCCACAAACCTTCAATTTGTAAAACAAAACCAAACTCCCATAATATCTGTGAGGCACAATAAAGCAAAATGAAATAAAATGAGGTCTGTTTGTACCTCATTGTCTTCTAGTTTTTACTGTTTCTATCAAGGAGAGAGCTGTAAGTCTTCCCCTGAATGACATATGCCTTTGTTCCTCTGACTGTTCTTAAATTGTTGTTATATTGTCTTTGGTTTTCAAGAGTTTTATTAAGATGGGTCAAGGTATAGTTATCTTTGGTTTATCCTTTTTTTTTTTTTTTGAGACGGAGTCTCGCTCTGCCCCCCAGGCTGGAGTGCAGTGGCGCGATCTTGGCTCCCTGCAAGCTCTGCCTCCCGGGTTCATGCCATTCTCCTGCCTCAGCCTCCCGAGTAGCTGGGACTACAGGCACCCACCATCACGCCTGGCTAATTTTTTTTTTTTTATTTCTAGTAGAGACAGGGTTTCACCGTGTTAGCCAGGATGGTCTCGATCTCCTGACTTCGTGACCCGCCCGCCTTGGCCTGCCAAAGTGCTGGGATTACAGGCGTGAACCACTGTGTCCGGCCTACACTTTTTTTTTTTTTTAGTAATTTGGTCTTCTAGTCCTTTGTTCCCTCCGTCATCACCACCACCACCTACCATGGGGAGTTTTGGGCACAGGAACCTAAATCCCCACAAAGGTTCTGTGTTGGGGGTATGTAATAACAAATAAGTCCATCAGATCAAATATTATTTTCCAACCAACTTGGAATTTGCTAAGTTCCATGAAAATGTGGTTCACCAGTTTTGAAAAATGTTTGGCCACTATCTCTTCAACCGTTGCTTCTGATTTGCTCTTTCTGTCTTCTTCTAAGATTAATTATACATATATTAGACTTCTTGGGTATATCACACATATCTCTTATGCTCTTTTTATTATTTTTCTCTCTATGCATTGGTTTAGATATTGTCTGTTAATCTACTTCCACATTCACTACCCCTGTGGTCTGCTGTGTTTAATCAGCTGTTAACCCATCAGCTGAATTTTCACTTCAGCTATTATATTTTTCAGTTCTAGATTGTCTGTTAGATTCCTTTTTATAGATTTCAATTCGTTGCTGGTATTTTTTGTCCTTTTACCTATTTAGTTCCCCATCTTTTTGAGGGTATTGATCACAGTTATTTTACAGTCTTAATTTGCTAACTATAATTTCTTGATTATATGTGAGTTGTTTCCATATTCTGCTTTTTTCCCCTTAATTATTAGCCATATTCTCTTCTCTCTTTGGTAAGTTTTTAATTTTGCCAGACAATGTGTATGAGAGGACAATAGAGGCTTCAGCTAATGTTATTATTGATCAGGGAGTTTCTTCTTTTCTGTTCAGCAGATGGAATGAGGTATTGGTAAACTCAATCTGACCAGAATTTTCCATTTTACAAAAACAGATTAGATCTTGGTTTACTTGTGTTTCTCAGTCGAGGCTTTTCTGGGCTTTTCATAGAGAGCCTTGTGAATCTCTCTTGCCTTAGTTCCAAGAAATTTTGGGAGAACCAGATATGCCCTCCAGAGAGTCACAGTCCAGATCTCAAGTGATCGGTCTCATAGAGATGAAAAATCTGGCAAATGTTTTGATGGAAAACAGGTTATGTGCTTGAGGCAGAGCTGCTGCTTCTAGTAGATTTTTTTTTGTTTTTTAATTATCAATCTTTAACAGCATCTTGGATAGCCTATGAGTGTATGAACTTGACAAGCATTGCCTCTATGGTTCACAGTAATTTCTAAAATACATTCACTTTATTGGCCATTATCCTATGAAAACTGATTTTGTAATCTCAATAAAGTGGAAGTGGATTTTATAATCTTGATAAAGTGGAAATTAACAAGGCAGTTTCATGAATAATGTGTCCTTTTTTCTCTTTTTGAAAATTATACATACTATCTTGCATATTTATGGGGTACATGTGATACTTTGTTGCATTCATAGAATGTATAATAATCAAGTCAGAGTATGTGGAGTATCTATCACCCTGAGTATTTACCATTTTTATGTGTTTGGAATGTTTCAATTTCTCTCTTGTAACTACTTTGAAATAGACAATACACTGTTGCTAACTATAGTCACCCTATCTTACTATCGAATAGAATTTATGCTATCTAACTGTAGGTTTGTACCCATTGACCAAGCTCTCTTTCTCACCGCCTTTTACCCACACAGCCTTCCCAGCCTCTAGTATCTATTATTCTACTCTCTACCTTCATGGGATTAACTTTTTAAGCTCCTACATATGAAGAAGAACGTGCAAAATTTGTCTTTCTGTGTCTGCCTTATTCCACTAAATGTAATGACTTCCAGTTCCACTCATGTAGCTGCAAATGACATAAAACCATTACTTTTTAATGGCCGAATAGAAGGTTTTTGATTTGTAATAGCTTAAAGCTTCATGAGATTTTACTCTGCCGTTTCCAAAGCTTCCATGTCCTTCTCCAGCTACCTACACTACCCCAGAGCTCAGGAAATCCCTATTTCGCAAACTCATCATTTGTTTGAAATCCCTCGAGTTTTTGATTGTCAGAGTAGCCCCACATAACCATTAAAAGCTTTCCTGGTTTCTCTTTTTCCAGCAGAGGTCCTCTGTCTGGGTTAAGCCAAGTCTTCAGCTTGCAGCCCAAATTGGTAATGTTGGCAGGGGGGCGGGAGGCTGGCAATCATCAGTTCTTATCTTAATCAGTGTCATTGTCTCTTCTCTGAAAATTTTTTTCCCACTCCTAGTAGTTTCTTAGCTCTTTGATTCTTAAAAAAATATACCTTCTTCAATGTATCCATGTACTTATCAATGAAATCCTCCCAAGAAGCAGAAGCTCTTAAAAATCTTATTTTGATATTCATTTCCTGGCTATATAATCTATGTTTCTTAAGTGCTCTTTAAACTAACTCTTTTTGGGATTTTTCCCTATTCATTTCCTCATTAATGAGCTAAATAACACTTTGGCCTGTTCTAAACATAACATTGAAAATTCTATTTTGCACACCTCATATAAACTCCGAGAACAGGGCAAAGGGAATCACGTTTATGACACTAATTCTTCTAGCAGTGAACTCTTGCTGAATAGGTTTGGAATTTACTGGCAAAACAGTGGTGGTAGGAGGGCAGCGAGAGAAGAAAGGATGGGGCTGGAGCCGTGTCCAAAGGAAGATGCTTTTCCATTCTCTAGTTCCATGACTATGATTTTTTTTTTTTCAGCCAGAGGAAGTACATCTTGTCTATAGAGGTTTACTCAAGATTGAGTGAAATTTTACCACTCACACAGTGTCCTTTCTCATTGCCACATCATAAACCAGTCTTTCCCCTGAGTCACACACATACAACCCTTGCACAGCAAGTCATGATGGTGCCATGTGTGTATGTGATAGTGATGGGAAAAGCATAAAACAGAACACTCAACTTGTGTTATGGCAAAAAGAGATTGCAGCGATGATAAAGAATGCAGGAAAGGAAGCCAATTTATCTGTTAGGAAAAAACTTCCACTTGCTTATAAATTCTGTTTCCTCTGATGAAGTTTCACTATAAAATGTTTTCTTTTTCTTTAAAAACAAGAAGATGAGAGGACATTGATTAATTAAAAATCTTTACGTTAAAGGATACTGGAAACTTACGAAGAATAAATGTAATGTATAAGACCCGTATAAGGCCTTAGGTTGAAAACAACATGCACCCATGAGCTTGCTAAGTAATTTGAGAAATAGAACATAATCGGCATCTTTGCAGTTTTCTGTATACTTCTCATTCTACCTCCCTGCTTCCCCCCAGAGATAGCTACTCCCCTGAACGTTAGTGTTTTTATAGTGTTAGCATTTATGTTTGCATGCAAAACATATATTATTTTGCTTCATTTAAAAATTTTTATAAAAATAATGCGCTATTCTTCCTTTTTTCATTTTATGTTTTGTTTTTAAGCTACATTCATGCTGATATATGTAGCACAACTTAGTTTTCACACTGTGTCCTATTCAGTGGTGTAATATATACTGTAACTGGTGCATTCATTTTACAGTCAATGGATTTGGGCACTTTCACTGGATTTTTGCTTTTATGAAAAATGTTTCTCTGAGTGTTCTTGTACTGGCTTTATAGGGTGTGTACTCGTGGTATTCTTTAGACAAAGTATAAGCTGAATCTTGAGACAGGCACATGTTCATATTGTTTTCCAAAGTGGTTGCAACGGTTTCTATCACATCAAACAGAGTTTCTACTTGTTGCCAACATCTGGTTTGTTAGACTTGAAAGTTTTTTGCCTACCTAGGAAATGTAAAATAGTTTCTCATTTGTGTTTCTAATTTCCTTGGATTTTTAAGTTAAGTATCTTTTCATTTAGTTAATTGGCCTTTCAGGTTTTCTCTTCTGTGAAATGCCTGTTTTTATCTTTTTTGTCTATTTAATAGTTATTTTTTCTCTTCTTAACTGATTCTAGGCGTTCTACATTTTTGTGTTACTAATTCTCTGTGAGTTATTTGTGTTATAAATATTTTTCTCTTCTGGCTTGTCTTTTATTTTTTTAAACGATGTCTTTTGGTGAGTAGAAGTTTTTAATAAGAATGTAGGCAAATTTATTACTTTTTGTATATTTTTAAAACCTTTGAGTCTTTTAAAAGCTTTCAATTTTTACCATCCTGATATTCCCTTATTTTAGATAAGTATATTCTTTTGTATTTTATTTTTAAAGATGGGAAGTTTTGCCTTAGTATGTGATTCATATGAAGTGGATCTTTTTTTTTTTTTTTTTTTTTTTTTTTTTCTGCAAGGGATGAAATAAGGAACTAATTCTGTTTCCTCAGCATATGCTTTGCCAGTTGTCCCCAAAATTGTTATTGAACAATGTGCATTGCCACCTCTGTCATGTGCTAACTTTCCATACGTATTTGTCAGGATAGGAAACATTACAATGAAGTAGCAAAGCTTGAAATCTCAGTGACTTTGCGCAACACAAGTTTATTTCTCACGCTTGTTAAGTCTGAAGTTGGTCATTGGCTCTTTTTGGTGGTTCTCTTAGAATGGTGACTTTATCGGGGATCCGGGCTGTTTCCTTCCTGCAACCCTATAAGCTGGGAATTGTTTCCTTCCATAGCTTCACATATAAGAGAAAGATTGGGATGATGGAAAGTCACATGGGCTCTTAACTGCCCTGGGGCTTATGGCTGGCCCCAACCATAAGCAAGGGAGGCTGTCAAATTTGGGGAGCACGTATACATATTTAATGACCATTTATTGTCTCTGCCATATAAGTGTGGGCCTCTTTCTGGTTTCTTTATTCTGTTCCTGGTCTATTTGTATATCCTTGCAACAATTCCTTAATTGTTAAAGCTTTGTAATAAGTTTCGATATCTGCTTGTACAAGTCCCTCATCTAGAAATATTGGTGAAAGAAAAAAGACTATAAAATGTTAGGAATGAACAGGGATGTATAACTATGGACATGGCAATATTTAAAGATAAGAGAATACCAAGAGTGACTTTAAGCCAAAACATTTGAAATTTTAGATCAAAGAACAAATAAAACATAATGTATCAAAATTGACTAAAGAAAAAATAAAATATCTGAATAGTCTCATATAATATTAAATATTTGATTCATATTATAACTATCCTACAAAGAATAGTTTGTATAAAGAAAATAGAATAGATTCTACAAAGAAAGTATTTTACCGAAATGATATTTGAGTGAGTTCTACCAAATATTCAAGCAACAGGTAACATCAATCTTATACAAAATTTTTAGAGGATAAAAATTTAAAAGAAACACAGTCTAATATATTACATGAAGCTGGAATACCATTAACACCAAAACTAGAAAATCCCAGTATAAGAAAATAATATTGTATTTCAACCAAGAGGTACAAATCTTAAAATAAAATATAATTATCAGTGTATAACCCATGGTGATTTTAAAAAGATGAGGATCCATGACCATGTTATGATTATCCCAGAAATATAAGGATGGTTTAATCTCAGGCAATTTATTAATATTGTATATCATATATAGAGTAAGGGAAAAACTGATATTAATAGATGCAAAAATAGTTTTATCATAGTATCCAATATCTATTCTTGATACTCTCTTGGGAAACCAGGAAGAGAGGAGGTCATTCTTAACCCGATAAATGATGTCTACTGAAAACCTAGAAGTAAGTCTCGTACTCTTTAAAACACTGGTTCTCTTTAAATCAGGAGCAATACAAGAATTACTATTATCAATTATTTTATTTAATGTTTTACTGGAGTTGCTGGCCAATGCAGCAAGATAAGAAAATAACAAAAGTAAAAAACACTGTAATAAAATGAACAGAGCTATTATTATTTGAAGATAATATGACCTGTCTACATGGTAAACCCACCAAAAAATGCTTGTTTTTTACTGTTGAGAAGCTGGATCATATTTGACAGTCAAGAATTCTGGAATAAGTTTTCATCAAATCCCTATTGAACTGCATAGTATACACTGCACTGAAAAGTATGATTATGAGAGCCAGGTAATAGCATAAAAACTATTTGTTAAGTCAAAAGAGATTACAAAGATATATGTGCATAGAAAAAAAGAGTAGATGGGAATATTGCTTAGTGCTACAGGGGGTTAGGTGGCAAGATCATGAATTAATTTTCCATGTATTCTTTATGTCCCATATCTTCTGTGTTGTGGCTATATTTTTTATAACAAAAGTATTTTTAAAATTTGTACTAATGAGAACCTTTGGAATCTTCCTGCAGAGTTAGTGATGCTTGTTGACTTGTGTCAGAGAGTCGTTGTAGACAATACAGTTTCACCTAACCTTTAACGGCACAGTAAGTCAGACACATTTATTGGGTTATGACTCATATTTAGAACCTGACATATAATGAATACTGGTAAGACATCATCTTACCTTATGAAACACAATAACTTCCTTATTCACTAAAATAACTGAAAATGGCACTGCACCCAAACTTCACAGAAATGTACATTGAGGCATGGTGATAGAGTAAAACAGAAGAAAAAGGAGTTAAACAAAGTCTGTAGATCCAAATCCTAGTCTTGGCTTTCCCATACTAGGCTTGGTTTCCTATTTCAAAATGTGAATAGTGAGAAAGTGCCCTGTTTATAACATTGATTTGTCATGAGGGCAAAACAAAGAACCCCAAAACTGAACCCCAAATTAGAGGGCCTAGAAGAGATGGTAGAAGCAGTTTCCACTGGCTGTTCATACTCGTCCAAGTGGCCTTTGTTTGAGTTCTTCCAGGGATGGGGCAAACACTGTCTCTGCATTGCTGAGTGCTCAATGTATTGTTACAAAGACCTTTTTCACATTGGCCTCCTGGACATCTACCCCATTGCCTTCGTTCTGTCTCTGGATTAGGGTACCATGATTCCTGGCATGGCCTGGTGGCTTCCAGGTGTACGGATATCAATCTTCTTAGCCTAAGGGCCCATGGGAGAGCCTAGCTGGTCTTCTTTGGCCATGAACAGCCTTTGTTATTGTTTTCTCTGCATGCCATGACAGGAGCATGTCTGAGGGCTTTCTCCAGTGTGACCCTCCTTCGTATCAGAAGGTACACTCCCACTGGGGCAGCTAAGCACACAGCCTCCTACCACACATGATTCACTGTGGACGTCTTGGTCAGCAGACTCTGGCATTTGTTTGGTTTTGTTTTCCACCAGTGCTTTGCTTTTTCATATGCCTTGTCCTGTACTTAACAATATGAGGTTAGGGAAATAAGAATGGGATTTTAGATTTGTCTGTGATAAATCTCACGATGTTAGATTTAGCCTATGGTTCTATCTTAATGGCATCTTTTGGGATCCTGGTTTGCTCTCTCAGTGAATTCACAGTCCATTTTAACTCCAGGACTCCCAGAATGTGGTAAGCTTGCCTGCTCTGCCCTTCTGCTGTGGAAACCTGTTCTGTACCTCGTAGCTCCCTCCCCAGCCCCTGGCTTGGCCTCCAGGCATTCTCCTTTCCTGCATTCATGGCCTCCAGGAATATTACCACACACCATCTGCACATCATCTGGTTCTTTTGGCCAATGCTCACTTGATAATGTTTTTTTGGCTTCAGTTTCCAGTTCTGCTTTCTAAATTTGTATTTGCTTTCTTTGGAAAATGTATTCCTTCTTCCCTACCCTCCCTCCTTTCCTGCATTCCTCTGCTCTGTACTCTCCACAACTGAAGAGTGCCATGGCCATGTCCATGCCCAGCCTGGCTGCCTCTTTTCTGGGAGGAGAGGTCAGCTCCACACCTGAGAGCTAGGATGGAACCGAATACCTGGAACTGAGCCTGAGGCTTTCCAGTAGAGCACACTCTTCAGATGGACTCGTTTACCATTGAGTATGGGTGTTTATACATGTATCCAACTCTACTAACCATATTCTTCATTTTACTCACAAGACAGATGTTTGCAGATACTTACATGAAATTCTGATTCACTAAGTTTACAGCATTTAACTGTGGTAATCTCACCATCTAACAACCCCATCAAACAAAAGATTGCATGAGCTTCACCAGACCTGGCTTGTTTTCAGTCAGTTCATGCTTTCCCTTGGCGATGGTGGCTTCATTAAGTGCTGAAAGACTATCCCTGTAATCATTCATCTAGAATATTTCCCATTCCCTCATCTGTGCTTGCAAAATCCCTTAAACTCGGTAATGGATGTGGAAGCTGTCTGTCTGGAGGTATGAAGAATTAAGGAATGGCATTCTCCCCAGAGGTTTGATAGAAAGCTGAAGACACTGTGCGGCCTGGAAGAGTCATGGGGATGATATGAATTGTTCATGTATCATTGCCTGCAACAGGAGTATGATAAGCAGCCAGGCACTCAAGCCAGATCCTTAGGGCCTGACCACAAAGGTTGCCAGTGGCCATCGGGGATGGCATGGTTACTTTTCTAGTGTAAAGAGACAACGGTTAAACTAACAGAATGTGTCACACTGGAAAGCATTTTGAAGATCAGGTCAATTAGTGCTCCCCATGTTAATGTGCACACAGGTCACCCAGGAAGCTTAGTCAAATATAGATTTGAATTCAGTGGTTCTGGGGTGGGTCCTAATGGTCTGCATTTCCATTGTGCTCCTTGGTGATGCTTTTGGCTCATGGGCCACACTTTGGGTCCCAAGAGTTTAGACTATACTGTTTTATTTTGTTCTGTTTTATTTAGTTTTTTTGTCAGATGTAGAAACTGAGATCCAGTGAGGTGAAGTGATTTTCCCAAAGATAAATAGATGAAGTTAAAGCTAACTCTTTAACCCAGGTCTGCTGGCGTCCGGGTTGGTGTCTCTCTAATTACAGAATTGCTGGACTTAGGAAAGCAATCTCCTGCGCTCTCTTAATGACCTGTAGCATGTTGAGGGGGAGCCAAGGTTAGATTCTAAGGATGCACATACTTGCACACACATGCACACACATACACACATGCTCATGCACACGCGTGCACACATATACTGAACGTGCTTCTTCCTATTCTCCTTTTTCAATTGGGAGGTATAAGAAGCACATGGATTACAGCCACGTTAGAGACATTTATAAATACAAATCAATTCGGAATGTGTAAACTTTTCCATAAGAATATTATGGAAAAATACTGAGTTATTTCTGACCTTTTATGTATAAACACAGACATTCTAGAGTTTGGCAAAGACCACGTTACTGATAAAATTGTATTAGAATGACGCCTTCTGATACTTTAAATGTTAAAAGCTCTGGGCTTGGCTCAGGGAATTCTAGACTCTAGCATTCATAAAGGACCCTAGAGTTTGGGAGATTATCCATTAACTTCTGGTATTGAAATTTTGTTGCCAACTATGACTATTTGTTTTCCCTGAACTCTGTAGGGGAATAATACAGCTGAGAAAACCCAGGCAAAAGCGCGTGTGTGGGTGCATGTGTGTGGCGTGTGTGTTCACACATGTTAGCTAAACAGTGCAGATTCTTCCAATTTTTCTCCTTTTTGAGAATTGGGAAGGAGGAAGACAGAAGAAATTGTCTGGAGTGGAAAAGAGGGCCGGAAAAATCCTTGAACTAATAATTTGCCAATTAATCCAGCTGCTTGGTAATAGCCTGGAATTGGAAGGTCTTTGGGGTGCTCTCCGGAAAGGGTGCCAAGAAGTATGAGACAATGGCTGCTAGGAACTTGCACTGTTCCTGAGGAGATAAGACCTGTTGTCAAGTAAATTGTGGTGGATCCCTGGTAACACTTGAAGAGCAATGCAAGCCTGGGTTCCACCTGGGCTCTACCCCTGCCTGACTAAGGGAGCTTGGGGAAAGTACTTACATAATCTCAATCAGTTTCCTCACCTGTAAAATGGGCCTAAAGAATTTAAATTTCCATGCAAGTCAAAACCATAACGAGATACCATCTCACACCAGTCAAAATGGCTATCACTAAAAAGTCAAAAAATAAGAGATGCCAACAAGGTTGCAGAGAAAAGGGAATGCTTACATTCTGCTTGTGGGAGTGTAAATTAGTTCAGCCACTGTGAAAAGCAGTTTGGTGATTTCTCAAAGAACTTAAAACACAACTACCATTTGACTCAGCCATCCCATTATTGGGTATATTCCCACAGGAATATAAATCATTCTACCATAAGAACATGATGTTCATTACATCACTATTCTCAATAGCAGAGACATGGAATCAACCTAAATGTTCATCAGTGGTAGACTGGATAAAGAAAATGTGGTACATATACACTATAGAATATTATGCAGCCATGAAAAAGGACGAGATCATGTATTTTGCAGCAACATGGATACAACTGGAGGTCATTATTCTGAGAACTAACACAGAAACAGAAAATCAAATACTGAATGGTGTCACTTATAAGTGAGAGGTAAATACTGAGTTCATATGGACACACAGAAAGGAACAACAGACACCAGGACCTAATTGAGGGTGGAGTGTGGGAGGAGGGTGAGGATTGAAACTACCTATAGGGTACCATACTTATTACCTGGGTTACAAAACAATCTGTAGACCAAGCCCCCTGAATACACAATTTCCCTATATAACAAACCTGCACAAGTACCCCTGAACCTAAAATAAAATTAAAAATAAATAAGTAAATGAATACATAATTTAAATTTCCTTGAAGAATGCCTGGCACCTGTAAGTGCTCACTTTTGCTATCTCCGTTATCATCACAGAGAGAAGGCACAGGTTCAGAGTCGGGAAAATCACACCAGGATGCTTGAGTAGGGGTCTGCTTGAGCAAATGGTGGTGAAAACTGGAAAGAAGGAGAAGGAGCAAAGAGGAGGTGGGCTGTGTCGTGCTGGGTGGTGTCACATTGACTAGGGTAAGGAGCGGCAGTGGCAGAATTGAGGCTGCAGAGCATTGAAGCAGAGGTTTGAGCAGTGCCTCTCAGGGTCAGCAGGCGGCCCATCCAGGTGAGCACAAAGGGTTCTTGGAAAGGGTAATGGAACAATGACAGGAAAGCGTGTGAGACCAGATGTCTGCGGGCCTTGAATGCTAGAATTGGAGGCTTGACTCTTCCTCCCTACACTGCAGATTTTTGAGTAGCATTGTGATAGGCTGGACGCTGTATCATGTTGAGAATGTTCATCTGAGTGCAGGGCACAGGAAGGGGTATGAGAGAAATAAAAGAAGAGGCAGGCCAGGTGCAGTGGCTCATGCCTGTAACCCCAGCACTTTGGGAGGCCAAGGGAAGTGGATCATCTGAGGTCAGGAGTTTGAGACCAGCCTGACCAACATGGTGAAACCCAATCTCTACTAAAAATACAAAAATTAGCCAGACATGATGGCAGGCGTTTGTAGTCCCAGCTACTCGGGAGGCTGAGGCAGGAGAATCACTTGAACCTGGGAGGCAGAGGTTGCAGTGTGCCAAGGTTGTGACATTACACTCCATCCTGGGAGACAGAGCAAGACTCAGTCTCAGGAAAAAAAAAAAAAAGGAGGAAGCTTGGCAGCACCAGCTCTCCTAGGTGGATCTGGTTGCGTTTGTGGAAGCCGGAGGCTCCGGCTTTCATCTCCAATGAGCTGAGGGGTGATCAGTGGTCACCCTACCTCCAGGGTGTGGTGAAAGGAGACTTCCAGAGTTCTCAGTACACATGGCAGGGCTGGTGGGCACCATGAGAAGTGGCCGGGATCTAGGACATGAGCAGACCTGAATAAAGAGTCCTGCAGCATGGCCTGGGCTGCCTCTAGGGAGACTGCTCTCAGGATTGGGAGGTAGGCAGAAAGGAAAAGCTTATACCACCACAAGCCTGGGACTGACCGGTCAATACTCTGATGATGGGAACATGATAATGAGCTGGATTCAGCCAGCAGACCTTGTCCAGGTTCAACACAAAGTCATGAGAGGAAAGCACCAGCTTCGGGAAGCATTAGAGGTTACCGTGCAGTAGAGGGTGTTTGTGCAGTAGTGGGTGTTGGTGCAGTAGAGGGTGTTGGTGCAGTAGAGGGTGTTGGTGCAGTAGAGGGTATTGGTGCAGTAGAGGGTGTTTGTGCAGTAGTGGGTGTTGGTGCAGTAGAGGGTGTTTGTGCAGTAGTGGGTGTTGGTGCAGTAGTGGGTGTTGGTGTTTCTTAAGGATCTGGCACGTTTGCTGAGTGATTTTGGCTGTCTGCCTGGCTCTGAGCTTTCTGTTCATCATTCCCCAGATGTGTCATGGCCGAGGGATTAAAGGCCTCAGAGGCTGTGACACAGCCATCTCCAAAACCCCACTTTCTCCTTCCTTTGAGCCTCCGCACCAGCTGGGGCGTCTGGCAAGATGTGAGCTGTCAGTCTGCTGCGGCACAGACCTGAATGAACAACTCTAGCCAGGGCTGACTTCAAAACGCACTTTCGTTTTTAATAACCAACATCAGCTCAGCAGGCTTCATTTGGGAAAAGAGACCTTGTCCGATTACCCCGACATTCTCCACCTCCTGAGAGGCCAGCCATTCCCAAACGCCCCAAGGATGAACGGAGATGGTAAGATGATTAATTGCACTGCAGGTTTTTTGCTTCTGCATTTTTTTTCCCTCCTTTTTTGGGGTTTACTCACACGTTAATGAGGTATTTAGGAAAGACAAACGGAATCTGATAAAAGGTAATGTTATGTTGTGTTATGTTATATTGTTTGTTGAAATAACATTTTAAGGATTTCTTGAAGTTATATGTGTATGTTATACAGAGCGTATGTGTTATCTGTATGTGTTATACAGAGCGTAGATGTGTTTAAGATGTGTTAATGAGCCATATTAAGAGATCAACTGTGATTACCTATGGAAGACTTAACTATGAAATATATGGGAAATATGCTTTATAACTGTATATTACTTATAAACCACAAATAGTTACCTGACTTTTGGTATGTGGTAAGAGATGTGAAGTGAAAGGCATTGTAAATGAAGTCGTTTTATAAGACTGTTATTACTGTAAGAATTGAGACTTGTTTTATCACTTTCCATTAAGCTTCTACAATGTTAGAGAGGCGTAATCTCACCCAATGTTTGACTGAAGGTGCTATTTTTTATTTATTTATTTTTTATTTTTTTTTGAGATGGAGTCTTGCTCTGTCACCCAGGCTGGAGTACAATGGCATGATCTTGGCTCACTGCAACCTCCACCTCCCGGGTTCAGGCGATTCTCCTGCCTCAGCCTCCTGAGTAGGTGGGACTACAGGCACGTGCCACCATGCCCAGCTAACTTTTTGTATTTTTAGTAGAGACGGGGTTTCACCATGTTAGCCAGGATGGTCTCAATCTCCTGACCTTGTGATCCACCTGCCTCGGCCTCCCAAAGTGCTGGGATTACAGGCGTGAGCCACCGCGCCCGGCCTGAAGGTGTTATATTATTAACAGCAGGCTCTATTGGTTTCATTTAAAGGTATAATGCATTGTATTGGCAAAACTTGTATACACTTTCTTCAATAAGGACTTCAAAGGTAATCTTAAAAGCCTGATCATGTTTTTTTACCCCCACTCAGAAGCTTTGCCAGTGTTGCACCTACAGCTATAGAGAAGACCGTGCACTCTCAGAGGGGATTATAAACATTGTCTTGCATTTTTGTCCTTGATCTCCATAATTTATCCTTGATCTCCATTTATCCTTGATCCCCATAATTCCTACTGATAGTGTTGTTGTGCATCAGAATGAGAAAATGGGACTGAACCTGAAGGATTAAGGAAAGAAAATAACAAAACAAAAAGAACCAAATGAAGCTTATTCAATTCAATTTATAACTCCTTATTGCTTATGTAAAATGTGAATTTTTTGTTGTGTTGGTGAGGGTGTGAGGAGTGGATGGTGGGGAAGGATGCTTCAAAAAATACAGCTAAGGATCAACTGGTTTGGTGAGTCATGGCATTCACCTGTGAGACAGCTGGAGAACAGTGACGTGTGTGTGTGTGTGTGTCTGTGTGTGTATCTGTGTGTGTGTGCATTCAATGCAGGAGATTGGTGTTTACTGTAAATGTGTTGATCCGTTAGGAAAAGGAAGAAGACAAAGTTGTCCAGAAAGAACCAAGAAAACTGCTTGAGATGAATTTGATCTGCCTAGTGGCAGTGATGAATTTAAGAAGATTCTTATGACCTTTACTAATGCTACATGCTGTTGTTAATCATTGAACTGACAAACCCAACTGGGCACAAGACTGTTAGTTTACTTAGGAGGGGAACTTGACATGAGTGCTCAAAGAATAGTGAGGGTATACTTCTAAAATACGTCCTTGAAACATTTACACAAACAGCACAAGCTCATTGTCAAGAATAAAATTTAAAAAAATACATAGAGATAATAGTAAAAGACAAGAAGTAAAAACACACCACTGTGAGATAAACACTGTTAACGTTTTGGTAGGTACATTTGTCTCTGAGTCCATTTATGGTTTGAAGAAATATACTTGTACTCTACATGCTATGTGGTTATCTGCTTTTACCTCACAGCAATGTATTACGAGCATCTTGTCATGAGAATGAATTTTCTTTTACAAAAGCTTTTCCATTTCATTGCATAGATAGTTTATTAAATCCTGTTGGCAGGTGGTTGATTGTTTTTCTCTTATTAACAGTACTAAAACTAACACCCTTGCAGCTAAACCTTTGCATCTCCTCATGAGTTTTCCGTGAGATAAATCCCCAGAGGTAGAATTGTAGGGGTCAAAGAGCATGGGCATTTTAGAAACTCTAGATCCCTGCTGCTAAATTAATCCTAGGAAAGTTTTATTAATTTACATGCCCACCAGCACTGTGTGAACATTTTCTAACACTCTCATCGGCATCGGGTTTTATAATTTTTTAAAAAGTGTACTACTCTAATAATAGGCAAAGGTATATTTTGTTGTCTTAATTTACCTTAAGGAAACCCTTTGCAAAATCTGCTGGCTTCCAGTTCTGCCCCTTTGGGTTCAGCCTCTCATCTTTTTTGGTTACTCATTGCCAAGGCAGTCACCTCTAACAGTAACTTCTGCCAACCTAATTTCTGAGGACTTTGACCTCATTTGATGTCTCTCAGAAAGTCTGCTGAGAGAGAGAGAGAACTGGATGCTTTTGCTCTGAATTTTTACTGATTGAGTAACCTGGGGCAAACCTCAGTCTTTGTGATTTTGTCTCCTTTTTAGCTATAAAATGTAGAGAGAAGGCCTGTGCTAGCCACCTCACAAGATTGTACTGGGATTATAAAGAGGCAAGATAGAGGCAAGCTTTTTGAATAGTAGAAAAGTAAAAATGCAAAATGGCATTATTATTATTGTTGTTACTGTAAAGTTTAGTGATAAGTCTTGCCTTCTAAAATATATAGTTTCTGGAGAGCTGCATGCCGAAATTTTGACGTCTTCTAATTCTAAAGTTGGGAAGTGTGTGTGTGTGTGTGTGTGTGTGTGTGTGTGTGTGTATGTGGTGTGTATAACATATTTCTATGTTTCTTGGTTCTTAGATTCAGTAGCAGTGTTTGGTGGGTTCCAGCAGTGCATGGATACATTTTAGATTAAAAAGGTTTCTATTTTGTTGCTTATCTATTTCATTCGCTTGGAGGAAAACCAGCCATCCCCCTCCTGTAGAATTCTCATCATCCATGGGCTTTGCTCAACTCCCCAGTGGTGAGAGCTCCTCAAAGACAGGGGCTGGTTTCATGTGTATACCTCTCTCCAGGGCCTGCTTTGGGGTCTGACACCCACAGGGGGGATCAATCAATGTTTCTCAAATGAGTCAATGTAAGGGAGGTAGAAACATATTTACCCAGTTCTGTGGAGAAAGGAATATTCCAAAAAGGAATCCCAGAAGATTAAAAAAAACAACCTAAATGGAGCTTTTCTAGGGGCAACTCGTTATTTATTTAGTTTAGTTTGGGTGAGTCTCAGTTTCTACTGAGTAAATCTTTAACGCTCTGAAAGGATATTAAACAAATGAATGCAAGCCAAGGATAGGACCAGGAAAATGGAGAACACTGTCTTTATAGGTACAAGTGTCATGGACTTGGCATGAATGTCAAAAACTTTAAGGAGGCATCGATTTTCACTCTGACTCCCAGCTCAGTGCTGGGCTGCAGAGATCAGGACCAAACTGACATTTAGTCATGGTTTGAACTTGGCACTGAATAATAATAATAAAAACTAATATGTAATACAGCACTTACTAGGTAGGAGACCTGGTTTTAAGTACTTCTCGTATGAAATAATCAGTACTATTATTTTATTTTACAGATTAAGAAACAGGCACAGAGAAGTGATTTGCTAGGGTTATACCAGTAGTTAGTGCAGAGCTGGAATTACAATGCAGACAGGCTCACTCTGGAGCCCGTGGGTCAGTGAAGGTAGGTCGGACCGAACTTTAGAGACAATGTCACATGGTTTTAGGCCACTGGTGATGTTTGTGCTGTTTATTTGCACATATGACTACCATTTATTGAGTCACCTACTAAAGGAACATGCACTCTTTTGGGTTCTTTAAGTATATTATCTTGAATCTTTCTCACAACCTTGAAACATTATTCCAACTCTAGGTCCAGACAAGCTGAGACCCTGAGAAGTTCAGTAAGTTTCCCAAAGCTGCGGGCTAGTGAGGAGAGATCCATCAGCCTGCGCCAAGTCTATGTGCCTTCTGAGCCCCTGAGCCACGCTGGCCTGGACAATTGAGTGCCGATTTACTCGGTTCTTCCATCCCAAGGTGCTGAGAGTCCAGTTCTACTGCATTTGGAGGTGTTGAACCTGAAAACTCAGCCCCAACAACCCCTCAACTTGGGGATCAGGCAGGGCTCAGCCTCAGCTTCTCTGAACCCACATGGGCCAATGTGAAATGGATTTGATTTTTCAGACCAGATCCTCCCTGGAAGGACCATCCAATTTATCACGCCAACCCAGACATGATGGGCGTTTAAAATATTGAGAGATATTTCTTTATATTTCCTGTCTATTGACCCTCCATATCTGCAGCAAGGAACTCCAGAGAATGTCTCCAAGGAGGCTGGGATGGAGTATGGTGAGTGCTAGCTTGGGATCCAAGGGCAGCTTCATTTCTCCTGGGCAACTTATCTCCCTTTCCTTTGCTTAGTGTTTCCAGTTATAAAACGGGGGAAAAGACTATAAAATGGAATTTTACTTTTTTTGGTTAAACTTTTCCATATGATTTTGAAACTCTTTAATTTTTTTGAGCAGATGACACGTGGTTTATTTGCTTTTGAAGGGGTAACACAATTTAAAAGGTTCCTCAGGGAAGTGTCCTTCTCCTCCCTTTCTGCAGACTCTTCTTTCCCTCTTCGTCACCAATAGGTGAGTCTGGTTAATAGTTTCTAGTTTTTTCTTCCACCTCTTTCATACTTATAGTGTGCACCTTCTGTACCTTGATCCATGGCTGTATCAAAGGAGGTGCATTTTCAGCCTCTCAGTGGACATTTAGGTTGTTTGTAATCTTTTGTTATTTCAGCCAATGTTGCAACCAGTAACAGCCTGCCCTTGTAATTTTGCGGAAGTGTTTACAAGTTGTTGGTTAAATTCCTGGAAGCAGAATTGCGGGGTCAGAGGCTGTGTACTCTTGTGATTTCGATATATATTTCAGAATTGCCCACCCCCACCCTACCAGGTCACACCAATTAACACCACCACCAGGAATGTTTGAAAGAATGCTTCTCCATGTGCTTGTCAACAGTGCCTGCTAACAAACTGGTTTTTATTAGACTTTGGCAGTCTCAAAGGAAAAAGCTGCAAACTTAGTAAGTTTTCTGAATTTTCCTATCTCATATCATGACCCACGCAGTGTCAGCCCCATTGTGATCTCTTGTGGCAAATACAACCACGTTTGACATGTACTTTGTTGACTCAGGTTGGGCATCTATTCAATTGGTTTAAAACCATTTGCAATCACAACTTTTTTCATTTGATGATTGTGTTTTGAGACCTTGCTGTGTGTCCAGTCATGGGATGGCACAAGGGTGAGTGGACCCCACCAGGGTTGCACGAAACAGCTAGGCAGCCGCAGGAGTTGGCACCCGTGGGCTGAGCACTGTGAAACACAGAGACAAAAGGCTGCAGAGACAGCGACTAGGGAGCCATGATCCACATTAGCCTGGTGATTGGGACTGTTCGAGGTGAAGCGATAAGGTCTGAGGCATGAGAAGGAACCAGCCAGACAGAGGGCAGAAGAAGCAGATCATAGAAGCCCAGCATGAGGAGCAGAAAGCAGCTCTATGTATGGCCAGTGAAGAGAGTGGAAGGGAGACCAAGGTGAGCCGGAGACACAGGCAGAGGCCAGAGGATGGGGGGCATTTAGGGCCATGGTAAGAGTTTGGCTTTTATTGTGAGTTTCAGGTTGACTTTAGTCATGGGCTGGGAAGATGGTGCCAAGGTCTGTAAACTCTTACCTTGTAGATGTAAATGCCCACCTGAATGACACCAGGGAGGTGTGGTTCTATACACAAGCATCTGTCAGACTGTGTTGTATTTGCCACAAGAGATCACGATGGGGCTGACATTGCATATAGGGCTGGCGACCAGAACACTGTTTCTCTTGGCCAGCCTTGTCCTCCGTGTGAGACAAGTGGAGACAGTTTACGAAAATACATTCTACGTCTCTCTGAAATAAAACTCAGTTTATAAAGGGCTTTCTCATTCATTATCTCATGCATTAATAAACTGACTGATAATTTTGACAGATTGTTATTCCATGTCCAACCTGTGCTAAGCCCTGTGCTAAGTGCTGGGGATGGTGAGAGGAAGAAGGAATGGAAGGGGAAATAGAAAGATGAAGAAAATTCAGAGCAGCTTATAGTCCATTTGCGAGATAGAATCAAATGTCAGCAATGAGAAGGAACGCAGGAAGGGGACGGTGAAGAGGACCTAGCCACCTCTAGGTTCTGGACCAGAGCACGGGTAAATCTGCCCCCAGGGCCTGCTTGGTGCCAGGGAGTCCTTCAGGGATGGGGTCTCAGGAGAGAGCCGCAAGTAGGGCTTCTCTGACATCCTTTTCTCCAGGTGTAGGTAGGGTTATCTTTCTAACTTTAGAGGTGACCAACTAAGAGCTTTCCTCAGGACCACTGAGTGGGCAAAGAGAACTGGAACTTTTCCTCCCACCCCTGAAATCTGAGGCCATGGCTCTCTGTGCTCAGAATAGAACAAAATTCCTGAAGCCCAACCACCTGGGGAAGGCATTGAGGAGAGTGTCTCTACTATGCATCGTCTTTCATGCTGGCCACCCCGGTTCCATGATGATGAGGCTGCTTTGCTTATGAGTCTGTAGTGTTGTCACGGCTCTGGGGAAGGGGTGTGTACTCTACCAGTCTTAGGGTCTTGGTGACTCTAAGCCCAGAGGTGCTTCCATTGTGTGAAGAAACATAGGAGACTGAGACAAAATATTGTTGATAAGACACTCAGGCCCATTTTGGAAGCAAAACTGTCATAAACCATCATTTGTGGCCAGCACAGGGTGGGGATTAATGTGTGTGTGTGTGTGTGTGTGTGTGTGTGCAAGTGTGAGTGTGTGTGTTGTGGGAGGTGTTTGGGGGAGGTCTCAGGAACTGCTGGCCCTGAGGAGGTACTGATGGATCAGGTTTCCACGGACACAGGAACATCTGGGCAGGAAGTGGGACGATTGCAAAGTCAGCTCACCCCCTTCAGTGAGCTTCACCTCCCAGTCCAGGGAAAGGAGGGCAGGGCTTGCTTCTGAGAAGGGACTTCTGGTGAATTCCAGGTACTCAACGCAGACAGAATTGCCCCAATCAGATGCAACATGGGATGGGGGTTGTCAAGTGCTAATGCCAGGTGAAAGAGGCAGCAAAAGGTGTGTTTACCATAGAAAAGTCTAGAAATGTAGTTATAAAAGTTGAAATGTGTCTGTGTTAATTGTAATGGAAATAAATACTTTAAGATTAATAGATTTTCTTTTTAGGCTTTGGGTTTTCCTTTATCTGTGTACAATAGATTGAATATCTGTGTGTCCCCCAAGCCACCACTAAATTCCTATGTCGAAACCCTAATCCCAGTGATGGAGTTAGGAGGTGGGATGCTTGGGAGATGATTAGGTCATGAGGGTGGAGCCCTCATAAATGGGATTAGTGCCCCTATAAGAAGAGGTCAGAGAACTAGCTAGCTCTATTTCTACCATGTGTGGATACAATGAGAAGTCAGCTGTCTGCAAACCAGAAAGTGGGCCCTCACCAGACACTGGATCTGTCAGAACCTTGATCTTACACTTCCAGTGTCCAGAACTGTAAGACACAAATATTTGTTGCTTAAGTTATCCAATCTGTGATCATTTGTTACAGCAGCCCAGGCTAAGACACTGTGTTCAAGCAGCCGGTGACAATGGTATGACTAAGGATTTTACTAAGTTTCAGGTCTGTTTCCTGAATCAATGAACAAGGGAATGAGCCATTGCTATAGAATAGGCTCAAAGCACATTTATGTCTTTTGTGGAAGTTTGCCTTCTTTTATCCTTTGGGGAGAAATTATTAGCAGTGAATGTGCTTATAAGTTACCCATCTTTTCTCCAAAAATGCTGAACGTCTTAACCATGAGTCTCTTCTTGTCTGAGGGAGGCGGTGTTGCTTTTGGTGACCAGAGCCATTTGGTCATGTACACCAATAACATATTCCAACATGGGCCACAAAACCAAAACATTCCAAAGCCACAATTATGCCCCCTGAATATTGATGTGGCTTCCCTCATTCTATTCCTGGAGTTAGTGAGAGGGTAGAACTTGACTGGAAATCCTGGAACAATTTTTCTAGACTTTTCATTGCCTGCGATTTTATTTGCTGTCTCCTTAGTCTCACTTGCCCTGCTCTAGGCTGATTAGTAGCCAATCTTGGAGGCTGCACCAATGACGCTCAGCCTCCTCGTCCTGGAGCCCGGGTACCCACCTCATCTGCTATTCTAGAACCAGCCAGGATCAGCAGCCATCCGTCTCCTCCCCACGATGACTGGGAGCTTTACACATTGTCTGTGTTCCTTACGCAGGCTTTATGATTTTGATTTGTCTCTAAGGAAACTGAGGCTTAAAAATAGCAGGTGAGTTTCTTCAGGTTGCGGCAGATCAAAAACAAGAGTCAGAATTTGAACATGGGTCTGTTGGACTCTCTCAGCTCTGTACACATCATTATGCTGAAATAGTAAGGAACATGAGGAAGGGAAACACCAGTTTATGGAAGAGCTCTTTCTCAGATGTCCTTCAAGCAGTCATATTTGTTCGGGCACTGGCTTTTGAGTCCATTCATATCGAGCATGCCATTCACGCTCTCTTCTGCCACTTCTATGAGTTATCCAAATTGGTGCACGGTACCCATAAACTAGTTTTTAAAAGAGATATGATTACTGAAATGATCAGTATATAAGATTGAAGCCCAAATTAATACAAATGAAATGCATATCACAATAAAGTACAACTTCAAATAAAGTAGGGACTTTGTAGGTGTTTCTCTGGAATGGTTAAACACACCGCGTGGAGTCCATGGGGAAACTTGGTTTCACAAATAGTGTCAGCTGTCTGCTAAAGAATCTGTAAAACCACACGCGAGGTTCACTTCACAGGGGTTCTTTCCTGGAGGGAAAATATGTGATGATTGTCAACAGTGAGGGAAATGTGTACTGGAACTTACTTGATTTAAAAAGTCTCATGTGAAGCTGCCATGACAACCTCTTTGAATAAGTTTCCCTCAAGGTTTAAGCATTTCTCAAGATTAACACAGTGGGTTTCTGGACTGACTCACAGGGAGAAGGGGGGGGGTTACATTTTTGCTATTTTGATAATGTGGGAAATTACACTCGGTATCACTCACTGTGCTTGAATCTTTATCATCAACCTCAAACTCTGGGATTTATGTAACTGCAAGATCAGAACTCTAAGCTTCTTTTTTTCTCCAGCTGAAATTTATTTTAAGTTGGTAAGGAAATGTGATATATATATTTATATATGTATAATATATATGTGTATATGTCTAATATATATATGTGTGTGTGTGTATATATATAAAATTTATGTGTGTGTGTGTGTGTGTGTATATATAGAACCTAGGCTCATAGGAAGGTAAAAAATGCTTTGGATTGGAGGTAGAGGCAGACATTGACTTTAGTCTGGAACTGATGTCCAGATTGTAAACTATTGTTCTAGGGAAACCTAGTGTGTGTGAACATAAGCCTCTAGAGTTGAACTCTCTTTCTTGGCTGGGCCCCAGTCCGCCACATCAGTGTTGAAAGTGGACATTGCTGTTGCCTCAGTGACATACAAATAGGGGAAATGTCTGCTGTGTGGAATTACTCTTTGTCATCTAGGCCAGTAGTTGTCAACCTCGGCTGCATATTGTAATCACCTGGGAGCCTTTTAAACACTGGTGCCTGGAGCGTTTTAAACACTGGTGCCTGGATCCTAACCCCAGAGGTTCTAATGTGATGGGACTGCATGCAGCCTGGCTTTTTAAACTCCTTAGGTAATCATACTGTGCAGTTAGTATAATGTGGATTGAGAACCACTGACCCGAGAAGTAGACAGTCACCGAGTCAGTACATTACCCAAGTAAACAAGAAGCTGGTTAGACCAAACCTGTCCATAGTGATTGCCAAATCTGACCTGGTGGGGGAATTTAGGACTATTTCCCCAGAAAACTTTGTACTGGAAGTTATCAAGGGCTCTCCACCTAGTAAGTGTGCTTTCAATTTTTTAAGGCACTGTAGATATAAGTTGTATAAACGTAGCCACTTTCATTTATTTGGCAAATATTTAAACATCTTCTCTGTTCAAGCTGTACTCAATCTCAGCCTACTTTTAAGCATATTAACCGTGCAGCAGGGGAGAGAACTCAAGCAATACAGAGTAGGGGCTGCAGAGTGCCATCGGAGACGGGGAGATGAAAAACCTCAAGGTTTCAGAGCAGGGAGAGATAGTTGCCTGTTTCTCTTCATTGGAGGGGTGGGAAAACCCTAAAGAAGTGGTGCAGTATTTAGGATAGGTGTTGGAGGGGAAGAAGGAGGAAGAAGAGGACTTGAGCTGGAGGAGAAAGAAGGATTGTATTCTGGGCAGAGGAAACTGCATGAGCAAGAAAAGAGGTAGAGATGAGGGAAACTTGCAAGGAAACTGGTACATAGTAAACATAGGCCCATCAAGGGCAAGGAGAGGGACATGTTCCAAAAGGTAGGATCAAGGGAGATTGAGGAGCATCTGGAATGCTAGACTGAGTGGTCTGGGCTTTGTTTGGGAGAGAGTGGAGTCCTGCATGGCAGGTTTTGACATCCAAGCTTACAGCAAACAGCAAGTAGGAGCTTGCTCAGGAGTATTTATATGGTGAATCTGGATTATTTAGAAGGAAATTGTGTTTTTGTCTCACTGTGTGGCCCATGTAGGTTGCATAGTTGCAGTATCCTCAACTTTGCATTGACGAGGTGGGTGAGTTGCCCTGGGTTGGGATGGTTCAGACGTCCCCCAATGCATTGCTGCCTTCGACATCTCTCCGTTTCTCTAGCTTCCAACACTTTCTTTGTCTCTCTTCAACCACCATGCTGAGAAAAAAGTTTAAGAGCTTTTCTTGTTCCCCCACATAATCTTGGCAAGTAATAACAGTGAACCCTGGAGATAGAAAGAAGTGTTGATGTTCGGAGACTGGATTGCTTAGCATGGCATTAAAAATTTTTGGCTGTGTTGACTCTCAAGTAAATATGGTAACTGCTTTTGCTTTTCCTTTTCAAAATACGAAGATAAAATTTAAGGGAAGCCAGATTTTGGCATAAATGGCTGACTCTTCTACAAATAGCATTTCTGGATTAATTTTATTACATCTAATTGCTCTTGCATGTATTCTGATAATTTTATTTGTAATAAAGTTCATAAGTGCTGTTAGTGATTAGCCAAAAAGAAGAGTAGAGGGAGGTCAACTTTCGCAAAGTTGAGATCACTTTTTCCAAGTCTGATTTTAAATTGGGTGGTTTTTACTGTGTTAGCAACATTAGAGGATACAAACAACCATAACAACAAAACAACAGCAGCAGCAGAAAGGTCACCCTCCCGTGCCGAAAACCTCCTTCCTCTTGGGTTCACTTTTCCTTCTAGCGGGGGAAATGGTGAAATTACATTAGCACTTTCTGCTCTTGTCCTACTGTCTTCTTTATGACCTGGTAACATTTTCCTAGATAAAATTTGCATGTCTCTAATTTCTCAGTTCCACTTCTTACTGTTCTCATGTTCATTCATAATTCCATTGTGACGTGTTTGGCTGAGTTTGAAAGACTCTCATGATAAGTGGGGAAGGAAAAAATGACTTTTATAATAAAAGGTAATGCTTAATGACATGAATCTGAGACACATGACTAAGTAAGAAAATAAAATATTGACGTCTTGGTTTTAAATATTGGGTAACACCATCTCAAGTTTATCCCTTTTCTCATCAAACCGCATGTCCAATTTTGGATTAGGAAGACATTCTTACTGTACTTAATGGTACGCCTGCAATCATGGTGCCTCTCTGTTTTTGGCTTGACCAAACAACACCACAAAGCCCTGAGTGCCAACAACCACAACAAGGACTCGGTCTGTATTCATCCATATGCTTGTGCTTCCCCCAAGGTGGACATTGTCATCCCCATGAACGGATGAGGGAAGAGAAGCTGATGAAACAGCTGGAAAGAGAGGGGCGGGGGGTCACCGTGGGCCTCTCCTGTCAGTGATTTGGTGCTGTTTGTGGCCTCTGCAGGCGTGGACATGTCCTGTTGACATTACAAAATAAAATGGATGCAAATATTATTGTTTAGTGTCTTCCAACTTCTTGGACCCTTAAATAGCTACCAACATTTCCCTTCAGTTATTTCTGTACACAAAGAGCTATTTCTGAATATCCATCCTAACTTTCTTCTGGCCTGTTCCCTGCATATTTATTTATTCTAGTGAATCTCACCCACTCCAAAGAGAACTGGAGCAAGGCTGTGGCTTGTTTAGATGTGGTCTGAGTCTGTGCGGTCCCCTCGGGGAGGTGTACTAAGGATTTCTCAGAAATGGTGTTTGCGTGTGAGGGAACCCTGCCGAGCAGAGAGCGTTTACATTGCCCAGTGTTCCGAGTGCTTGAGTTTCCATAGTTACCTTCGTTTATTAGGACCTTGGAAGAGTACCAAAACTGTGACTTCCTGGGAGTTTTCCGTCAAAATCAGTCCTCTGGCATGGTGAAGAATACGTTTGTAAAGGAATAAGAAAAAATATATATAATTTTTCTAAATATATATATATATAGGAAAAATATATAGGAAATATACATATATATATAATATATAGAGAGACATAATCAAAATATATATTTGATTTCTGGCCCTGGTTCCCAGCACAGAGCTCCTAACTTCTTGGAATTTCCTGGGTGATAGGCATCTTTTGTTCTAATGAGGCTCCTGGGTGGAGACTGGTTACTAGAAAGAACAGATTAGAAGCTTGGGAATTTCAGTCCTACCCCCATCCTCTGGGAAGGCCTGGAGGCTGGAGATTGAGTTAATGATCAGTGATGCTCAAGTAACAAAGTCTTGTAAGAATCCTTGGACTCTGGGGTTTGGGGAGCTCCAGGGCTGCTGAACATGTGAAGGGTAGCCCACCGGAGAGGGCAAGGAAGCGCACATCCTCCCCCATACACCCCACCCTGCGTATCTTTTCATCTGGCTGTCTTCTGTATCCTTGATCATATTCTTTAGCACATAATAAGCTGGGAAATGTGTTTCCCTGAGGTCTGTGAGCCATCCCAGCAAATTATCAAACCCAAGGAGGGCATTGTAGGAATCCTGGTTTACAGCCAGTCAGTCAGACATATAGGTGACAACCTGGCACTTGTATTTGGTGTCTGAAATAGGGGGCAGTCTTGGGGGACTGAACCCTCAACCTGAGGTCTGTGCTAACTCTGGTTAGTATCAGAATTGAATTGAATTTTAGGACACTCAGCTGGTGCCATTCAGCTGGTGGCAGAGTATTCGTTGACATCCCTTCAATCCCTGGTCACAGAAGTGTGTGGAGTGCAGGTATAGAAAAGGAAACATAGTTGGTTTTTATCCATCTCACATTTATTTTAGATTACTCAAAATAAGCATATCTGAGGTTATATCTGCTGTGTAGAGCAATGAAAACATTTATGGGAGGGTAATGGTGGTAAACACTGTAACTTCATGCTGATGTTGGGTGGTAACTTCTCTTCGATAATTCAAGCATATCTAGTGATACTGTAAGTTCTTTATTGCACTTCAGAAATATTCCTTTGTCCATGGAGGGCATTTCTTCTCAAAACACTTTGTGCTTCCTCATGAAGTTGGAACATTTGCTATGGAAACAAAATTGTATTTCCTTTGGTCTGCTGAAAATTAGAAAAGAAATGTTGTATAGTCAGTAGGTTATTGTTTTAAACTTAACTACATGAGATTAAGTTCTGGAACTGTGATGCCAATGATGCAATTTCAGAATGCAATTGTTGCACTCATTAAACACCATGGCTTGGGAAGGATCCCTGATCCACTTGGGGCTCAGTGGCTTTCTCAGCCTAACAGGGACATAGTTTGAAGAGTCTTAAACAAAAGTTACATAAGAACCCCAGACTGTTAGCTGTGGTTCCATAGGTAGATTTTCTTTTATTATCTTAGTTTTCAGCTTTATTGAGGTACAATTGACCAACAATAATTGTGTATATTTAAGGTATACAACATGAGGAGTTGTTGTATGTATACATTATGGAATGATCACCACAATCAGGCTAACACATTCATCACCTTACATAGTTGCCTGTTTTGTGTGTGCATGGTGAGAACAGCTAAAATCAACTCTCTTAGCAAACTTCAAGTGTACAATACAGTATTACTCACTATAGTCACCACGTTGTCCATTAGGCCCTCAGAAGTTATTCATCTCATGATGAAAAATGTATACCTTTTGATACCATTTCCCCCTTCCCTCCTTGGCAGCCACCACTCTAGTTTCTGTAAATCATTCTTGTGGTCATTAGTCCCCTCTCAGAACTCTGTCATGGCCCCTTTGGGAGCTCAGGTGGACAAGTGGTGATCTCCTGAAATGGCTCAGTCTGCAAACCTCCCCCTGAGGCATCAAAGCTTTCATTTACTGCCTCAGTATTATTAACTTTCAGTGCTTCTTTGGCCAGATCGACCTACAGCCCTCAGTGGTCTTTAAAGTGAAAAAAGTGAAAAGTCTTTAGCATGAAACCTTTGATGTGTGTGTTGTGTAAGTGTACGTGTTTGAGTGTGTGGGTGTTCATGTGTAGTTTTATGAATGTGTGTGTGGGTTTTCATGTGTGTTGAGTCAGTGTATATCATATGTTGTATATGAGTGTTGTATGTATGGTGTGAATGTACGTGTCTGTTGTGTGTGTTTTGTGTGTGTTTCATGTGCTATGTGGGTGTGGGTTGCATGAATGTGTGTCATGTGTGCATTGTGTGCATCTGCCAAGTACCTGGCATGTATTTTACTAGGTGCTTAGTAAACATTTGTGACATGTAGGAAAGGCGGAATTCCTGCCTCCATGAAGCTCACTGTGTAAACTCACTGGTGAACTGTCAATTCCTTAGGCACAGGGCCTGTGTTGCGTTCATTTTTCTGTCCTTCAGTGTCACACAGACGCAGGCAACTCCAGCATAAAATGTGGGGCTTAGATAGGAAACATGTATTGTATAACTAAACACGAATTTGCTCTCAATTCAGGTTTCCTGAAGCAGAAGCTTGTTTTCTTCAATTCACCTTTGCACACACTACACAATCCCCTTTGCTGTTATGTTTGCCATGTATTATCCCTCCACGCTCTGCAGGTGGGTAGGGATTTGTCGGATTTGTTCCCAGGTACACCTCAAGTACCTGGAACCCTGCCTGGTACATGGTGTGCACACAATAAAATTGGTTTAATGATCAAATGCAAGAGTAAATGAGCTCTGGCACATTTGGTCCACATCCAGGTTTTTAGCGGAACATAGGAACATATGACGTCTGTCACAATTTACTTTAAATCTCAGCAGGTCTTGGTAAGCAGCTTCCTGGGGACTCTTCCTCTTGCTCCTGTCGGGCCCTAGTGTCAATCTGCGTCCTGAAGGGTTTGCCTCTTAGGCTGTCATCATGGAGCTGGCCCCAGGGAGATGGTTCATTCTGCTTGGTCAATGGCCATGCTGTGCCCTTGGGTCCTTGCTGCAGGCTGTGCCCTGTATGTCATTGACCCAGGGGTCTGGGACATCCAGCCACCCGGTGCTGACCACCGTGGACTTTGCTGTTGCCTGCAGATGTGCCTCCGCCAACCCCTTGGTTTCTTTCCAGGCCTCTTCCGTTCCTCTGGTTTCTCTAGCAACTTCTATTCCCCTCCTCGGCACCTAGGAATTCTTGTCAGCTTCCTCCACTTTGCCAGAGGCAGCCCCTGCAGCCGTGGAGCCAGGTGTCACTGAGCACTGCTTTCTGGAAGGGGACTGCCGTTTCCAGGCTGCTCCTCTGCCAGCCCGGTGACTCAGCTTCTACTCCATCTTCCAGAGTTGACCATCAGAGCTGAGCTCTTGCCTTCCTTCTTTCTCCTTCTGCAGATCTTCCCTCTAGCTCTACAGGAAGGGCCTCCCTGGCTGTGTGGTCAAAAGGTCTCCACTGTCCAAGTCCAGCCTGGCTCACTCTAGGGTTTATGGGTCCAGTCTTCCTCCATGACTCTTGAGATGTCAAGCCCAGTTTGGGGATTTCAAAAAAATACCCTTTTTTCTCTCTCAACAAAGCCTACCACATTTTTTAAAACCACATTTTAATATTTCTGAAATTAGGATGCATCTTGCAGTGGATAGTAGGTCCTAGTTATTTGGCAGCATTTTTTTTCTTATTGTACATATTACAGCTAATGATATTTTTGCTTAGGCTATTGTCTTACTATGGACTTAAACTCTATACTGGAGTTTAAAGCCACGCAACACCTTTTTTGTTCTCAGCCTTCATCTTCTTCACCTCAAGGTAATAGATGCCCCTCCTTTAAAGTTGTCAAGCTGCCAGGCAACCAGAATCAAGAAAAGGGCAGCCCTGGAAGATATACGTTTGTTTCAGACATTCAAAAATAGGATTCCCGGTATCTAAGATCACCCTTTGAATCAATACACACGGGGTTGGGCCACCTTAAGGCCATGGACTGGTTTCCATGCTATACTTTGTTTGTTTGTTTGTTTGTTTATTTATTTATTTATTTATTTATTTATTTTGAGACGGAGTCTCGCTCTGTCGCCAAGGCTGGAGTGCAGTGGCCGGATCTCGGCTCACTGCAAGCTCCGCCTCCCGGGTTCCGGCCATTCTCCCGCCTCAGCCTCCCGAGTAGCTGGGACTCCATGCTATACTTTGAAATGAGGCCAAAGAAAAGATGTGTCCATCTCATAGGGGCCTGGCCTTCCTGGAAGAAGAAAACATATTGGTCAGTAAATAAGAATAGCTTGGCCCTTTGGCAGTTATAGATGTAATTTTCCACGAATAAGGCAGAATTCCATTCCATGCCTCTGTCTCATGAGAACATTATGAGTGTGAGACATGGAGGGCCTGCATTTCTGGGTCAGGCTTGCTGAGATCCAGGCCTAAAACTTTTAGAATGAAGTCAGTTTTCTGTGTCAATTCTCTCTCTCTCCCTCTCTCCTGTGCGCACACGTGCACAGACAATCATGAACGAGTGGACATGAAATAGAGAAGTGCTGTAACTGGCAATAGCAACTGAATCTAAAAAAACAGTTTACTAACAGGCATGAGTGAGGGGCGCTCAGTTATGAGTTGGTGATTTTAAGCACCAGGATCAGGTATGGGCCAGGTTTGTTCAAGTGAAAAATTATAGTTAATATTCAGAAGGGCCTCGCGAAACCCAAGAGCAAGGACATAGCCACGTTTCTGGAAGAACTGGGACCAGCCCGGGAGGTTGTCTGCCAGGGTCTGAAGGAATCATTCTTCATTTCTTGTCGGCATTCCTTGCTTTTCTCTCTCTCTCTCTGAAAACCAGCTTTCCTTGTTTTCAGAAAACAGCCACTCTGCATCTCCCAAGTGATGTCCAATGCTAAACACTTTGGTTTGACTCCATCTATAACACATAGGCATTAACTCCACGTATTTCAGTTTCAGTGTGAAATTCTTGGGGAGAGCATGTGAATTCTCATGGCCCCATCCGTCATGGCCAGGGTGTCTTTTAGGCCCATGCCTGTAGACTGAAGGCAGGGATCAGGGAAACTGGTTTACTTTACTACGAAATACAGGCATGCTGAGCAGATATCAACTGAGTAAACATCAACCCAAAGACATGGAAATCATGAAAGATCGAATGCAGGATACTCACTCTATTTCCTTAAGGTACTTCTGCATTCCGATGTAATGTTTATTGCATTGTATTACATCAGATGATGTAGTATAATGCCAAAGTTTTATCAATCAGAGACATATTACTGCACATGTAATAATACCATGCTATCTTTATTATCTGTGAAGTTGTGTTTGTATCTTATGGAAAAAGTGTCATGAAACTCATTTTGAGAAGCAAGCTGAGATTTTTTAATAAATACATTTAACTTTTTTATGGAATGAGGTATACCCAGAGGTCCGTGGTTAAAACAAATCAGAGTAAATCAAAGCAGAATTTAGCATAAATATTAATGGTAAATGAAAAGGCTAGGGGAAATCTTTTTAAATTGTATCAAAATAATACTTTGTATATACATTTGCCAGTCAGTGGCTCACGGTTGTAATCCCAGCACTTTGGGAGACCAAGGCAGGCAGATCACCTGAGGTCAGGAGTTCCAGACCAGCCTGGCCAACATGGCGAAACCCCATCCCTACTAAAAATACAAAAAAATTTAGCTGTGCGTGGTGGTGTGCACCTATAATCCCAGCTACTTGGGAGGCTGAGGCAGGAGAACCACTTGAGCCCTAGAGGTGGAGTTTACAGTTAGCTGAGATCACGCCACTGCACTCCAGCCTGGGTGACAGAGTGAGACTCTGTCTCAACAAAAAAATAAAATAAAATAAAATAATAAATAAATAAATAAACAAAATAAATAAAATAATGTAACATGAATTCAATTGTAAAAAAATATAGAAATATGCCTACAGCACCTCATGTGGGTCTTTCTTGGTTGATAGAAAGGAATGAGGCTTGGCAGAGATTAGGAAGGAGATGGTGAACAAGAGAGAGAAGGAGAGAGGTGAAAGGGATGGAAAGGGGAAGAGGGAAAGAAAAGGGTTTATCTGGTGAGATCACCTAAGTAAAGTACTCACACACTACCTCCTCTATTCTTGAGGCAGGGAAAGGTTAGGCAAGCGTAGTGTGGGAGCTGGCAAGGTAGCCATCTGTATTCGTCTGTTTTTGCACTGCTGTAAAGAAATACCCGAGACTGGGCGAGGTGGCTTATGCCTGTGGTCCCAGCATTTTGGGAGGCTGAGGTGGGCAGATTGCCTGAGGTCAGGAGTTCAAGACCAGCCTGGGCAACATGGTGAAACTCCAGCTCTACTAAAAAGAGAAAAATTAGCCGGGCATGGTGGCGCACCTGTAATTCCATCTACTCAGGAGGCTGAGGCAGGAGAGTTGCTTGAACCCAGGAGGTGGAGGATGCAGTGAGCTGAGATTGCGCCACTGCACTCCAGCCTGGGTGACAGAGCAAGACTCCATCTCAAAAAAAAAAAAAAAAAGAAAAAAAAAAAAAGAAGAAATACCCGAGACTGGGTAATTTATAAGGAAAAGAGGTATAATTGGCTCACAGTTCCACATGGCTGGGGAGGACTCAGGAAACTTATAATCATTTTGGAAGGGGAAGCAAGTGCATCTAACATGGTGGCAGGTGGGAGAAGTGAAGTGAGAGCACAGGAAAAACTGCCACATTTAAAACCATCAGATCTGGCTGCGTGCGGTAGCTCATGCCTGTAATCCCGGTACTTTGAGGGCGGAGGCAGGTGGATCACTTAAGATCAGGAGTTTGAGACCAGCCTGGCCAACATGGCGAAACCCTGTCTCTACTATATACAAAAATTAACTGGGTATGGTGGCTGGCGCCTGTAATCCCAGCTACTCGGGAGGCTGAGGTGGGAGAATCGCTTGAACCCGGGAAGCAGAGGTTGCAGTGAGCCAAGATTGTGCCATTGCACTCCAGCCTGGGTGACAGAGCAAGACCCTATCTCAAAAAAAAAAAAAAAAAAAAAAAAATCAGATCTCCTGAGACTCACCCACTATCACGAGAACAGCATGGAGGAAACCACCCCCATAATTTAATCACCTCCCATCAGGTTCCTCTGTTGACACATGGAGATTACAATCCAAGATGAGATTTGGGTGGGGACACAGAGCCAAACCATATCTTCACCCTTGTGGCTTGCCAGGCTGATTGCTGGGAGCCTCTCATGGTGGCTCTTCCTCAGTTACCACACAACTGTCTGGAACTCATTGATTGTTTAACACGTGCTGCCTTTACTCTGTAGAGTGTCTTGCTAGGAAAACCACGGGAGAGAACATATTCTTGCAACTCCCTTTATCGTCTTTGCATCAAGAATAATTCTTGTCTCAACAACAAACATACAAACAAAAGAAACCAACAAAGAAAATTCTTCATATTTGCATCAAGAATAATTCTAGCTTGGATTTAGACTGGCACAAACAATGTCTCCTGTTCTTCTTGGTCTCCTGTTCTTCTTGATAAACTTCTTATTGTTTCATGGACTGGGAGCTTCCTGAGGAAGTGAAGGGGAGAGTTTCTGGCATGGGTTGAGGACAGTCATGAAGGTATGTTCAGAATGAAGTCACATGTAGCAGTCAGGATAGACAGGGTGGCACCCAGGCAAGATACAAGGAAGAAGTGGGGTATCTAAAAGGGAGAAAGAAACACAGAATGTTAGGCCTTGTTAGGCCCTTCCAGCCCCATTGTGGCACTCACTGCTGGGGTGTCAGCTGACATGGTCAGGTGCAGTACTCCTGGTGGTCTTGGGTGTAATATTTCAAATCAGGGCTCACATGAATAAAAACAAGGTCTAATTAGTCATCTGTGCTTCTAAAGGAAAACTGAGGAATGTGAAGAGGGTCTGTAATGCACAGTTTCCCAGGGATCCATCCATGAACAAAACTCTTTTGTGATGCCTGGGATGCAATAAGGCACGGAATTGGAAATGGTTCTCCCCAGAAGACGTATTGCTGAATAGGTCACAAACCGTGGATGAGGAGTGGAATACAGTCAAGAGTGAATGAGTAGACAGTCAGGAAAAATCAAAGAAAATAGTGTCTTCAGCTCCAACCATTAGCTTTTTTGAGGGACCAATTAGAAGGTTTAGATCAGTGGTTCTTCAGACTTACAATGTTATTTTTCTTAACAACTATTTCGTAATATCCTCTAAGTGAAATTCATTGACAACATAACCTACTTATGCATGATATTAAAAATTTAAATGTATTACCTTAGCTATAATGTAAAGATATAAAAGCTAGTCCATATTCAGTTCCGTACATACACGTGTAGACATGACTGAGCTAGAAGACAGAAAGAAGTTGTCAGATGCTTGAGCTATGCACAGAGAAGTCTTTAATGCAGCAGCGGCAAATGCAGACTGAAACAGCCTGCGCCTCGCTGGAGAGCCAAATAGAATGAGTGGCATTCCTGTTGGGGATGTGATTTTTTTCCCCCCATCGTGAAAGATCTTTTATAAACTTTCAGAAGAAAATCAAGTTCAGCTTGTCCTCAATTGACACGGTAGCTGCTTTTCTAGAAAATTTAATGCATATTAAAACTGTGCAAAAAATACTTTGTGTTTATATGACAAACAGAGCTAGGCTTCAAACTCAGATTTTACCTCCATTGAGGTCTGGTGAGATGTTTGAAAGGTTTTATTTTTTTTAGGATAGAGGACAATTTGTTGTGCTGCGCTGTCCTAGGTATTGCAAAATGTCTGGTAGCCCCAACTTCTGCCTGGTAGATGTGCACCCAACCAAAAATACTCCTGCTTGTATTTAAAACTCCCTTAGGTTATAGCTAATTCCCAGGCACTGTCTGTAGAGATTCTGCTCAGGTAGGGCTCTAGAATGTCCAAGAGGCTGCACAGCTAGGCATGGGAACCACTGATTCAAGCCATGCCTCTCTCTGACTCACCGGATCCCTCTGACATATCTTGGGCCAATGGCTGTCCAGTCTGGGTTTGAAGGTGCTGGGTTTCAGTGAAGAATGTTAGTAGGTTCAGTTCTCTTCCCGGCCCTTTTAATGCAGAGGCCCCCTTGTCAGCCTAGAAGGTTGTTCTAAGCTCCTGTGCAAACTCCTCTTGTGAGCCCTTGGGTATGGCCGTCCTGGAGATGGTTGACTGGTGATCCAGATTTCAGCCTCTCCCTTCTCTGCTTTGCCCAGTGTCATGTTCAGGCCCCCTGCTTTGTCAAAAGTGAGGAACAGTTTGCCCTGGGTCTCAATCCTTTGAAGTCCCATTGGGTGAGTCAGCTTCCCACTTAGCTTCAGAAGGATCCAGGACAGGATGTCCTAAAATTAATACCTGCACATTCATGGACAGTGCATGGTGAGAGGAGGCAAAGGTGGCAGAGACAGCTATAATGGGTTGTGGAAAAGAGTTGAGGGAGAGAAGAGAAAATATTATTAAATGGAAGAGATTGAAAAATATTGAAATCAAGTGCAAGAACCTTTAATGGGCAGAGTTAAATGACACATTTATTCATCCAATAAATATATAAAATGCATCTACCACCTACTAGGCTTCATTCAAGACAATGATAATACAACAGTGTATAAAACAGACCAAAACCTACCCTCATGGAGCTTACATTCTAGAGGGGATAGACAGTTAATTAACAAGATCAAGAAGTAATATATACAGTAAGTCAGATGGTGACACATGATAGGAAGCCCCAGTAGGGACTTCAGGTAAGACAGAGATGTGTGTGTGTGTGTGTGTGTGTGTGTGTGTGTCCATGCAACATCCAATGATCTGGGATACCTATTTGGCAACAAGAGAGGAAAATCTCTTTGGCAATAGCGATTTGGATATTAGTAGTGTAGGAGGAATGAGAAAGCCATACTGCAATTATCAGGACAGGAAATGATTCAAGTTTGGATAGAACTTTTTAACAATGAAAATGAAGAGAAAACCACTTTGACATGGCAATAATTAGATTTCTGAGTTTACGTAAAGAATATTGTGAAACTTCTCATTGCAAGCCAACTTTTTGTTTCCTTTAAGTTCTTTATTATCTTTGAGTGTTTAGATTTCAATTCTCAATAGTTCTTCACATATTGACAGAGTTTGCTGTCCTATCACGCACAGATCAAGTTATTTATGCATTTTACACTTGGTTACTTTAGACTTGAGTATTTGTGTCGAAATACCCTCCTTTTTAAATGTGGTTTCGGTTGGTGCTTTTGGAATGAGGAACTTATCGGCTGTGGTGACTCGTATATACTCTGTTAGCCAGAAATATTAGCTTGCTCTTAACCCGAAAACTCCCTATTCCAAAATGACATCACACTATGAGTTTATGCCTAATGAAGCTCCAGTAACATTTGCTTATTTGCATAGTACAAATACTGTCAGATACACAAATTTTCTGTAATTTTCTCAATACCTCTATGGTATTACTAAATAGGTATATTATGCTCATTGTAAAAGTTCAAAGAGGCTGAGTATATAAGTACCCAAATATAATGAATGTTTGGCAGGTAATGATCATCTCTATCATTGACTATGTTTAAATACTTTTTTATGTGTTAACTTATTTGGTTCTCCCAACAACCCAATAAGGTGGAGACTACTGATAACATTATTTTGCCGTCAAGGGAATTGAGGCATAAGAGAAGTTAAGTGACTTGCTTAGTGCCACACAGACAGTATATAGTAGAGCTGGGATACATTTGGGGCAGTTGGGCTCCATTGCCTATACTAGTAACCATCATTCTGCACTTCCTCTAGTTCTAGAGAGCAAATCTCAAACTCCTATGTATTTTAGGGTCATTTTTAACTTTAAAAACAATGGCAGTGGTCAATGGTAGAACAGTAAAAGGCAGCAATGTGAAGGGGGAAAACCATCAGTTTTGGAGAGTGTGTTGGATCCTGGTTCAGTTATTTTACTCATTGGGTAATCTTGGGCAAGTTCTTTAACTTCTCTCTAGGATGTCCGTTGCTGTCTACAAAACAAGAGTAGTATCCAGTGTGTTGGCTCACTCTTGTAATCCCAGAGTTTTGGGAGGCTGATACAGGAAGATCACTGGAGGCTGGGAGTTTGTGACCAGCTTGGGCGACATAGCAAGACCCTGTCTCTACAAAAATAAAAAAGTAAACAATAAATAAGCTGGGCGTGGTGGTCCAGGCCTGTAGTCCCAGCTACTTGGGAGGCTGAGGTGGGAGGAACACTTGAGCCCAGGAGATTGAGGCTGCAGTGAGCCAAGATGGTGCCACTGCACTCCAGCCTGGGTAACAGAGTGAGACCTTGTCTCAACAACAAACAAACGAACAAACAAACAAACAAACAAAAGAAACCAAAAATGAAAACCCCAAAAGCCTACAAAAAAAACTCCCTCCCAAACAAAAGTAGTAATACCATTCATACTTATGAGCATTAAATGTGATGTCCTATTGAAGTGTCTAAATCATGGTCAGGAACCCGATAGGTGCTTGAAATCTAGATATTTCATTCCTGCATAAGGGCCAATTATTGAGCATAGGTCAGATGAACAGTTAAGAAAGCTGTGGTGCAGTTCATTGGAAAGGGAATTGGTGATTTTGGGGAATTCAGGGCAGGATTTGGGCCCCCTAAAGAGCAGTTCACATCTCAGTGATGACTTAGGACGTAGGTCCTTATGGTGAACCTGACAGGGGCTGCTGTGCTGCGAAGTATTGCTTTGAAATCAGGGTCAGGGATGAAGCAGCTGTTGATGAGGGTGCCCCTCTCTTCTGACCTCTTGGTCTGTCCTTTCTTCTTGCTCCTAGGTAGACACTTTCATGAACTACGCAGTGGTCTCAGAGGGCTGCAGAAGCTTTATGTACAGCAGACGTTCTCCAACTTTTGGTCTAAAGACCCCTTCATACTCTTAAAAACTCTCCAGAACTTTAAAGAGCTTCCGTCTACCTAGTTAATTCTATTGCTATTAAGCACATTCGATATTAAAACTGAGAAATTAAAAAATAAATTTTTTTTAATTTATAAAAATACATTTATTATTCATTAAGTGGAAGTGGAGTATCATAAAGATCTTCATCCTTGTTGCCTTTGCATCGAGTAAGCTGAGGAGGAGGAAGACAAGGCGTTGGTCTTGTTGTCTCGGGGTGATAGAGGTGGAAGATAGGGAGGAGGTGGAAGAGTAGTCAGAAGAAGCAGGCACGCTTGGTGTAACTTTACAGAAATACGCCATAATTTCTATCTGAATTCCTGTCTTCTCATTTCTCTAAAAATGTTTTTATACAGTATGAATATTTCTTTATCATTTGCTTTAATCTTATTGCCTGTATCATAGAAGGGCCCATGTCATAAAAGAAGTCAAAAGCATTCTTGAATAACTGGAACCCTCCCCGCAGAGTTTCTAAAGTCAACTTGTTTCCTGGTCCTGCATCCTCTATGACTTCTTCCTCATCATCTGGCACTGGTTCGAAAGCACTCATCTCCATCAGGTCACCTACTGTGAATTTCTCTGGTGTAGCGTTTATTAGGTCCTGAATTAATCCAAGACCCATATCTTGAAACCCTTTACCCCTACTTTTTTTGTTTTTTTGCCATACGCACAACCTCTTTTACGATTTCATTGATTGGCTCAGTCATAAATTCTGTGAAGCCATGCACTTCTAGACACAGCATTCTCCAGCAGGAATTTGTTGTTTCAGGCTTGATGGCTTTCATGGCTTTTCTGTAACAATGATGGCATTGCCAATAATGTAGTCATTCCAAGCTCTCCTGGTGTTCTCTCTATCGGGGTTGTTTTCCATAGCATTGACACTTCCTTCCATAGAGTACCACGTGTAATGAGCTTTAAGTATCCTTATAGACCTTGCCTCCTGGTCACCTGGTGGTCCTGAGGTTCACTGGAGTTTCACTTTGGATCCTCACTTTTAACACCAGATCTGGGCGGCACAGGCCAGGGACACCCATGGACAGCGCGCCCTCCCATTCCACACACGCACCCATGCCCAAAGTCAAAAAAATAAAATTTTAGCAATTATTTAAAAACGCTGATACATTCATTGCCTGTTAACATAAATCTCTTTTATAAAAACAATTATTTTTAAAAAACAAAAGTATCAAAAAGAATTACTTTTTTTTACTTTGTTTACATTGTTCTGTGAATCTCTTTAATGCTTAGCTCAATAGAATACAGATAAGTTCTCACATCTGCTTCTGCATTCAATGTTGGAGAAGTTATACATTATGCAGTCTCTGGAAAAGTCCCCTGTACATGTGTATGAAAAAGACACATACCGTGTTTGAATTATTATGAAAGTAGTTTTGACCTTGAGGACTCTGAAAGGATCTCAGGAACCTTTGAGAACCAATAATATCACATCATTTTCTTTGTAATAATGTTTTTGAACATTCTCAATATTCCCTCTCAGCTTCCTCCTGGTGCCTGTGTTCACGCAGTCACAATTGTTAATGATTCTTCTTTCAAAATTCTTAGATTTGGCAACCCTGGAGACAGTAGATTTGACCTTTAGATGTCTTCCTCACTCTCACCTTTCCTCTTTCCTTGACAGCTGTTCTTTCCTTTTCACTCTTGGTGGCACAACCTTGGGGGTTTTCCATCCAGGCCGGTGCGTCTTCTCTCTCTCTGCCTCTAGGGCCTGACAGCTGCCAGGCTGTTCTTTATCTGACATCGTTTACAGTTTACTTCCTTCCCCGAAAGTCTTGGTTTTGACTAAAATGTATTAATTCTTGGTTATGTTTTATAAAGATATCAAAAACCTTTTCAACCAAAGTTTAAAAAAGAACTTGCAGGGTGGGGATGGGCATGTGTAAAGAATCTCAGGCATCTTCACTGATGAACTTCAGAAACTATGTCAGTTGATTTCTGATGCCAGCCAGGATTGAGTAATAGGCCCTAGAGTTACTTTCTCATAAGAAACAACTAAATTACTGGACAAAATATACAAAACCAGGGTTTTTAAGAACCGCACATCAGCTAAGGAAGGACAGTGATCCCTGAGATGCAGAAAACAAAGCCCTATGACTTCTCTGGCTTACTGATGTGAGGGAGTTTCCAGGCCATGGCACAGGGAAGGGTGACCCAGGCAGAGTCCAGTGAACTTCCTGACTTGATGAGACAGAGCTGAGAACCAAGGGAGATCAAGGAAGCTACAGTTCACAGGAAAGGAGAAAGCTATAGAGAGGAAGAGCTTCAAAGCTCTTCAGTTCAGAGGGTCCCACTCAAGAATTTGGCACACCAGTGCATGTGAGAAGACTACCCAAAGTCAGAAAAAGCACCTCCCTAAAACATTAGATGAAATAGTGGACAAGAGGAGGAATAATTCCTATTCTCACCAGCCAGACTAGAAAGTCTCATAAGTCACAGGCATTTGTTAGAGGACTCATAAGGGTCAAGCTTCAGAAGTGGGATAAAATGAGTCCTAGAGTGAATGGTGCTGTGGTCCTGTCTGCCGAGTCTTAAAGGTAAGATCCAAAAGAATCAAACTATTTTCAATAACTCAAATGCATCCCAAGACACAAAAATATTCAGCAGCTAACAAATTAAAATCCACAATGTTTGGCATTCAACCAAAAAATTACCAGGTCTGCAAGTAAGGGTGATAATAATGGAGAGGAAAATGAGTTAAAACCAACCTAGAGATGTTAGAATTAGCAGACAAGGACATGGAAACAGTTGTTATAACTGTATTCCATAAACACAAAGAGGTAAGTAGAGAAGTAAAAGATGTGAAAATGCCTGTATCTAACTTCTAGAGATAGCAACTACAATTTCTGAGGTAAAAAAAAAAATGACTGGATGAGATTAATAGCAGAATAGATATTGCAGAAGAATAGATTAGTGAATCTAAAGACATAACAATAGAAACTATATAAAAAAAAACACAGAGGAGGAAAAACTAACAAGTAGAGAACAGAGCATCATGAAACAGTGGGAAAATTTCAAGTCATGAAAACACACATGTAATTGAAGTCACTCAAGGGAAAAAGGGAGTGACAGAAAAAAATATTTGAAGAAATAATGGCGAGGGCTTTTCCAAGCTGAACTGAAAATTACAAACCCACATACCCAAGAAGTTCAGTGAACCTTAAGAAACTTGAGGACAAACACATCATTTCACCATAATTAAATTTCTTAAAATCAGCAATAAAGAAAAAATCTTAGAAGCCTGAGGAAAAAAATATGCCTACCAAGAAACAGCAGTGACACAGGTGATAGCAGATTCCTCACAGAAACAATGCAAGCTAGAAGAGTTTGGAGCATGATCTCTAACACACTAAAGGAAAAAACAACTGTCAACCAAGAATTTTATACACAGTGAAAATATCTTTCAAAAACAAAGACACAATAAAACCATTTCAGATATATAAAAGCTGAATTCATCACCAACAGACCTGCACTACAAAAATGTTAGAGGAAATCCTTCAGACAGAAGGAAAAGGATACTAGATGGAGATCTGGATCTATCCAAAGGATAGAGCACTAGAAATGCCAAATTATTATTTAAATGTCTTTAAATGAAAATTATTTAAACAGAAGTAATAATGATGTAGTGTGAGGTTTATAGGATACGTAAAAGTAAAATGAATGACAAAATAGCACAAAGATGAGGCAAGGGAAAATGAAACTATACTACTGTAGGGTTCTTATATGTAGGGTGATACAGTATCATTTATAGGAACATTTTTAGCACTAAATACCTATTTAAAAAAGAAGAAAATTGTGAAATTGGTGACCATAGCCTCCACCTTAAGCAACTAGAAAAAGGAATAAATTACACACCAAACAAGCAAAAGACAAGACATAATAAAGATCAAAGCAGAAAGCAACTAAATAGAAAACAGAAATACAATCAAGAATATCAAGGACACCAAAGGGATGACACCTTTGAGAAAATCAATAAAATTGATAAACCTTTAGCTGGATTGATTGTGGATTAAAAAGAGAAGACAGAACAATCAATGGTAGGAACTAGGTGATATCACTACACTATACTACAAATAGTAAAAGAATAATAAGAGAATACTAGGAACAAAATTACGCATAAAACATATACACTTAGATGAAATAGATTAATTATTTGAAGGACCCAAGCTACCAGCTTCATTCAAAAAGAAATAGATGACTTGACTAGCCCTCTATCTATTAAAGAAATGGAATTTGTAGTTAAAAGTCTTCCCACAAGGTGCGGTGGCTCACACCTGTAATCCTAGCACTTTGGAAGGCCAAGGTGGGTGGATCTTGAGGAGATCGAGACCATCCTGGCTAACACGGTGAAACCCAATCTCTACTAAAAATACAAAAAATTAGCTGGGCATGGTGGTGGGCACCTGTAGTCCCAGCTACTCGGGAGGCTGAGGCAGGAGAATGGTGTGAACCTGGGAAGCAGAGCTTGCAGTGAGCCGAGGTCACGCCACTGCACTCCAGCCTGGGCGAGAGACCAAGACTCTGTCTCAAAAAAAAAAAAAAAAAAAAATTCTTCCTGCAAGGCAAATTCCAGACCCAGACAACACATCTTGTGAATTCTACCAAACATTTAAGAACAACATAATAGTAATTCTACTCAAACTCTTCCAGAAAATTGAATAGGAATAAATGCTTTTCAACTCATGAGTTCTCCCCAACTCTGTGAGGCTAATGTTACCCAGCTATCAAAACCAAACAGGACATTACAAGAAAAGTACAGACCAGTATTCCTCATGAGCATAGATATAAAATTCTAACAAAATACTAGTAAATCAAATCCAACAGTATATAAAAAAGCTAATGCATCATGACCAGGTAGGTATTATCGCAAGAATGTAAGGTTGGCTTAGCATTGGAAAAATCCATAAATGTAATTCACTATAGTAATGAAACTAAAAAAAGAAAAACAATCATATAATTGTCTCAACAGATGCAGAAAAAGCACTGGACAAAGTCCAAAATCTGTTCCTGGTGAAAACTCTCAGCAAACTAGTCATAGAAGGAAACTTCTTCAACCCAACAAGGGATGTGTACGAAAGGTCTACAGCTAACATCATGCTTAATGAAAGCTATCCTCCCAGGATCAGGAACAAGGCAAGAACGTCCACTTTCCCCACTTCTATTTAACATTGTGTTAAGGGATCTAGCTGGTGCAAAAAAAAAAAAAGTCAATCTATGAAATAAAAGGTATCCAGATTAGAAAAGAAAAGAAATTCTATTTGTAGACAACATGGTAATCTATGTAGGAAACCCTATGGAAGCTACTAAAAATCTACTAGAACTAATAAGTGAGTTTTGTAGGTTATAAGATCAATATACAAAAATCAGTTGTATACTTATATGCTAGCAATGAGCATTCAGGAATTGAAATTTAAAAACAATAGCCTTCACAATAGCATCCAGTACTATGAAAAACAGGAATACATCTGGCCAAAGATATGCAAGATCTGTATGTGAAGTGGTGGTGATGGCAGAGACTATTCTGCCCCCAAGTCCACGATGTGCCTGACACTGTTCTTGTCGGTGTTCACTGCACCCTACCCTTCCTGGCTTAGGCTGCTCTCTCTGCAGTCTATTTCAGGGTCTTTCCAAATTACCAGCTTTTTCTGGGTCCTTCAAATACCTGCATCACTACTTTCTTTCTTTCTTCTTCTTCTTCTTTTTTTTTTTTTTTTTGAGACAGAATTTCGCTCTTGTTGCCCAGGCTAGAGTACAATGGCACAGATTTCGGCTCACTGCAACCTCCGCCTCCTGGGTTCAAGCGATTCTTCTGCCCTCCCGGGTAGCTGGGATTACGGGCATGAGCCACCATGCCCGGCTGGCATCACTACTTTCAAGAAGATAGCAGAGAAAACAGAAAAAGCAATCAATACTTTCTCAATCACCGTGTTCTTCCTGAGGGTCTCTCCTTCTCTTGACACTGCAGAAGGAAGAAATTCTCATTCTAGTAAACTTGTGACTTTCTTCTTCATTTAAACTTTTACATGCTGGGACTCATTCTTCATGCGCTTAGGAAAACCTGGGTTCTGGGTGCATACCTACACCTCTTTTTCATGGGCATCTTCTAATTTAGAGACTGTTTCCCTGTGTCATTATTTTCATGCCCGGATTTAGCTGGGATATTGCTAGGTTATTTACAAGCACACAGTTAATATGTTAAAGGAACAGGGTAGAGGACTGTAACTCATTTTTTTTCCTTGTAGAATAAACAAAAAGGAATGACAACAATGTAGAATGTGGTAAGATTTTACAATTTGATTGGCTAATGCAATACTATTTAAAATCTGTTTTGTTTTAAATCAAAACGTAATAAACACTCTGTTACTGATTTTATGACCCCATGCCTGGGAACCACAGTGTTGCCTCTGCTGGATATCACTGTGGGGGCAGCACACAGTTAATATGTCAAAGGAACAGGGCAGAGGACCATAACTCATTTGTTTTTCTTGGAGAATAAACAAAAAGGAATGACAAAATGAGGAACATGGTAAGATTTTACAATTTTATTGGCTAATGTAATGCTATTAAAATCTGTTTTTTTTTTTAATCAAAAGGTAATAAACACTCTTGTTGATTTGGGGCGATACCTACAATAAAAAATGCTTTACATTCTTTTTAGCTGACTGCCTCTGACATTCTGAGCATTGATCGAGTTGCCCATGAGTGTTTTGGGATAGGGGATGAAGAAATTCCTCACCCCTACAAAGTACATGCATTCCTGTCTCTGAAGATTTTACATTTATTTTTACTAGAAAAATTAGAATATTGGCACGAATCCTTGTATTTACAAAGTATTATGTTAATGAATATAACAATTATAATATTATTCAAACTGAGAACCTAATATCCAGAGGACATGTGAGAGCAAGTAGGATTTGATCAAGCAATGAAATACAAAATGAATGATCACCTGGTTGATCAAAAGGAAAGAGGAAGAGTGTGAAGAAGATTCTTGCTCGAGTATGGATTTAAAACGACCAGATTGTCCATTTTGGATGAAGACTGGCTTTCCAGAGAAGGACCTTTGTTCTAGAGTCCCTGAATTATCTAAACCTTAAGCAGTTATGTCCAATGAACATTTTGCAGTGAAGTAATGTCCTATATCTGTTCTGTCTAATATGATAGCCTTTAGCAATGTGTGGGTGTTGAGCTCTTGAAATGTGGCTAGTGCAACTGAGGGATTACATTTTAAAATTTCATTTAATTTAAAATAATTTAAATAGTCACATGTTTCCAGAGGCTACATGAATTGCATAGCACAGATCTAGAGGAAAAAAGGGGAATCCTGTAGCCACCTTCTGAGACCCCATGCCTAAGTCACACTCAGGGAACCTCTGCCCCAAATCTTTTCCAGTTCTGGGTCCTAAGACTTTCATGCCATTACTGGGGAATTCAGATGATAGGCTTCTATTATTCTCTCTCTCAGGAGGACTCAAGATCCAGTGGCTTTGGCTTCTGAGGACAAACAAGCTTATATTCTAGATGGTATGCTGAGCTCATCAGCAGGTCTAACCATCCCAGAGTAGGAACAACTCAGCACTGCCATCCAGGCTCTTAAGATAGTAATTTATTCATCATAGTGCAAGAAGCAAAGAAGGAATCAGTGGTCCCATCACCTCTTCTCCCAACCCCTGGGGCCAAGGCAGGGAACTTTTCTAGCTCCCATTCTCCCTCAGGGCAGTCATGGACAACAGTATTTTTTTTTTTTTTTTTTTTTTGAGTTGGAGTCTCACTCTGTCGCCCAGGCTAGAGTGCAGTGGTGCGATCTTGGCTCACTGCAACCTTTGCCTCCCGGGTTCAAGCGATTCTCCTGCTCCAGCCTCCCAAGTAGGTGGGATTACAGGCGTGCACCACCATGCCCAGCTAATTTTTTGTATCTTTAGTAGAGACGGGGTTTCACCATGTTGGCCAGGCTGGTTTCGAACTCCTGACCTCATGATCCAGCCCCCTCGGCCTCCCAAAGTGCTGGGATTACATGTGTGAGCCACTGTGCCCAGCTGGATAACAGTAATTCTTGATGGAAAGTCATTCACCTATTGCTGAGCTGTTGCCAAGTTGTTTGTTCTGAAGAAATATAAGAGGAATGGTTGGATGTGAATGTAATATTTGGACATTAGGGAAATGATTAAATAAATATGGCACTCCTGCATCTGACCAGATTTTTATTCTTCCTTTGCTGATAGTGGCCTGCTGTTCACTCTTCCAAGTGTCTTTACTAGTGGAGACTTACTTCTCATGGGCTGTGTTAGTAGTTCTTAGAAAATCTTTGAATAACAACACTAGAAACAAAATCATTCTAGTTAGCATCTCCTTGAAAGTACATAGTTATAGCTAATTCTTTTACTCAAAATAGTATATTCAAAACTAAACCTATTTGACCGTCTCATAGTTCTCAGTTTTTATTTGTTTGCTGGTCATAATAATAATAATCTTAAGGAAGCCCTTGGTAATTGGACATTGCTCAGAGGTGATGCTGGAGAAGGGAGGATAGGTGTTATTTTAATTCTGAGACACCTTGCATGCTAGACTGAAGTTATACAGTACAAGATAAGCTATGGAGAACTATGACAGTTATTGTTTTGATTGTCTATTATTGTGCTACAATCTACCCTGAAACTCGATGACTCAAAACAACAGTGTATTATTCTCTCTCATGATTTTGTGGGTTGATAAGGCTTAGCTAGGTGGTTCTCATTTTGGGGCCTGTCATGCAGATGTAGCCAGCCAGCCACTAACTAGAGTTGACTGGCCTAACATCCAAGATGGTGCACCCCATGGCTGGAATGTACTGTGGCTGACTGTTGGGGCTGTGGATTGGAGCACCTGTACATGGTCTACATGTGGCTCAAGCTTCCTAACACTATGGTGGTCTCGGGACAGTCATGGTCTTTACCTGGCAGCTCAGGGTATCAAGACTGAGTGTTCTAAGAGGCCCAGGAAGAACCTGAAAGGCTTTTTATGATTGAGGTCAGAAATCCCAAAAAGTCAATTCCACCACATTCTATTGGTTGAAATTGTTTGAACAAGTCACTAAGCCAGTCCAGATTCAAGAGGAGGAAAATTAGACTTTATCTCTAAATTAGATGAGGAGCAAAGAATTTGCAGTTATCTCTAGTTTACTACATTGATCTTATTAAAAGGAAGCCACCTAGAGAAAATACATTGACAGTTATATTCAGAAAGATTAAAAGGTTGAAAGACTCCAACATGAAAATCTAGATTTTGGAAATTGATTGTGTAAAAGGAAAAGTGACAAAACTTAGAGATCAGTTACAAAAAACTGCAGAAAACCAAAGATTGGTGGGACTGTGTGGAATTACAAGGGAAAGAGTATTAAATTTAAGAATAAGTTTAAAAAGGGTTGTATTCTTGTCACATGTCTGGCATATGATGAAGCACAGAGGTTAGAATAGCCACTTCTTGGATGATGGGAAGGGCTGCCTCTTGGGTGGCCATGGACAGTTCATTTCCTGGTGCTTCAAATTCTATGTGTTAAAGCAATCAGAAGCCAGTGGCATGAGAGACAGAGGCCACCAATCTGGTTCTGTTAGGTGCAATAGTACTTGGATGTCGTCAAGTCTATTGGCCTCTGGAACTTACTGTGCTATATCTGTTAACATGAGAAAAACCAGGTGCAAGAAGCCTCTTTCAGTCATTTGCCTTCATTGAGCAAGATTCAAGCTGCAATTAGAACAAACAGTTGGCTGGTCTGCCTGTCACTTATGTCTTATCTTCCTTCTCTTATTAAAGAGGTTAAGAAATGGTTTATTGCCTGTGACCGCCTTATGAAATATGTCACACTTTCTCATCAGCTCTTATTTCCTGTTCACATGTGGCTTTCTGGTTGGTAAAGGTCTTATTAAATCAGAGGAATTTGAATGGAAAGATGATCATAGTAGCCCACCACCAATTGCCTAGGGAAAGGGAGAGTGTTCAGTAGATTGAAACTGAGAAGTTGTAGTGAGAAAGAGTAAAGCGAAATGTAGATAAGAAAATAGTTACTTGAAAGTCAGCAGATGGAAAATGTATGAGAGGTGGGAAAACAAACCTAGGCTGTAGAAGGAAGTCCATCTAGGACAGTGGTTTCCAATCTGTGTTGTGGTTCTGTGAGAGATTACCGGCAGTGCCATAAATAACAAAAATATGTGTAGCAAATTAAGAATCACAGAGGCCCTCTGTGCAAAAATGTAATTTTCTTTATTTCTTTACAATTGAAGTCAACTTGACTTAGGAATTCTCATTTCCACCTGATGGTAGAAAAAGATCTCGCTAATTTAGAGTTGTTTTGTCTCCACTGGTTCAAGACTCAGTCTCTCTGGGAGTAGGAACACAATCTCTTCAGAATTCTTTCCTTCCAAACCCTGCATTTGTTTTTTCTGAAGGATCAATGGAGTTCTTTGCGGGTGGTGGGGCTGAAGTGGACAGAGCTGAAGAACAGTTGTCCTGGTGTCCCAGGAGGGGTTCTGGTCCGTGAGTTATCCTCCGTTCTTGAAAACTTCAGCTAGGACCATGCTTGTCCCATCAGACTAAGTCCAAGGGCTCTTTGGTCTTCTTAGCTTCTTCACTGCCCCCTTTGAGTGTCTGGGGACTCTCAGCTGCTTTACCTGAACACTCTGGGATGCACTGGACTTTTCTCGAGGCAGCCTGTCCCGAGGCCCAGGCATATCTGCTGCCAGGCCTGCTCTTTGGCTCAGGCCATGTTGGACACAGGGCTTTGCTATGACCCTGGTGAAGTCCAGAACTAGGCCTGGGAAACCAAGTGGCATTCCTCTCTTCCAGTCTTCTCCATCAACCTCTTCCCTCAGGAGGAGTCTAGGTGATGCAGTCCGGATATTTGTCCCTGACCAAATCTCACGTTAAAACGTAATCCCGAATGTTGGAGGTTGGGGCTGGTGGGAGTTGGTTGGATCATGGGGCTAGATCCCTCACGAATGGCTTGGGCCATCCCTTTGGTGATAAGCGAGCTTTTGCTTTGAGTTCACATGAGATCTGGTCATTTAGAAGTGAGTGGCACCTCCCACACCTCTCTCTCACTTCCTCCTGCTCTGGCCATGTGACGTACCTGCACCTCCTTCACCTTCTGTCATGATGTTAGTTTCCTGAGGCCTCCTCAGAAGCCCAGCAGATGCCAGTGCCATGCTTCCTGTATAGCCTGCAGAACCATGAGAGAATTAAAACTCTTTTCTTATAAGTTACTCGGTTTCAGGTTTTTTTGTTTGTTTGTTTTAACAGCAACGTAGGAATGGCCTAATACACCAGGATTTCTCTTGTTAGGTGGTGCTGAAGAGTGGAAGCTTTGAGTCACCCCTCAGAGACCTTTCAGGGTCTAGTAAACAGCAGCCTCCTCCCTCTGCTTCTCCCCTTCCCACCTGCTGATCAAGTCCTTGGAGTGGGAACAAAAACAAATAGCTTGACATTATCACACATTCTTCTGTACTCCATGGTTTATGATGTAAACGTTATGGTCTAAGTTGTCCAATACTTTGGCTTTGGAGGTTCAATGAAGAAAAGCATAAAATACTTCTTCTTTCAAGCCTAGCCTTAATGTTTATAATGGACAGTCTTTCAGAATGTCCTGCCACATGTGCCATAGGAGATGTTTTATTTTTCAGGCATTGGATTATGTTGTGTCGGTCAATATGATTTTGTTTCATGTGCATTATCAGAGACTCTTCCCAAAGAGGGTCCTGGGATCTGATCAGCTAGACCAGTGGAGGAGAAACTGAAAACCAATGGGGGGACAGGGTCTCAGTCAAGTCTCCTGAATGATAAGCATTTCAGAGGTGGGAGGGAGACACCCCGGAAGGTGTCCAGAGGCTAAGAATGCTATTTCTGTGTCTTGTAAGTTTTTGTCCAAGAGGTGGACCATTGGATTGCGTCACTAGTATACAATGTCAGTGTAAGCGGTAGGCTTTGCAGTGAAGCATGTTGATGTGCTCTCAGAGCATTTTTGTGGTGCTGAGATAGGGATACAGGGATTATAGTCTCCACCTTATGGGAACCTCCTATCCAGGGGATGGAGTGAGGCAGGCAGGCACACCAGTTATCCAAGGAAAGGAAATAAAGGGAAGGAGAGAGTCAGTGAAAGTGGTCAGGACAACTGAGTGAGGGAGAAAGTGACTTCAGGTCCCAGATAGAACAGTGGTTATCAGGTGAGAAAGAGGAGGTCTTCCAATTCCATTTCTGTGTTGCGCGGGTGTTTGAGAGTCCCACCGGGGTCTAGAGGCCTGCATGTCTAACAGGACACCGGGCAGGAGTGGCTGAAAGGGGACAACACTTACAAAAGAGAAAAATTATAGATTTTATTTCTACATGGTTGCCCAAATCAATTTCACTTCCTACTTGTAAACTGCTTAAAACCCTTTGCTATGTAAATGGAAAGACGAATTTGTGTTCACCATCATAGTGCTTCTGGGCTGGTTCCACAGCATCCAGCCAGGCCCACCTGCTGTAGCTTTCAGAACTGCCATTTGAACCTGTGGTTAAAGCGGCCTTCAGTTGGAGGATTCACAGTAATGGCATCACTGTGGGAGCTTAGAGGAACAACTGCTTGCAACCCTAGCTGCGCACTGGAATCACCTGGGAGCTTTACCAACACTGCCTTTGGGCCTCAGCCCCAGAGACTCTGATGTAACTGATCTGAATACAGGAGTGTCATGTCCTTCTGTGATTCTGAGTGGAGTCAAGGCTGTGAGACCCTCTGCTGTGTAAAGGAATATTGAGAGCTGGGATTGTTAAGGAATTCTCATCATGCTACGTCACTGGCCTCTGATGAAAGCCTGCTTTCTCAAGAAAAAGGAACTATAAAAGCTTCTGGAACCAGATTGTTTAAGAATGAGAAATTGTCATCATGCCAGGTTGTAAGACAGCTTTTAGGGCAGATGAGCTTCTTTCTGCTGCTCATTCCTTCATCTTTTCCTCCAGCCTGGAGTTGTTCCGGGACAGCTGAGGCTCAGGTTACCTCAATTCTTGAGTTTTTAAAGGGGCATATCCAGGGGTGGGTTAGGCGAGCAAGAGCCTGCCCAGTCTGAAAGGGATGCAGGAAGGGGCGGTGTGTACTAGAAGGAAGGAAGCTATCATCATTTATTAAAAGTCTTCTTGGAGGATGGCCCATGAAGACCTCTAAACAAGCTGGAGGGGCCAGTCACTTGCTGAAGACTAGCGAAGTGGAGGGGAAAAGCCTGAGGGAGCTGCAGACTTGACCACAGCGCCCTCCCCTCCCCTCCCTGCAAGGAACCCAAGGTGTGATCCTGCCAGGCGTTCGCTGCATGACCTTGGCCATCCTTCCATTCCCCTGGGTGTGAATTCTCATTGACAAAGTGAGCTGGTGGGCATAAATGGGTTTGAAGTTTAAAATTTTAAAAACCCTGTCTGCCCCCAAGTGTGGTATCAAGATTTTATGGTATGACACTTAAATTGCTTTTTTCATCCGGGCGCGTAACAGCAACAATGAAACCAGCAGATGACGCGTGAGTAGTATCAACTCTGGGCCTGGCACTATTTTATATATATTAGCTCATTTTTCTTTTACTGTTCTCAACTACTCCGGAGATGAGATGAGTGCTGTTATGATCCCTTTTCACAGAAGAGGAAACGGAGGTATAAAGAAATTAATGCACAAAGCCAGTCGGAGAGAGCCCGGGGCCAGGTACCAAGCTCCAGAGGTCGCTCTGGCGAGCGTTTGCTTCGGGATCTGATGCCCTGCAGTCGCCAACTCAATTCGCGGGTCGCCGCCAGGCTCCATGGGGGTAGTAGAGCCAGGTCGTGGTGGCTAGGTGAGTTGTCTCAACTAACTCTAGTGGAGCCGCCGCAGCCCTGGAGGAGCCGGGCTGCGACTCGGGAGCGCGCGGCAGCTCTCCAAAGTTTTGGAGCCGGCGGGACCCCTGCGGGCTGCCTGAGGCAGGGCGGCGTCCGGAGGGGTCTGTCCAGCTGCCCCTACTCCTCCGGGTGGCGAGCTGGGGACACCCGGCCAGCTCGCTCGCCGCCAGCGGACTGGCCCAGCCGAGCCGTCTCCGCCCGCTCCCCGCCCCCGCAGCGGCGGGGCTGGAGCCAGAGCCGCGCCCGGCAGTTCCCGGCCGCGAGGGCGGGCGCAGCTACTGCCCGCCGCCCGGAGCCGACTCGGAGCGCGCGGCGCCGGCCGGGAGGAGCCGGAGGGCGGCCGGGCCGGGCAGTGGGGGCGCCGGCCTGCCCCGCGCGCCCCAGGGAGCGGCAGGAATGTGACAGTCGCGCGCCCGCGCTGCGAAGCACTCCTCGCTCGGCTCTTAAGGCTCTCGCCCCTCCGAGCTGAGCCGGGTTCCGCCGGGGGCTGGGATCCCATCACCCTCCAAGGCCGCCCGTCCAGGTACGAGGAAGCTGGAGCATCCGGGGACTAGGTAGGGGTGAGACGGACCCGGCCTTGACACCTAGGAGTGCCCCGCTCTGCAGGGCGCCGTGAGCGTCCTCCGTGAGTGGTACTTGGCTGTCAGAGTGTGTTGTGTAAGAAGGGCTGGCAGTGAGGTCTGCTTGTGCTTCCTGTGTGGAGCAGGAGTTAACGTTGTTCAGGTCGTTGGAAGGAACTTGCAGATTGTTCTGGAGGTGGGTTCTAGTAGGTGTGTGACTTCCCGTGTGAATGGCTGTCAGGTTTTCTATCTGGCTACGTTCTACAGGTTCGGGAGGGTCCCTCTTAGAGGTTAGGCTCAGGACCGTCAGTCTCCTTAACAAGGTAAGGGCCGAGGCCTTAACCGTACTGGGGAGGGTAACTTGTTGCGCCTCCAGATAAAGAATGGTGCTAGGGAATGTAGCTACAAGCAAGTAGGCACTGAGAAGACACTCATTATTTACCACAGGCATGCCCAGCACTTTACAGTTTATAAGACTCTTTACAGCGACTGGTCTTTTATCCTCCCTACAGTCTTGTGAGGAGGGTGCTGTCATCACCTTTGTTTTTCAGAGGAGGAAGCAGAAGCTTAGGTGACTAACTTGTTGGAGGATGATGTCTTGAAGGAGGGTAAGACCTCTGCATCCAAGCTCCTCTGTCTTCCCTCCCACTCGTCCCTGCCTGCCAGGGCTTTCTCCTCTGCACTGCCAGGAGGAAGGAAGGCCGCTGGGAAGCCATGCAGATGCTGGCTCCAGGGTGGGGTGGCTGTCCACTGCGCTATCTTTGGGGCAGGGTATCTCCTCAGATGGGCACATTCCTGTGATTTAGCTCTGCATTCTAGGAACTGAAGCAAGGGACACCATGAACTTGGGCTCCTGATACCAAGGAGCAAGGGTCCACTTGTCACAGGAATGTGATGGATGTCTCAGTCACTGCGGTTTGGTGCCAGGCTTCTGGAAATGGAATGTGTGAAACAGAATTCCATGACTATTGATGATCTGAGGAAAGCCAGAGGTGGCATGGGGACGTTCACTGTCCTTTTTGCCATTCAGTTTACCAAGCGGCTATTGGCGTTGTTTTCTTTCTCAATCCCTTCTAATTTATTGTGTGATATCTCACTTGATATTTCATTTAATATTCTGTATTCATATCCGACGTTAACGTTTATGCTAGACAGAAAGGTAGAACCTTTGGGAATGGGGTTTGCTGGGGCAGGGATGTGGAACTCTGATTTATTTTCAGTCTCTGGCTAGCTGCCAAGCTGCTGTGTGTGACACTTCTCCTGCACCCGTCCGCCCTCATGTGGCCTCCATTGCTGTTCAGGAAAGGGTATTTGATCTGAATTCTTACATGACCTTGGCAGGCCCAGAGCAGCACCCCCGCCCCCCTCGTTTCTAATAGTCCCTGCTTGTATGTCATAATGTGACATCAAGTTTTTTTTTTTTTTTTTTTTTAATGGTTCTGAAACCTGTGACATGTTTTGAGTCAACCTCTCACCATTGGTGAAACACTGCTTAATATTAGATTCACTAATTTATTAAAGATTTATTGACTATCTACTATGTGCCAGGCACTGTGGTGAGTGGTGGGGAGACAGCAGTGAGTACAACAAAGGAAAACCTCTGTCCCCTCATGGATGTGAGTCTTCTTGGTAAGACATAGGATGTCAGCAGTCTCTCTTCAAAAGGGGGGTCTTTGAAATTTGCCCCTTTGTACAAGGCTGTGGATGCACTGGCTGCCTAGAGGACACCACTCAGCAGCTCCAGTGGAGAGGACCAGGAGATGATGGGCATAGATGCAGCTCTGCCGTTCCTTAGAGAATTGCAGGGCTGCTATTCTCCAAGTTCATGGTGTCCCTTGCCTCAGTTCCTAGGATGTGGAGCTCTAGGATGTGGAGCTACACTCTGTGGCTTGGCCATGCACAGGGACCAGGGCGGATGGAAATCCTGTGGCCGGGATGTATCAGTGCGAGTTGAGTGTCCACCTGCCAGCTGGGACATTACAGAAAAGACATCTCAGTAATAAGAGAGGCAAAGCTGGACAATTGTGGTGCAACTACCACAGCATAGTGGGTGGAGAAGTGCAGAGATCCTCATATTCTTATGCTACATAATGGATATGCTAGGTACTTGCCATTTGAAAAGAAGTTGTCAGGGGCACCTGTGGTTCACCTGCCATGGCACAGCTCCAGGATGCTGCCCATCTGTTGCTGTGAGTGGGTGCTTGGTTTGCATTTTCATCTCCTTGAGGTTGTGAGGTGGGCTGGTGGCACAAGACGAGGATCAGAACTGTCAGCAGCCTCTTTTTCCTCTGGTTGTCTGCTGTGTTTCCAGGAAATGCTGCCGGAGCCTCCTGGCCATGTCTAGCGCAGGGAGCACGTGGAAAGCCCTGGTACCGAGTTATCTTACCAAGTACTGAAAGGGGCTGGAGCTCTTTGAGGCCCCAGTCACCTGCATATTGGATTGTGTGCTGTCTCCTCTTCGTGCACATCCAGGAGCTCACACATAGTGGTGGCCTGATGGAGACACCTATCACTTCCCAAGAGGACTCATGCTCACGAGAGGACAGGGGTCCCATAAATTAAAAGTAGGGGAAAAGGAAAACAAGAGTGGAGATGGAGTGGAGCCTGAAATGAGGCTTGACGTGTGCAGTGTAAACCTGGATGACGTAGATGCTGGTAAAGTTACCCAAGTAGGGCCGTGAATGTGGAGGGAAGCCTGGGTCTTAGCTCTGCCTGCACCTTAGCACTGCCTGAAGCACTCAGGGAAATGCCAGGACTGGATGCAGAGCAAACAAACTAGCATCTCTGGGGGCGTGCTGGGCAGGGGTGTTTTCCAAGCCCCCCAGGTAGTTCTAGCGCATAGCCGAGGCTGACAACATAAATGCTTTTTCCTGTAGGCAATGGGAAAGAGGAAACCCTGCAGGGCACAGCTAGCAGTGTCTTCAAGATGAAAGCAAAGTGCTCAGGAGCAAAAGCATTCTTGGCACAAAGAGAAGTGGGAACTTTCTTTTAAAGATCCCTGAAAAAGAGGTGAGAATAGTGAGTTTTCGGTGGTCTCTTGAAATGACCCTCCCTGTAAGTGCAGTTCGGTAATCATGGTTTAGCGAGCTGTGAACAGGAAGAGTCTAGCCATGCGGATCTCTGCACATTTGGCATCCCAAACATGAGAACTCATAGATCCCTGAAAATACAGCCAATGACTGATGACCAAGAGTTAAATGAAAAGTTAGATGGTGTCACTTCCCATCAGTGGGTCTCACTTCATTAAAACCCAGCACCCCCCTTAATGCAAATATTTTAAAACACCCCTTTTATAATTTTGAAACAATATAATAAAACTTATCTACATGATAACTTTAAAAAATCAATGTAATGCTTAGATGTTAAGGAGAAATAAAAGCAATTTGTATTAAAATGATGCATTTCAGTGTGCAGACGCTTGAGCTAAGCTGAACTACAACCTAGTGAGGTGAGCCGGTGCTTTCTGTAGACTGCAGGACAGCTGGCATGGGGTGGGTACAGGTGAGTCTCAGTGGCCATCCAAATGCCACTGAAGGATGAGTGACTCTTGGTCAAGGTCTCGATGGTAGCCAAAGGCCATTCTTCTCTCAATTTTCACAGTGATTGCATTCCTGAAAAATTTAGTGTGTATAAACTTGTGCCAACAATGTATGTATTTTATATAAATGTGGAAGGGAGTTGGGGGGCTAGTTTCAAACACTGTAAATATGTTTCCATCAGTAGGAACGTCTGTGAGACCCCTGGAGGTCATGCAGGACAAGTCTTTACTGAGCAGAACTGCCTGTGTTGTTCCAGATGTCAAGCTTCGATGGCCTCCAATGCTAAATGCATCCTGATCACCCAGGGTCCCCTTCCCCACAGGTTCCGAAATGTTCCCTCAAGGGTCATACCCACCCCAGTGAGAACCATTGCTTTCCCTGCATTGCTGGGTAGTGAGTGATTAAAGTGCCATTGCAGGCGTGGGTGCTGAGATAGCAGGGCACCGGACATGTCTAAGTCAGCCATCAGGAATGCACTTCCGTTACTTGCTATAGGATCGTAGAGGTCAAATTAGAAATCAGAAATGTTGGTGCTTTGTACGTGGGGGCGAACGGCCACAAGGGAACTTTGAGGGGTAGCAGGTCTACATCCTGATGAAGTATTCCTGGTACACTCAGTTGTGGCAATTTATGGAACTGTTCACTTAAGTTTTGTGTGTTTCACCATGTGCAATATGGTGAAAAATATTTACCCCAATAAAAAAATTATAGAAGTGAAAACAATGTAACACTTCTTGTAGCGAAGGCTTAGTCCTCTAAAACTGTCTGTGGATCCCAATCTGAGAAACAGCTGTTCTTGCCTGACTGGGAGGCAGTGCCCCAGGGAGAAAGGTCTCTGGTTCTGAGTCAACTTTTTGACAAGTCCAGTGCAACAGTGGCCTTGGCATCGTAGCCCCTGGTGGCTGGAGAGGAGGTGTGTTGGAGGTACAGGGGAGGCTGGGAAACCCAAGGCAGGGCATTTAGAAAGGGGACAAGGGACAGGAGACGAGGCCCATCCCTGTGTCTGGATTCTGGTTCTGTTGTCCAGGAGCCCTAGGAGGTTTGTAGGGGTGAGGTGGAAAAGTCAGACTTCAACCTAGAACCTAGTGGTCAAGAGGCTTCGGGTAGGTCCATCCCCATCTGTGGCATCTGGTGACAGTGATCCTGTCTCACTGTGTCTCATTGCCCCTTTTGCCCTTAAAATCCACATGCCTTAGTTGAAACCACCAATCTTGTGGCTTTTCGCCTTGTATTAGCTGAATAATTGAGATTTCGTAGCAACACCTGAAACCTCTTGGGAAATTTTTACTTTGTCTTCATATCCTTGTGTATCCTCAATGAAAAATAAAACTTTCCTTCTCCCATTTATATGGGTAAATAAGCCATTGATAACTATGAGCGAGGCTTTAGAATTCCTCTAGTGATAGGAATGTTGCCAGGCTTGGTGTTTCCTGGGCTTTCTGAGAGGGTGAGTGAGCTTCTGTTTCCCTGCCGTGGGAGTGTTTGCTCATAGTTTGGTAGAGCTGTTTCTCTGGGGGAAAAGCAGAGGTGACCACATCGAACACACAGTTGGGTTTTTGGGTTGTGTGCATGTGATAGCGTGAGGGTGACTAATCTCCACAGTGTGGAAACCATTGTGTCACGTTTGGAACGTAACACAGTGGTCCCCAGCACGCTCTGTGGTTACTTCCACATTTTCCTGCTCTAGCTTGGGTATGGAAGTTCCTGGGTGGGCTCTGTGATCATTAGGGGTAGGTTACTTTACCCCTATTGGTTACTCTAATTAGAGGTGTGAGTGTGTGGGGCCCTGATGCTTCCATTTCTCATCAGAATTGCATAGAGATTATTATGAACATTTACTTAGGACAGTGCCTCTCGGATTTTACCTCCCAGGGATTCCTTCTGGGAAATAAAAAGCAAAGGCTCAACCTAGCCCTCCAAAGCAGCTCACTGTAAGTGATGCCTCTTTGAAGCCTCATGTTTTATCTTAGATCGTGGAGATTTTTCTTTCTGCTTCATAATATAGCCATGTTTGCTCTAATAGAAAAATAACTCCCCCGAGAAAATCTATGGGTGAAATTAGTAACCCAGGGAGATAGACTTCAGGCTCTCCGGCTGTCTGTAGCTTCTCCCTGGGAATTTGTGGATTCTAAACCAGGGCTTGGGTAAGTATGGATGTCTAAATCAACAATGAACATATTGGTCCCCAACAGAAGCCCCCCTTCCAGGAAATACTGTCTTTTCCATAAGTGTGTGGTTCTATGGCTTTGTAAGTTCCTTTTATCTTCTCTTTCAAACTGACATTTTTGTTTTTAACAATGATGGGGACTTTTTAAGGACTGTCTGAATTCTTATAACAAAGGAATAACACAGGAGGTCAAGACTGCAGTGAGCTGTCATCACACCACTGCACTCCAGCCTGGGCAACAGAGCAAGACCCTGTCTCAAAAAACAAACAGACAAACAAAGGATAACAGGAGAACATCATAATTATGGGCTTGGTTTCAGTACTATAACACATTCCCCGTACAAGTTTCCACCGATTTTCAGTAGAACACATGGGCTCTGACATTTGATGAGCTAACGAACCTGCTTTAGCTCTTGTTTTTTCAGGACTCATCCATGGCCACTTCTCAGTTATGGCAAATAAGTTGGAGCCTAATTTTCTGAGTATTTCTCCATTACATCAGATCTACACATATGCACATATTGGTTAATATTAGGGATGAGAGGCTGTATTAAATGATGCTGTAAATGCATTTACTCATCACTGCATGGGAAGGTAGAAGAGTGTGTTGCTATCAGGTGGAAATGTAGAAAGTGCAGTGAGGATTTTCTTGTAAATCTCAGATTTGGGGCTTGGCTATGTCAGGTCCCTGGAAGAAGGAGGAGTCACCTACTGCTGTCTCTTCTCTCCTCTTGGGCCTCTGTAGAGGTTTGGCCCTGTGCCTTGGAGGGCTCTGCTCTTGCAGCTTGGACAGACACATCCCTCAGCATGGCAAGAAGTGTGGAAGGTCAAGAGGATGTGCCCACTTGGCCTAATCCTAATCCACCAGCACCCCTGTTCTTAATCATGTCCCTCATGTACCTGGGGCCCCTGAATTCCCTCCCCAAACACCCTGGGCCCTAATTCCAGGGCCTGTGTGGTCATTCCCATGGACTCTACTGCCTGGTTCATAGACCGGCCAGGGCTGTACAGAGCGGGATAGACACAGGTAGACTTTGGCGTGTACATGCTCAGGGCCCCTCCCAATAGGAAAGGCTGGAGACAGAGGAATGGAGATTAACGTAGCTCGACACAGCAGGAGCCGCGCGGTGGGACTGCTGTGTGCAGGTCTCATGGTGAGGACAGCGCAGCCTGTGTTTGGACAGACATGGAATGCCAGGTGCCAGTATGAGCTTCCCCCAGCTCTGGGCACCTCTGCTGTCGCTGTTCCCAGAAGTGGACCTCCAGGAGATTCTGATACGATCGGGGGTGCCTCTGCTGTGTGCCATCTTGCCTGTGCCGAGCTTCTATCCTAGAAGGCAGGGCTCACAATGTGGGGGAATTACTCAGAATAAGAATGGAATTCCTCAACATTGTGGGAAATTCCTCAAGAAAAAGAAGCTGTTTAATAAATGCACTGTGGCTACAGAGCAGGAAAAATGCCTCCTTCCCCTGCACTAGGCCTAGGCCTTGAGGAAGAAACCTGGGTTCCTGTGACAGCCCCTCTCTCCCCAGCTGCCACTTTTCCCGTGCGTGCCCTGGGTATGAAATTCCTTGCAGAGGGACAGGAAGGCGTTGTTGGATGAAGTCAGTATTTCCTGGAAGGGGGGCTTCTGTTGGGGGCCAATATGTTCATTGTTAATTCTTGTACTTAATTTCTACTTTTGTAATTTGTTTCACATTACAGTTTCTCCTTCTGGGACTAGTGGGAAATTACTTTATGCCACAAATATGCATTTTCATTTTATCTTTAATCAACAAATAACTTTTTGTGTGTGTTGCACGTGCTGCTGTAGTCATGTTGTGATACGCCAGTGTTTCCAAATACGTCACGATCACCAAACAGCCATGGGGGCCGTATTCGGGAAGATCTTCACAATCACAAGCTTTTGGATGTGATTGTCACATAAAGCCGTGGTGTGCTGCAGTGAATGGACGAGGCCTCCGGAAGTGGGGATGACCAGCCTAGGCCTCGGGTCACCCTAGGATCTGGCTGACTCCCTGGGTCTGGACATCAGCATCTGAGCACTCCCTGCTGTCGTTCTTGGAAGTTGCTATGGAGAGGATGTTAGCCAGTCCGGGGATTTCACACATAACACAGGCATCCTTGCTTGAAGGCTAAACAGGGGGAACCGTATGCTGTGGCTTATTAATGTATTCAGTAAGTTAACCCTTTTCTCTTTCTTGTTTTATTTTATGTGGAAAATTCAATCTGAAAAATAACACAGTGGCATACACACATCTGTGACTTTTTATTGTTACTGGTATTTTCTAAAGATACGTTTTGAATGTTACTATAAGTCATTTAAAAAAAATTACAATGGACTTTGATTAACTAGTTCTGAATAAGGGAGGTTTCTTTACCTAGTATGCCTTCTGGCAGTAACATTTCTTAGTCTGTAGTCCTATTCCTGTAGTTCCCTCTCCTTGGGGTCATCCCCACCCCTCAACTCTTTCGATAACCATCTGGGTGTGAACTCTTTATCTAACTCCTTATGTAGGATTCTACCCTCTCTTATATGATTCTGGCCATCTCCAGACCCCAGTGACGGTTCCCCTTGCAATCCTATTCTCTGACCCACATCCAGTACCCTTATTCCATCCTTTCTCTTCTTTGATTCTAGGCTGGGTTTTCATCCCTGTATGTCTCATGCAAAAATGGTGGGTGGGTAGGTAGGTAGGTGGATTCCTTCCCTCCTTCCCTCTCTCCCTCCTTCCTTTCTTCTACAAGTATTTATTGAGCTCTTACGACAGATGTGCAAGATGTGTAGGATGGGCCTCCTCATGGGTGTGGGAGTCGGGAGGGTCTGCTCTGCACTGCTTTCTTCCCTATGTTTAATCAGAATAGCTTGTGGTTGTCAAGCTCTTGGTATTCTTTTCTCCCTGTGATTTGATTTCCTGAAAGTATCTTGTCCCCAAGGATTATGGAACATACACTGGTTAAACGTTGGACTCATTTTCATGATCATTTCATGATCATTTAAATGTCATGACCTTTCTGACACCTTGATATGGTTTAGCTCTGTATCTCCACCCAGATCTCCTCTCAAATTATAATCCCCACGTGTCCAGGAGGGACCTGGTGGGAGGTGATTAGATCATGGGGGCTGTTTCCCCTATGCTGTTCTCATGATAGTGAGTGAATTCTCATGAGATCTGATGGTTTTAAAGTGTTTGGCATTTCCCCCGTTGCTCTCTCTCCTGCTGCCATGTAAGATGTGCCTGCTTCCACTTCCACCATGATTGTAAGTTTCCTGAGGCTTCCCCAGCCATGTGGAACTGTGAGTCAATTAAATCCTCTTTCCTTTATAAATTACCCAGTCTCAGGTTTCTTTATAGCAGTGTGAAAACGGACTAATACACACCTCTTGAGATTCTCACAGCAGTTGGTGCCTTTGGACCTCTTCATTCACACTTCACTCATGTGTTTTTCCTTCCCCAGGTAGACGCACCCTCTGAAGATGGTGACTCCCTCCTGAGAAGCTGGACCCCTTGGTAAAAGACAAGGCCTTCTCCAAGGTAACAGGGCTGTGTCACCCCAGGGTCCCACGGACGGCGTTTTCTCACACATAGCTGAAATCCTCCACGCTCAGATCCAGGGGCCCTGGACTATCTCCCATTGTATGCAAAAATATTTTATTTCTGTTGACACATTACTCTTTGGGGCAGCTTGATGGTTTTATTAAATTTTGGAAAGAGGCTTCAGCCCCAGTAAGAGTCAATGCCTGTCCACTTTCCCAGGTCACCTTGGCTGTGCTACAGTAAAATGGTGGGTTCCAGTGCTGTGTCCAAGCTCTCCCAATTTCAGCCCCTTCCAGGCCTTGCTGTCCATTTTCACTCCACTGTCACTGCATGTTCAAATTCTTGCTTTCTGCTTGAGTCAGTACTGCTCACCTCGTCCCAGGAGACCTGGGTCTATGATGCTGTGGGTGACACCCTCTGAGCATCTTTTCTGAGCTATCTGTGGGTACCTAAACCTGCCCCCCAACCTGGCCCTTGCCCTCCCTGCCCCAACCTCAGTGAGTCTGGCCCAGTCCATCCCTGATTCTCCCCTTTGGCCCCGGGCGTTCTCAAATATGCCCCCGCCTGCCTGTCTGTCACTGCAGCTGGCCCAGCCCTCATCCTCTCTCCCATGAACCTCTGTGGTGGCCTGCTCTCCCTGGCTCCCCTGTCTCCACACAGGTGCCAAAATGTCTGCAAAAAATGGAGATCTAACATACATTGGCCCATGGCTTAAAACCTGTACACGCTTCTCTGCCACCTGCAAATGACAGTCCCAGTTTCTCATCAAACCTCCGCATGTTGTGGGAACCTGGGGCTTCTCAGTCTCCCCCTCAGAACCCACCTCTGGTTTATGCTCCAGAACATGATGTTGTTGGACCCTCCCCTCTGCCTCCTCCAGGCTGAGTTAGCCTCTGTCTCCCCTCCTGCCCTGGGCATGGCTTTTCTGGTAGACACCCCCACATCACAGTCTAACGCTGTGTCCATATTTCCTGTGACTGCTGAGCTCCTGGAGCCAGGCTGTGGGACCCTTGTTCCTATTTTTGTCCCCAGAGCCAAATAGATATTTGATGTATGATTGTTGAATGCAGCAGTAAGTGAATAAAGACATGAATGGTTAACTGAAAACATTCTATCAAAACTGTTATTTGTCATCAGAGCATGGGCCGATTTCCAATAGCTAAGATTTGGGAGTGACCATTTGCCAGGCACTGTTCTAAGCTCTTTGCATGCGGCCATTGATTTCACCCACATAGCGCCATCAGTGACATGCTGTCACTGCATTGCTTGTCAAAAGGGGGAACTGGGGCATGGAGGCTGAGCTTTTACTCAATGTGCCATCTATGTTGAGGGACTTCTGACTTGTATGGCCATTCAACTGTGAGCACTATGGAGGCCAGTCAGCCTGGCCCTGCCTTGGAATTTCTGTTATTCAGGGGCATAATGGGGTTTGCGTTGATTTTTGTTGGGAGTGTGTGGGTTAATCTAGGTACAACCCTCATCTCCTTCCCTTCTGATGTCCTCGCTCCCTTTGGTCATGTGACCCTTAATGCCCATTCCCAAGCTCAGTGCTGACTCCTTGCCCCAGGGTCCTGGGGATCAACATGGATCCCACAAGCCTGCTCCTGAGAGGACAGGGCCACTCCCACCCCCCCTGACTGTTTCCCAGAGCAGCTCTGGGGCAGAAGTAAACTTGGACCCGGGGTCATGGCCCTTTGTCCTTTTATCGTCTATTAGAGGAGGATGAGGTCCAACTTCAGCTGGTTCATTACCCCTTGTGCAAATGAGCACACTGGGGCCCAGGGAGAGTCGCGTCCAATATCACCCTGCCTTGTGGTACAGGTCACCCACCTCGGACCTGTGATTAAACATTGTCCACAATTAATTTGGAATTATTATCTCATGATACACTCCATAAAGTTCAGTCACACGCCTTCTTTTTCTTCTCCCTTGCCTAATGATCAGACAAACCAGATCTTGTAACTAAATGAACCGACAGCTGGCAGTGTTCAGCTGATTTTGCAATGCCCTTATTTTGTTGTTGATAAACTAATGCAAATAGCTGGTTGGCCTGGAACTGGTGATTGGGAAACATTTTAACCCTTCTTTCCTTCCTCTCTATCATAAAGACTTAAAACACACTTCATGCAGTCACAGAAAGAGCTCATAGACCAGGCTGCAGGGCTTCAAAGGCTTCTATCTTATTTAGTCATCTGAAAATAGTTTAAAGGTAAATATGGTAATAATACTGGTATTCTAGACTATTTTGGGAAGCCAGTAATGTAAATAAAGGGTCAGAGTTAAAAGATAATGAAGGAATGCAGTTTTGCTGCTCTGAGGTAGGTTTCAAGGCTTGAACCAGGCTTAGGGATCATCATCCTGATACTGAGGGTAAAGTGAAGAGAATATGAATGGGTATGTCTTGCATGGTTAGATAATCTTTTTTTTTTTTTTTTTTTTCCACCTGTATTTGTTTTAAAAAGCATGTTGTAACTTAAAAAAATACCTATACACCTTCTTTTTTTTTTTTTTTGAGATGGAGTCTCACTCTGGCACCCAGGCTGGAGTGCAGTGGCATGATCTTGGCTCACTGCAACCCCCGCCTCCTGGGTTCAAGCAATTCTCCTACCTCAGCCTCCCAAGTGGCTGGAATTACAGGCATGCACCACCACACCGAGCTAATTTTTGTACTTTTGGTAGAGATGGAGTTTCACAATGTTGGCCAGGCTTGTCTTGAAGTCCTGGCCTCAAGTGATCTGCCTGCCTTGGGCTCCCAAAGTACTGGGATTACAGAGGTGAGCCACCATGCCCAGCCACAATACATCATCTTAAATAGGACATTTTCCAGCTAATATTTAAATGACTGCATGTCATTAGAATCTGAATGAGTGTTGTGTTAAAATATTTTGTGTTTTCATATTTATTTACTTACTTATAGCTACAGATAAGAATATAGGCAAATTTAATCTCCCGTAAAAATTAAGAGGCAGATGTTTTCAAAGCACAGAATTACATGGTCTACTGTAGACATTGCTCCTAAGATTGAGCAGAGGGGATAAGAGTTTTTTTCTCTTTTGTCCTTTCCTCTTTTTTTCATACAAAGTTCATTGTAGATATTTTAGAAAGTATAGAAAGCCCCGACAAGGGGAAACCCACCCAACCCAATTTTAATTGTTGTTATCATTTCTTTTAGGTTTTTTGGGTGAATTTCTATGTAGCTATATCCTATTGTACAAGCAATTCAGTATCTTGCAATATAAAATGAAGGCATGACCTTTGAACTGGCCAAAAGTGTGGGTTGATTTTTGCAAATGGGTCCTGATGGCAGGGGACATAAGTGGGGAACAAATCCTCACACAAACGGAGGTGAACTGGTTTAGGGGCGAGTGCATAGCTGACTTTGGATGTAAACTAGATTTGGGGAAATTTAAATGGGATGTAAGACTGGAAATGTATAATGGGACAGAAGGTAGAAATGTTTAAAATCTTAAGTTGTTGAGTTTGTTCTCAATTTTGTGAAAACTCTTTATCCCTTTTCGTTCCCCATCCCATTTTTTAACCAAAAGTCAAACATGATAACATTCATGATGTAGAAAAACCAATTCATCAGTTTGCCTTGGCGGTGAGGGTGGGGACAGGGATGGTGTCGGTATATTTAGTTTTAGAGATTTGCTGGAAAAGTAACATTTTTGCTTTTGTCTTTCTTCCATTCCTCCATTTCTCCAGGAGAATATGAAAGTGTTACTCCGACTTATTTGTTTCATTGCTCTACTGATTTCTTTTCTGGAGGCTGGTAAGTTAAGTATTTCTTTGTGTTCTTGTCTGCTAAGAAAATCTGTTATTTAGAATACATGAAGTGCCTTCCCTAACAGTCATTTCTCATACTCATTTCTGTTGAATCCCTGGGCACAGAGCCTCCTGGTCATAGACCTGTATCGCTGGAAGTTCCTTTCAGCATCTTCCTCTCATTCTCTCACATAGAGAGTGGGAAACTGAGGCCCAGTGAGGTTAAGAGCCCAAGGTCATGTGGCTAGTTTTGGAACATAAAGCTAAAATCTAGGTCTCCCATCTAGGTTCAGGCCTCTTTCTACTTGACTGCTGGTTGAAAGTGTGATACAGGAAATTCTGACTTTCATTTGGAGGAGATATTATGTATAGTCTTTATGAACCCACAGCTGGAAGTCATCAAGATACAGTTCTTTTTCTTCTTCTTTCCATTTCTTCATTTTCTCTAATCTGTTCTCTGTGTGCCAGGTGCTAGCTACTGGGGATACAGCAGGGAATAGTGCAGACAGAAATACCTGCCTGCATAGGGTTTATATTCTTGTAGAAGAGACAGATAACAGATAAGTAGATATATATTGTGTCATATGATGGCAAGTATAGGGAGGAAAAAAGCAGGAAAAAGGAGTATAAGGTTTTGTCATTAGAGTGGGCAGAAGGTTAATTTTTTGAATGTGGCCAGAAAAAACCTCCCTGAGAAGTTGACTTTTGAGTTGACCTTAAGGAAGGGGAAAAGAGAGCTATTTGGATATCAGATTGGGGTGTGGAAATATTCCAGGCAGCATGTGCAAAGGCCCAGAGGCCAAGAGTATTTGGCGTGCTTTCAGAATAAAAATATCAGCGAGGCTGGAGCATAGTGAGAGATGAGGGAAGTCATAAGGGGCCAGGCTATCTGGGTAATGGCAAGATGGCGGAGGGTTGATTATATAGAATGTTGCGCCCTTTCTTAGGGTCTTGGCTTGTAGTCTGGCTGAGATGGGAAAACTGCAGGGTTCTTTGTTCAGAACCAGAGAGGTGATCTGACTTATGTTTTGATTCCTGTTTTGAGAATAGAACCGAGGGAGCCAAAGAGAGAAATAGAGAAGCCAGTTAAGAGGTAAGCCATGATGATGGCTTTATCTAGGCAAGAAATGTTGATGGCTTGTCAAAGCATAGCAAGGAGAAGTGTGAAGCAGACAAATTTTGAAATATTTTGGGAACAGAACCAAGAGGGATTTGGAGTTGGGTCATATGTGAGGTGTGAGGGAAACAGAATAATCAAGAATTATCTTAGGAAATTTTGGCCTTAGCAAACACAAGGTGAAATTGCCATTGATGGGATAGGGAAGATCAGGTTTTCAGACTGGACGTGTTAAGTTTAGCTGTCCGTTAGATGTTTAAATGGTGGCTTTGACTAGGCAGTCTGCAGCCTGAGGGAAAGGTCTGGGTTGAATATATAAAATTGGAGACCTCAGCAAGCGGCTGGTATGAGAACCATGAGACTGAATGGGATCATGGAGTGTAGTTAGGAAAGGTAAGAACTTTAAGGACTGAGCCAGAGATTGACTTAAATTCCTTGGTTCAGTAAGTTTTCTCCCCTTTGCTGAGGGGCTCCATGTGTGTTGGAGCATGCCTTCAACATTAAGGCTGTTTACAACTCTGCCTTAGCCTTCACTTCCTGCTTGTGTATGACCTCAGAGTCATCCAGAAATGAGAGTCTGGTGCCTTCTATGCAATTTCCTGGGCATGCACACAGCCCTGCATACATGGGCACCCTTCTAGGTTCCCCAGGAATGTGTCAGAGCTTTTCAAGGCCCTCTGGAGGTTATGGCTCTGGTATTGCAGCTTTTGGTAGTTGTAAAAAGCAATTAACACTGAGTTTTTCCAGCAAACACCTTGGGGCTAGTGCTTTTTCTGTGGAGCTCTTGGTGAGGTCAATAACAACGCCACCCTATGAATGTGACTTTGAGGGCCTACTGGTCAAGTCAAAGAGTGGCAATGCTCTGGAAATGGGACTTTTTGAGGTGCTCCAAACCCTCTCTGTTCTTGCAAGCCCGCTGGTTTTCAAAGCCTTTGTGTCTGCGGAGCTCCTGCTATTCATGGCTGTCGTAGAGCTGGGAAGAGTAGGATGGGAGTCATTTAGGTTATAAAGCTACAAACCCTGCTGATCTGTGATTTGGCGTGTTTCTGTTTGTTTCCTTATTTTCTAATAAATGCTCTTCTGGTTATTGCAAGCCGTTGATTTTTGAAATTTTTTGCCAGTCTTTTTGTTGCTTTTTTGGAGGAATGATTTATGAGACCACCCCCGCCCCCCGCCTTATCGGAAATCCTGCAAATTCAATTTCTTTGAATAGAAGATAGTATTAATAGATATAGGGCAATTCAGGCTATGTACTTCTTCTCGAGGGAGCTTTAGTAGTCTGGAAATTTTGCTCATTTCATTTATGTTATTACATTTATTGGCATAACATTGTTTATAATATTTCCTCATGACCCTTTACAAATTATTTAAAAAAGAGATGTCATCTCTTTTTTTCCCTGATTAGTCTAGCTAAAGATTTATCAATTTTATTGTTTTTATGAAAGAACTGGCTTTTGGTATCTTTGATTTTTCTTCATTGTTCTTCTGTTTTCTATTTCATTGATTTCCTCTCTGATCTATATTACTATTTTCTTCTTACTTCTTCTGCTATATTAATTGTGTTTTTTATTTTCTGTGTCTTACATATTTTGACATTCTGGAAGGTGTTTCATATCTAGGGAGAGACTGCCCACCAAGGGCTAAGCAGTTCCTAGGTGTGTTGTGGACAGCTCACAGCTTGCCCTTCATGTGAGACTGCCTGACCCAAGACTGTACCCCACTCGCCTCCTTATCCAACTCTCACACACCCAAACCAATATTACCCCAGCCTCAATCAACACAGGGCCAGGTACCAGAGAACTAGGGACAGCCTCTATGCCCAAAGCCTGCAAAAATGGTTCAAACAGCCCAGTCTGAAGCTGTTTATGCTGTCCTGCCTTGCCTTTCCCATGGGAACCCCAGTAAAGACTCTGGCCTAGGCTTTCTTTTTGTTTCTGCTTCTGCCTCCTAACCCAATCTGGTGATTCTCTTTGTGGTTTTGCGTGGTATGGCATACCCCTTCTGTCCAAACCACTAAGTAATACAAATCTTTCAATGGCATTAGTCTCTGTTTTGTCACTCAGTCAGCTCCATAAATGAAGACTCAGGCGTAAAATCTCTGCTTGCTGCTTACTTTGGAATTACTTTGTTGTTTTTCTAGTTTCTTAAGGTAGAAGCTCAAGTCATCAATTTGAAATTTTTAAAAAATATATAGGATTTAATGCTAGCAATTTCCCTCTAAGTACCGCTTTCACTGAATGCCACAAGTTTTGATATGTTATGTTTTCCTTATCATTCAGATAAAATACTTTATATTCTTTTTTATTTCTTTGACTCATGAGTTACTTGGAGTATGTTAGTTTTCAAATATATGGGGATTCTTTAGATATCTTTCTGTTATTGATTTCTAATCTAATTCCATTGTCACCAGAGAATAAGTTTTGTTTAATTTGAATCCTTTTAAATTTACTGAGTCTTGGGTTATGGGGAAGAATATGGAAAATTTGCTCAGTTTTATGTGTGCACTTATAAAAGAGTGTAATGTTCTACTGTTGTTGATTGGAATTTTCTGCAAATATCAATTATGTAAAATTGGTTGATAGTGTTGTTCAAATCTTCTATGTTGTTACTGATTGTTTAATTTTACTGCTTGTTCTATCACTCCTTGTGAGTGGGGTTTCTCTAGTTTCTTGCAGAACTAGTTTCTGTAGTTCTTGCAGTTCTATCGGTTTTGGCTTCATGTATTTTGAAGCACTGTTAGCAACTACCTAAACATTTGGTATTATTGTGTTCCTGTTGATTAATGACTTCTTTACTTTTTTAAAATTTATTTATTTATTCATTTTTGAGACAAAGTCTCACTGTGTCGCCCAGGCTGGAGTGCAGTGGCACGATCTCAGCTCACAGCAACCTCTACCTCCTGGGTTCAAGTGATTCTTGTGCCTCAGCCTCCCAAGCAGCTAGGATTACAGGTGCCCACCACCACACCTGGCTAATTTTTTTGTATTTTAGTAGAGACAGAGTTTCACCATATTGGCCAGGCTGATCTCAAACTCCTGACCTCAGATGATTCACCTGCCTCAGCCTCCCAAAGTGCTGGGATTACAGGCATAAGCCACCATGCCCGACCGACTTCTTTATTTTTATGAAATGCCCCTTTTTTGCTTGTAATTTTTTTACTGTAAAATCTACTTTGATAATAATAGTCACTCAAGCTTTAATTAATTTTTATTAAGGTATAGTTGACAAAATTGTATATATTTACAATGTACAATGTGATGTTTTGGTATATGTATACAATTGTGATATGGTTAACCCTAGCTAATTAATCAAACTTTCTTTTCATGAGTGTTAGCATGGCAAATATTTTTCTTTTCTTTTTAATCTATTTTTACCTTTATTTATAAAATCTGTGTATGTAGGTGTATGTGTTTATGTTAGGCACCACATAGTTGGGCCTTTCTTTAGCCCATCTGATCATTTCTGCCTTTCAATGAGAGTGTTTAGACTATTTGAAATTTTAGTGTGATTATTCATATATTAGGGCTTAGTTCTGGGATCTTGCTATTTGTTTTTCTATTAGTCCCATCAATTCTGTTATTTTTTTCTCTCTTTTTGCTGCCTTTTAGATTAATTGGCATTTTTAGGATTCATTTTATTTCGCTTTTTGGCTTTTTAGTCATAACTGTTTGTTGTGTATGTGTTTTTTAATGACTGCTCTGGGGCTTAAATAGCCATATCTAAGTTATCTCTGTCTGCCTTCAAGTGACACTATACAGTTTCACATATAGTATACAAAGTTAAGACAGTATATTCCCATTTCTCCTTTCTTGAACTTTGCCCTATTCTTTCCATACATGTTACTTCTTTGCTATAAACTTTATAGCATTTTGTTATTTTTTATTTAAACACTCAGTTTTCTTTAAAGAGATTTAAATAATAAGAAAGATGGTCTTATAATTACCCATTTTTGTTGCTATTCATTCTTTTGTGTAGATTCATTTTCATCTTAGAATATTGTCTTTTTTGAAGGACTTACATATTTCTTGTAATGCAGGTCTACTGGTGATGACATTTTACAGCTTTGGCAAATCTGAAAAAGTCAATATTTTTTCCTAAATTTTAAATATATTTTCACTGGATATGGAATTCTAAGTAGACTTTTTCTTTCAGTACTTTAACAATATTGTTTTACTCTCTTCTGGCTTGTATTGTTTTTGGAGAGAAGGCTGCATCATTTTTTGTCTTTGTCCTCTGCAATAATTGTGTCATTTCTCCCTGGCTACATAGAAGATTTTATCTTTGTCACTGGTTTTAAACAATTTGATTATTAGGCGTTTGTAGTTTGCTTTATGTTTCTTTTGCTTGGGGTTCATTGTGATTTGGGAGCCTATACATCAGTTTTGTCACATCTTGGAAAACTTCAAATATGTTTTCTGTTTTCCACATTTTTCTTCTTCAGCGATTCATACTACATGTATTGAAGTTGTCCTAAGTAAAATAATTCCCTGCCCATTTTATTCTGTTATTTTCTTCTCTGTGCTTAACTTTGGATAATTTCTAATGCTGTGTCTTCAAGTTCACTCATCTTTTTTTTCCCTGCAATGTCAAATCTGCCGTTAATCCCATCCATTGTTTTTTTATAACTCAACATTATTGTTTTCATCTCTAAAAGTTTTTAAAAATCTCTTTCATGTCTTCACCAATCATGTTTGATCTTTCCTGTAGCATCTTGAATAAATGGAATACAATAGTAATAAACTATTTTAATTTTTAAATTTATTAAGCCTATTGTCTGTGTCATTTCTGGGTCAGTTTTGACTGATCAATTTTTTTCCTCCTTATCATTGGTTGTATGTTACGGCTTCTCTGCATGCCTAATGATTTTTTTGAATGTTAGACATTGTGGATTTTACCATGTTGGGTGCTGGATATTTTCATATTCCCCAAAATGTTCTTGAGCTTTGTTCTGCCACATGATTGTTACTTGGAAATGGTTTAATCCTTTCGGGTCTTGCTTTTAAGCTTTATTAGGATCAGGAAAAAGTTTATTCTAGGCCTAATTTTCCCGAATGCCTGAGTCAGAAGCCTTCTGGGTACTGCGCCTGATGCCTTGTCATTCATGAGGCTTTCCACTCTGGCTGTTGGGAACAGCAACTGTTTCCAGCATTGGCTGTGCTCCACGTGTTACTCCCTCCAGTTCTTTTGACAATACTCCCTCTGGCCTTGGGTAATTTTCTTATATGCTTACGCTGACTGATAGATACTCAGCTGAAAACTTGGGGGAGACTCTCAGTTATCATGAGACTCTTTCTCCCTGTCATCATGCAGCTCTAAGTACTTGGGGACTCTGCCCTGCAAACTTTTCTACCCAGGTTCTCAGCTCCATCTCTTCAACTCACTGGGCTTTGCCTGTGTTTCTTCTCGGCAATGTCATGGCCTGGCTGTAATTTTGGACAACAGTAGAGCTCACCTCCTTTCTTCCCCATCTTTCTGGGATTTCTGTCCTTTGTTTTCTGATGTTCAATGTCTTGAATACCGTTGTTTCATATATTTTGTCCATTTTTTAGTTGTTCATCTGAGAAGGTAAATCCAGTTTCTGTTACTCCATCTTGTACTGAAAGGCATGACTCTCCTACATTATCCCCACTTTTTAGATGAGTGAAAAGTGGGTGAAGGAGGTTAAATAACTTGCCAAAGGCATAGCACACAGGCAGTAAGTGACACAGCTGGACTTGAATACGCTTCTCAGACTCCCAGGATAATGCCCTTATCACAAGGCTCTGAAGCTTTTATATGTAATGTGAATTGATATATTTAATAATCGATGTATTTCTTCGTAGATATTAAATCAAGAGACACTGACAGATTTTTTATATAAATTGCTTCCCCCCTTCTTCCTTTTAAAGATAAATGCAATGAACGTGAAGAAAAAATAATTTTAGTGTCATCTGCAAATGAAATTGATGTTCGTCCCTGTCCTCTTAACCCAAATGAATACAAAGGCACTATAACATGGTATAAAAATGACAGCAAGACACCTGTATCTACAGAACAAGCTTCCAGGATTCATCAGCACAAAAAGAAACTTTGGTTTGTTCCTGCTAAGGTAGAAGATTCAGGACATTACTACTGTGTGGTAAGGTGAGAGAGGAATTAGTATGTTACAAACGTGTTCTAGTTTCCTGCAGTTGTTAAGGACAGAAATACTTTTAATAATGCTTAACTTACCTATTTTATTTTATTTTAGAAATTCATCTTACTGCCTCAGAATTAAAATAACTGCAAAATTTGTGGAGAATGAGCCTAACTTGTGTTATAATGCAGAAGCCATATTTAAGCAGAGACTACCCGTTGCAGGAGATGGAGGACTTGTGTGCCCTTATATGGAGTTTTTTAAAGACGAAAATAATGAGTTACCTAAATTACTGTGGTATAAGGTAATTTTATTTTAAATATGACATTTCACTTTTCCGGAAAATAAAATAGTTCCCTGGACAATAGAATGAATCTGCAAGGTACCTTTTTATTTTGCATATTGTTTTCTCTTTAATGGTGACACTTGATAGGGAACCTAAAAAGAATAATAAGACTGCATTCACTTAATTTGAAGGTTAACTAGAAACTTACTTGCTATTGTTTTTATTTAATTTAATAAGATGTAATTGAGAAAAGTACTATAAATAGATATTTAAAGAGAAGGCTGATTATAAGCTTAAGGTATTTAAGATATAACTATTTATTATAAAATATACTATGTGTGTTTTATTAAAGCTATGGTCTTCAAATAACCTGCTAGTTTCCATAACTGTCTTAAAAGTGAGTCGACTAGCTTTCCATGTAACACCCCATGTTGTGGTATCTTTAATCTGCCTAGTCTGGTGGAACTCAAATGGGGAATCTTCTCGTAGAGCGTAAGACATACTAAATAAATAATATCAATGAAGAAATGAAGTGCAGTATTGTTAAGAAACTATATAGTGTTAACTTTTTTTCAAACATGTTTTTCCTGCAAAATAAATTGGCATTCACTTCTTGTACTATGAAGTCTCATAGACTTGAAAACTTAATGTCATAGGAATATAGTTAACTGTTTCCAAAAAACCAATATTAAAACTTACTCTATGTAAGGAAGTTTTCCAGTCTCTTTCTAAAAATATAACGTTTGCTAAGGTGAAAAAAATGGAGTTCCTTTGACTGGTAGATTGGGGAAAGTTATTGGTTATTGGTTTTCAATGCTTCTCTCTCCCTTTATCTAGGATTGCAAACCTCTACTTCTTGACAATATACACTTTAGTGGAGTCAAAGATAGGCTCATCGTGATGAATGTGGCTGAAAAGCATAGAGGGAACTATACTTGTCATGCATCCTACACATACTTGGGCAAGCAATATCCTATTACCCGGGTAATAGAATTTATTACTCTAGGTGAGTCATAGCTCCAGCCCTAGAAGGTTTAGATCTGGGAAGGCCCAGAGACTATGATTGTAATATTACTTTCATTGTCCATGAAGAAACAAAATCCAAGATGACCTCAGTGATACCACAAAAGTCACATGGCTTTAGTTTTGTTTTTTTTGTTACTAAACACTATGTAATGTTTTCCATTCCTGCTTCAGATATAGTTTTAATTAAATAGAGACATTATGAGCTGTGTTTTCCAACTGATCTAAGAGGGTTGTTCTTTGGCATGGCTAAAAATGGTTCTTACTGAAAGCTCTGGGGCTCCCTCTGGCTGGAATATGGGAATGTTCTGAGAGCTTGCACTTGGGGAATCTCAGTGAGTCTCAGTGTCTAGCAGCAAGCATGGGTGTGGACACTAATGAGCTTTGGAATAAGTCACATTTCCAGCATCTACCTCCTGTTTGTTCTGTGTTAGGTGTTAACCTCTCTAAGCCTGTTTCCTCTTCTGTAACAAGATGATGCAATCTCCCAAGATTATTGGGAAGATTAGAGATATGGGGTCCACTAAACTCGTGTGCCTGGTGCAAAGAAATGCTTGGTGCAAAACAGCTATGCAATTAATAGGTGTACGGTGATTGTTCTTGTTCATTTTCTTGTGTCTTTCAATTCTGCATTAACCATGTTTCATATTGAAAACTATATCACAACAAAATTAAACAAAATGCGCAAATTACCAGGGGATAGTCAGAATGCTCAAACTTTTTGTAAATAATGAGATGTTGTAAGCTTTATGTAATATAAGAAGTGTTATTCCAACCAGAACTTTTTTGTAGGTTAGAGGCGTATCTATTAGTAGTTATGCTGGGACAACAGGTATAAATTGGGACTATCCCAAGCAATCTCAGAATATGATCACCCTATAAATGGCTTCACTTTTCTAGTTATATAATACTTTATTTTCCTAAAAATATTTTTATTAAACAAAAGTTAATTCCTTGCCATGGTCCTTGCCATTCACAAGCATCAGTGAATCCTAATTTTCAGTGGTCTTTGTATCAAACCATGTTCTTGAGTCTTTAGCAGCCTATCATTGGGTAGCTCTGGTCTGTCTTTCCTGAAACATAGCAACCAAACCAGCAAGTAGAACCTGAGAAAGAACTGGGCACTGGGGAATATTTAAGCTAGGTTGAGTGTGTTTTAGATACTCTCTGTTCCCTTTTCTGATCCCATTTGTAGAAACAATATACTCTACTCCGGGTGGGGTAATATTTTGTTTTCTTCCCAAGGCCCACCCCAATGATGCTTAGTGCTTTTTGTTCACTCAAGGATTCAAAAATATTTATTAAGCATTTACTATGTTTCAGGAACTGTTATAGGTATACGTTAGGGAACAAAAGAGAGAATATCCTACCTTCATGGTGTTCACTTTTTTTTTTTTTTTGACTGGGGGAATACCGAGTACTCAATTTTATAGTTTCTCATAGTTTCTTCATGGCCACAGGTCAACCCCTGAAGCCAATCTTTTCATAAATAAGTCAGATTAATTTCTGGGGCTCCTTGATACTTCTTTTTGCCTATTTTAATAAATTACAGCATTATTCCATAACCCTGTAGTTCTCACTACTGGGTCATTACCACAGTCATTAAATGCAAGCAGGTCTAGTACTGATTAGCCCTGCTGGTCAATAACACCCAATTCAAGGAACTAACTTCCCACTACTCTTGCCTTTCCTGATGTGCTTTCACTTATGAGAGGCACTTGTCTGGGGACCCAGGGACCTGGTGATGTGTTTTTTTTCAGTTGCACCCCACTCTATGGGTTCACAAGGTCTAGCTCTGCCCCAGGGTTCACAGGGTGCTGTGACCTCTGCCTCAGCTTTCTTCCTTCACTTTCTGCCTCCTGTCTCCTGGCATATGTGCTTTGAACACTTGATGGAGTATCTGGCCAGAAGTAATTTAGTGTATTTTGCTAAGTGTTGTCGTCACTTGAGATTCTGATCTATAAGAGACTGACAAACCTTATGAATGTTTTTCTTTCAGAGGAAAACAAACCCACAAGGCCTGTGATTGTGAGCCCAGCTAATGAGACAATAGAAGTAGACTTGGGTAAGTGGGCTCCAGTCAGGATATGTTGGAATCAGTTTTTTTTTAAACGTGAGAGTACGATAAATTGTATCTTTACTATATATAATCCAAGCCATTTACTGCATATATCTATAATTAGAGGGAAAGTGACACAAATTATATCTTAATTTTTTTCTATTTCTTGCCTCTATGGCAAACATCTTGCCATGTCTGATATCTCCAGCCCTACTTTTCTGTGGACACTTACTACCATGAAAACACCAACCAGACACCAAGGTTAAAAGGCCTAAGAACCAGCAATGCTGTTGACTGGTACAGAGTTAAAATATTTAATGACAAAATTAGGGTTTGCTGTAATAGTGAATCAATAGAGCAGGTGTTACTTATCTCTGAATTAAACAAAAATTATATTTGACATCTTAGAGAACTTCTGAAGAATTAATTATTGTACGATAGACATCAGCAGTGTTACAATTTCAGGACTGGATTTCTTATGACCAGATCCAAGCTTTGAGTCAGAAGAGTAAGACTACAGGCCCCAAAGATGGTAGTCATTCTAGAAAAGTACTTTTCCAAGTTAGTGAACATTTTTTATTCAAGAATAAAGAACCCCACAAGCGTCTAGTTCTGCACTGTTGAGTGCAGTAGTTACTAGCCGCCACATGGGGTTACAGACGTGTAAAATTAAATTAAGTCAGTCGATTCATTTAGTTAAATTAAAAATTAGTTCATCTGTCACATTAGCCATATCTCAAGGGCTTAACAGCCACATATGACAAGTGACTACTGTAGAGATAAGCACGAATATAGAACATTTCCATCATCACTGAAAGTTCTACTGGAAACCACTGATCCAGAGAGAAAAAGTGATTCTTTGTATCAGAGGACCCAAAATAGGCTGGCCTTGGAATTGCCTTCTGTAACAGTAACTACACGACAGCAGTCAAGAACCATACAGAGGTTCAAAGGTTCATGTTTGTGATCTGCGAATTCTGTACTTGGCCAGTTCTGTACTTGTTATTTATGGTAGAAGGTGGTAGAAAGACATTTTTAGATAGAAACAAAAATGTCAAAACTCAAAATTAAATATGGGCCAATAGGCTCTAGAATAATGTTTCTCAATCATCTTTTTTGTTTTAGATTGTTCCCCTTTAGAGTCTAAAAAGTCTTCCTCCACCTAATTCTCTTTCCTGTCTTCAAATTTCAATACCACAGTGATTTTTATATCTGCTGATATACTGTGGCCCTTTGGAGTACCACAAACCATGTAATATCTAAGGTTTTGTTGCCTCTTCCCCAAGAACCAGGTTTTGCCCTGCTGGCCACAGCCCCTGTTGGAAGTGCCTGCCCCAGAAGTGTGTAATTGAGGGCTCTGATGCCTAGGCTGCATTGATCTCTCAATCTAAAAAAAAAAGCTTCAAATTAGGAAATAATTATTTTAATGTATTGTATTGACAGTGGATCAGAAGCATATAGTACCATGTCGTAAGATTATCCTGAAGGGTGTTAAATAGGCAATACGATCCCATACCATTACTCCTAAGATGACTTAGAAAAATAGGAATTGAGAGATACTTCCTTAACTTAATAAATAACATCAGTGCAAGCCAATAGTCACTAACATTCTTAATGGTGAAATACTATAGACCTTCTCACTAAAGCCAAGAGCAAGACAAAGATGCCCATGTAACCACTATTACTGAACACAGTCTAGAAGTGCCTACTAATGCAATTGAAGGAAAAAAACAAGGTATGCTTACCACAAGGGAAAAAAGACATTTTTATTAGTGTTTCCAGATCATACAAATCCCAAGAAAATCGCTGGGAAATACTAGAATTAATTCTATATAAATTGGTCAGATAACAAATTAACATTTAGAATTAATGTTCTAAAATATAAGACTTTTTTAGCAATAACCAGCTAGAAAGCATAATAGGAAAACAAATGCCATTTGCACCAGTAAATGTCTTAGAAGTGTCCATAAAATATCTTAGAAAAACTTTGAAAATATGTGGAATTTATAAGAGAGGAAAAAAACTAAAAAAAAACCAAAACCCTGAATATTAATCTCAGGAAAACTGAAATTTAAAGCATGCATCCAGCCGGGTGTAGTGGCTCAGGCCTGTAATCCCAGCACTTTGGGAGGCCAAGGTGGACAGATCACTTGAGGCCAGGTGTTTGAGACTAGCCTGGCCAAGATGTTGAAACACCGTCTCTACTAAAAATACAAAAATTAGCTGGGTGTGGGGGTGCATGCCTGTAGTTCCAGCTGCTCAAGAGGCTGAGGCATGAGAGTTGCTTGAACTCAGGAGGAGGTTATATTGAGCTGAGATTGCGCCGCTGCACTTCCAGCCTGGGTGACAGCGAGACTCTGTCTCATTTAAAAAAATGCAATTAAATAATGGATAGAGGGATAACAGTTTTTAAAAGCAAGGTCAATGAGCACCAAGCTAACAAAAAGCATGTTGACTTACCGTGAATTCAAGAAATGTAGATGAAAACTTAAGTGACATTTTCTTCTCTCAAAAGGCAATGTCTAACCAAAAACACTTGTTATCTGGTGGTTTGGGGGAAAATCGTGCTCACATACTCTACTGCAGAGAATGTAGACTGATACAGCCTCACTAAAGAGAGGAGGTTAGCTTTTAAAATATGTTTCTTTAATTCAATCCTACTTCCAGATTTTAATTCTTCAGGATGTGTACAAACAAGGATATTCATTAAAATATTAATCTTAATAATGAAAAATTAGGAAATTGTGTTCATCAATAGGAAATAGTTAATCATAGTGTATATGTATTATGGAGTGCTAAGCAGCCATGACACAGTCCATTTTGGAAGACAAATCATGTGGGCCCAAATTCCCAATCCACAGTAATTTCAAAATAGTAGGCAATAAGACCCCATTTCAAAAATTGCATGTGTTCACAGAGAAGATAAGGAATGAGATACATAAGGTTACTAATGGTGGTTTTCTCTGGGTGGTGGGTTTAGGGTAATTTTCCTTTTTCTTTGTGCATTTCTATATTTAAAATTTTAATTCAATAGCCATTTATTAATCTAGATAGATCAGAAAAGATCAATTAATGTTACGATTAAAAATACATTCTTTGCAGGATCCCAGATACAATTGATCTGTAATGTCACTGGCCAGTTGAGTGATACTGCCTACTGGAAGTGGAATGGGTCCTTCATTGATGAAGATGACCCAGTGCTAGGGGAAGACTATTACAGGTATGTATGCTCAGAGTCATTCACAGTTTGATATTAAATCCCACATGGTATTTTCTATAACCTTGTTGGTTTAGTTTAAAAGCAAGTGTTAGTTGCCCCTCACCCTTTGCTGCCCTTTTTATTTTGCTAAGTAGAATTTATAAGATCTTGTACATTTAAGATAAAAAGTACATGCCATTGTGGTGCAAATTACAGGCCACTTAGAAGCCTTTCTCTTAAGTTATACATATTGCAACATTTCAACGAAGCAATTATCTTTCATTATTCTTCATATTCCTCAAGTAGCTTAGAAGAGACTCATTAATGAGCTCAAGAATCAGGCAATCCACACTGCTGTCAAAAGCCTCTACTGGTTTCCTACTGCTCATCTATGGGACAAGGATCTCCTGTCCTATGACTTCTCCTTCACATCACCTGCGAAGCACTTTGTCATCTGCCCCAATCTCCTCTGTTTAGTATATTGTATATTATTCTCTGTGCCCCATGGAGACCACAATGCATTTGTCTACATTTTTCTTCTTGGAAGTGGTAATTTTTTGCTTTCTCTTCTCCTGAGCCTGTTACTGACAGTGGTCTTGGGGTTGTAAAATCTCAGATTAGTGTTGCCAGCAGTCTGAATATTGTGACTATGATTGGGCAGGGTGATTATTTCAGCTGCAATTTTGTCACCAATAAGGAAATACACAGGGTATACATGTCGTATTTGTAATCGATGCAATTTACTTACACAAGTTTATTTACTCTCTCTCGTGAATAGTGTGGAAAATCCTGCAAACAAAAGAAGGAGTACCCTCATCACAGTGCTTAATATATCAGAAACTGAAAGTAGATTTTATAAACATCCATTTACCTGTTTAGCCAGGAATACACATGGTATGGATGCAGCATATGTCCAGTTAATATATCCAGGTAAACAACAAGCTAATTGAAACACAATTTTGTTTTACCGTAGTAAGATTCCATGACCTTGAAGTTTGAAATGCCATTTCCTCTGCTTAGAACACTCTTCACTTCCTCATTACCTAGGTAACTTCTATTTCTCTTTTACTCTGTCTTCTTGGAAGCTTTTCTGTCCTGCTGCCTGCCCTTAACCCAGCTCTCAGCCCAAAGAGAGGAGGTTAGGGCCTCTGTATTTACTTCTGTAGCACCATATGTCACAGGATCTCTGGTACTTAGTTTTCTATACTTAACTGTCAATTCTGTGATGGTGGCAACCATTTATCTTAGTAATCATTCTATTTCCACAGCTAATGGCAAGTTAGGTCTGGTACATTGTAAGTACCTAATGAATATTTTGAAGTAAGTGACTACATTGATGGATACATAGAGTAAGATTAAATAAATATCCACTTTCAAAGAGGACATCAAAAGTCACTGGGTTTCATGAATTGGTATAATAAAACATAATATTGAAAGTATTTGTGAAACATTTTAAGGTAATTTGTGGTTTAATTAAAAATAGGATATTGTAATTGTGTGCATGGAAGAATATCTGAAAGACCCTAAAAATTAACTTCTATCTATGTTTAAATACTAGCAGCATACAAATAGAAATTACATTTAAAAGATAACATTTATGGTAGCATAAAAAATCATCAAATACTTAAAAATAAATCTAGCAGAAGCTGTTCAAGACCTCTGTAATACAAACCAAAAAATATTGAGATAAATTAGAGAAGAACTAAATGGAGGGATATACAATGTTCATAGATTGAAAGACTCAATATTATGAAGATGTCAGTTCTCCCCGACATGAATGTATGGATTCCAAAAAATTTTAATCAAAATCTCAGCAGCATTTGTGCAAGTGAGAGTCAGTGTTTGTATGGGTGTGTTTTTGTGGACACCTGTAAAAGTCACAGGGAACTGTAAAGGACCAAGTATAGTCCTGGTGGTCTTAAATAGGAAAAATAAATCTGGAGGATTATTACTACAGGCATCATGATCTTGTATGAAGAGACAGTACTTAAGATCGTAAATGTGAACTATCATTTGGGCCAGCTGGTTATTTGTCTGGAAAATGGTATAACTTGATTTCTATTTTGTATCCAAATCATCTAAATTGGAAAAGTAAATAAAGCTTTTAGATTCCCTTTTCTGGATGCTTACATGGTTCCTGATATTTAGAAGGTACTTTCTTTTTCTTTCCTGTTTCTTCTTCTCTAGCTCCTTCCCCATCACCTACTCCATCTGCTCCCCGACTTCCTCTGTAATTATTGAATAACTAAGTAGAGAAGGAGGCCAGGAGAATGTGGAAATGTGAAACTTCCCTAAGCCTCTACCTTTTTCCCTTTCCACCAGTCTTTACCCAATGGACTCTCTGACCTCAGGGAACTTTTGTAGGCTTTTGAGTGATTTTAACTTTTCCCTGTTTTACTGTGGAATGCTGTATCCTGTGGTCTTTGGTATTTTTTTTCCGTGTTATTGTATATTATACTATTTAGGTAGAAACTTCATAGAATGCACCTTAGTTTTATATAATCCATGCTAGATTGCTTTGTACGTTAGTATCCATTCCAAAGTGATAATCATGAATGAGTTAATACTGTCTGAATACAGGCCAGTCCCAAATATGGTCTTTCTGAGATGAAGATATTTAATTTGCTGTGCTCAAAGTTTTAATTCTTTTTGGTTCTAATATTTTTTCTCCTCTTTTTTTTCCTATAGTCACTAAATTCCAGAAGCACATGATTGGTATATGTGTCACATTGACAGTCATAATTATGTGTTCTGTTTTCATCTATAAAATCTTCAAGGTTGACATTGTGCTTTGGTACAGGGATTCCTGCTATGATTTTCTCCCAATAAAAGGTATAATTTTGTATTCCATGCAGTATTTCTTATTGGAGATAGGGGATAGTTAGGAAATGTAGAAGATGACTAAGAGGGTTTTTACTTAAGTTCTAAAATGAAAAGTGGCATATATAAGAATATTAGTTATATTTACACAGAATTATAGTTTTATAACTCATTAGGCTGAATATCATTGTTTTCTAAGTTCCTGCCTCAACATTCATATTGGTAGAATAAACAGGTATTTAGAGCATCTGTTTATAAATTCTGTTATGCACAAGCCATTGGGAGGCCTTGCTCTGTGATGAGTAGAACAGACATAGATCTTACCTTAATGAAAGAAATTAAATGACTAGATCCTCGTGCATCGGGGAGGTTCTCTCTCTCTTCTTTGTTTAAACTTTGCAAAAAAAAAAAAAAAAAAAAAAAGGAATACCACAATGTCTAAAAAAAATGGATAGAATTCAGGGCTGAGACCTTTGGGGAAGAAGATGAGAACAGTGAGACTTTAAGGATGGCTCTATACTAAGAGTATACGAGGCAGCCTCCAAATAGAAGAGGAAATTTGCTGTAAAACACAAGAAATAGAAACCTTGTAAGAGATGAACACTTTTTAAAGGGATTATATTTTTGGTATTGCTGCTTCAGTCATGCCATTGTACAAAAAAAGATGAATAGTTCATTATGAAATGAATGTTTGTGATATTAACTTTATCAAATCTCTTATTTTTGCCTTGTGGTTCTAAATACATTATGTTTTTCCTTTAGCTTCAGATGGAAAGACCTATGACGCATATATACTGTATCCAAAGACAGTTGGGGAAGGGTCTACCTCTGACTGTGATATTTTTGTGTTTAAAGTCTTGCCTGAGGTCTTGGAAAAACAGTGTGGATATAAGCTGTTCATTTTTGGAAGGGATGACTACGTTGGGGAAGGTATGTGTGTCATGGAACAAAGTAAAGGCTTATTGTTATAAAACTACTTAGTAAAATGTGGATTCCATCTTTCCAGAAGATTGTGGCATAGGGCTATATGTTTCACAATTTAAAGAACCTCTTCAGAAGTGTATGATGATTTTTACATTAAATGCAAAGTATTTACTTCTCACATATTTTGTCAGAGAAATAATTAAGTGATTTTCATTTCGTTTTGAAAAACTTAATGACTAGTTAAACCCAACAGTTGCTTTACAACTGATACAATAAAACAGGAGTGGTAGAGATCAAATGATTGAATAGTAAGTTTTTAAAATTCCAACAAAGTTTTCTGAGTTCTAAATGACATATTTGTCTTTTGAGGGCCAATTTTTGAATTCGTCTATAAAATGGGAGGTTTGCAGTTGCTCACGCCTGTTATCTCAGCACTCCGGGAGGCCAGGGTGAGAGGGTTGCTTGAGCTGAGGAGTTTGAGGCTGCAGTGATCCAAGATCATGCCACCTCATTCCAGTGTGAGCAACAGAACAAGAGCCTGTCTCTTAAAATTAATTAATTAACTAATTAATTTTAAAAATGGGAAACTCCTTTAATTTTACATAAGGCAAGAAAGAGGCGTTAGGAGCCATAGGGTTGAAGAAAGCCGTGTGTGACTTTGGTTCAGGAGAGAATGATGATAAATAGAAATTTACTTACTATATTGTGCTTCCTGTTTTTCAGACATTGTTGAGGTCATTAATGAAAACGTAAAGAAAAGCAGAAGACTGATTATCATTTTAGTCAGAGAAATATCAGGCTTCAGCTGGCTGGGTGGTTCATCTGAAGAGCAAATAGCCATGTATAATGCTCTTGTTCAGGATGGAATTAAAGTTGTCCTGCTTGAGCTGGAGAAAATCCAAGACTATGAGAAAATGCCAGAATCAATTAAATTCATTAAGCGGAAACATGGGGTTATCCGCTGGTCAGGGGACTTTACACAGGGGCCACAGTCTGCAAAGACAAGGTTCTGGAAGAATGTCAGGTACCACATGCCAGTCCAGCGACGGTCACCTTCATCTAAACACCAGTTACCGTCACCGGCCACTAAGGAAAAACTGCAAAGAGAAGCTCATGTGCCTCTCGGGTAGCATGGAGAAATTGCCAAGAGTTCTTTGGGTGCCTCCTATCTTATGGCGTTGCAGGCCAGGCTGTGCCTCATGCTGACTTGTAGAGTTCATGGAATGTAACTGTATCATCCTTTATCCCTGAGGTCACCTGGAATCAGGAATCAGATTGTTAAGGGAATAAGCCATGATGTCAACAGCAGCCCAGGGCACTTCGGAGGAGAGGGCTTGGGAAGATCTTTTAGAAAGGCAGTAGGCTGGGTGTGGTGGCTCACGACTATAATCCCAGCACTTTGGGAGGCTGAAGTGGGTGGATCACCAAAGGTCAGGAGTTTGAGACCAGCCCGGCCAACATGGCAAAACCTCATCTCTACTAAAACTAAAAAATTAGCTGGGCATGGTGGTGCACGCCTGTAATCCCAGCTACATGGGAGGCTGAGGCAGGAGAATTGCTTGAACCCGGGAGACGGAGGTTGCAGTGACCTGAGTTGGGGCCACTGCTCTCTAGCCTGGCAACAGAGTGAGACTCCATCTCAAAAAATAAAAAAAAAAAAAGAGGCAATAAATGCCCTCTCTGAATGTTTGAACTGCCAAGAAAAGGCATGGAGACAGCAAACTAGAGGAAAGGGCATGCAGGAAATGGCCACCATCTATAGATGGCTTTGTTAAGTCATCCACAGCCCAAGGGCGGGGCTGTGCCTTGTCTGGGGATCCCGTGGAGTCACTGGCCCTGGAGCGGCTCTCCTGAGAGGTGCTGCAGGTGAAGTGAGACTGACACCTCACTGAGGAAGGGAGATGTATTCTTGGAGAACTTTCCATCTGCTTGCATTTTCCATACACATCCCCAGGCAGAAGTTAGTTTCCAAAGACCGAATTTTATTTTACATATGTTGAAAGCTCACTTCACTGAACAAAGGCATTCTCTGGTATTCCAAGGTTTTGAAGTCATCTTAGCTTTCCACAGGAGAGACAGAACTTAAAAAGCAACAGTAGCAGGGAATTGATCCACTTCTTAATGCTTTCCTCCCTGGCATGACCATCCTGTCCTTTGTTATTATTCTGCATTTTACATCTTCGGAAGGACAGCTCCCTAACGGCTTCGTCCCTCCGCAACGTCCCTTGCATAGCCCACACATGAACCGTCCTTTCTGTGATGCTGCTCTTCTGTCATCCCGCTCCTGCTCAAACACCTCCCGCAGGCTCCACCTGTTGGAGCTGAAGCCCATGCTCTCCCACCAGCACGTCACTCCCAGCCCGCCTCCCTGCCCTGTCCTCCAGCCTCCCCTTGCTGTCCCGCTGTGTGAATTCCCAGGTTGGCCTGGTGGCCATGGCGCCTGCCCCCAGCACTCCTCTGTCTGTGCTCTTGCCTGCCCCCCTTCCTCCTCCTTTGCCTAAAAGGCCTTCTCTTACTTTCTCCAGCTGATCAGAATTTTACCAAAATTCAGAACATCCTCCAATTCCACAGTCTCCAGGAGACTTTCTTTCCCTAAGAGGCGACTCCCTCTCCAGCCCTCTCTCTCCGGTCAGGCCCACGGCAGTGACGGCAGTGAGCACGTCAGGGAGGCTGGTCTCCCTCCAGCTGGAATCGCTGCTGTCTGAGGAAGAGGCTGTGGGTGGCTGTCTCTGTCCCTCACTGCCTTCCAGGAGCAATTTGCACATGTAACATAGATTTATATAGTGCTTTATGTTTAAAAACATTCCCCAGTTATCTTATTTAATTTTTGCAATTATTTTAATTTTATACATAGAGAAAGTGACCTATTTTTTTAAAAAATCACACTCTAAGTTCTATTGAACCCAGGACTTGAGCCTCATTTCTGGCTTTAGTCTGGTGTTCTGAGTACTTGATTTCAGGTCAATCATGGTCCCCCCTCACTCCACACTGGCACATTTGTGAGAAGAAATGACATTTTGCTAGGAAGCGACCGAGTCTAGCAATGCTTTTATTCAAGACACCAAATTCCGAACTTCTGAATGTTGGAATTTTCAAAAATTATATTTAGATTTTATGAAAAACTCTTCTACTTTCATATATTCTTTCCCTAGAGGCAAACATTTCTTAATATGTTTCATTTTCATTAAAAATGAAAGCACATTTTTTTGGTATAGAAAAAATATTTTTAAAAATGGGATGACAGGCCTCAGAATAATTGGAGAAACCCTGCAAAACCAGAAAGCCAAATTTATATGCCACCAATTGCAGGACACAAGCACAGTTTTATGAGTTGTATGAACATGGGCGGGTCTTCTGGTGTTTATATTTCTCGTATTTAATATGGGTGAACACAAACTTTTATTTGGAATAATAATATTCCTCCTAAACAAAAACACATTGAGTTGAAGTCTCTGACTCTTGCCTTTCCACCTGCTTTCTCCTGGGTCCACTTTGCCTGTTTTAAGGACCAGTGCTGTTCTGGAACTGCTGTTCCAACAGACAGGGCCTAGCTTTCATTTGGCACACAGACTGCAGCCAGAAGCCCATGGGTCAGGGATGTCACGTCCCGAAAAGCCTATTAGAAGTTTTACAAATTTAATTTTGCAGATTATTTTAGTCTGTCATCTAGAAAATGTGTGAGCACCCATAGTGCCAAGAAAGCAAGCCAATTTGGAAACTCAGGTTAGTGACAAAATTGGCCAGAGAGTGGGGGTGACGAGGACCAAGAATTACAAGTAGCATGGCAGCTGGAATTTGAGGAAGGACAAGAATCAGTGGATAAGCCTGGGTGGAGGAGGATCCAAACAGAAAAGTGCAGAGTTATTCCCTATCTTCCAAGGGTTGGATTCTGGAGGAAGAAGACACATTCCTAGTTCCCTGTGAACTTCCTTTGACTTATTGTCCCCCCACTAAAACAAAACAAAAAACGTTTAATACCTTCCACTTTAATTAGATTTTCTTGCAGTTTTTAATGGTATTATTAAAAAGATGCCCTAAGTGTTGAAGAAGAGTTTGCAAATGCAACAAAATATTTAATTACCGGTTGTTAAAACTGGTTTAGCACAATTTATATTTTCCCTCTCTTGCCTTTCTTATTTGCAATAAAAGAAAAGGTATTGAGCCATTTTTTTAACTGACATTTTTGATAAATTATGTTTGTACTAGCTTATGATGAAGGAGTTTTTAAAACCTGTTTATATAATTTTGCAGCAGAAGCCAAATTTTTGTATATTAAAACACCAAATTCGTGTACAGCATGCATCACGGATCAATAGACTGTACTTATTTTCCAATAAAAGTTTCAGACTTTGTACTGAGTGTTATCCTTGAGAATCTGTTCTTTGTCTGGTCCACAGCTTACCTGCGCATCTTCACATTCCCAGGCCTGAACAAGGTGAGGAGACCTGCTGCAGAGAGTTCTTCCTGTTGCGCGGAGGGGGTGGGGAGGGGCTGGAGGAGGGGAGGGGAGTGGAGGTCAGAGGCTATTGGCCTAACAGTGAGCCCTAACTCCCTTCTTCTAGCTAAACTCTACTCCCTCTGCTCACCTGCTTCTAAAATGGATTAAAATGTGAGCCTTATCATTAACTTGTTTATTGGCTTCTTATGAATTTACTATTCACTTACCATTTACCTGTCCAAAAATGATGAAGGGGATATTTGTATAGACTTTTACATTTTACAAAGGGCTTTTATTTTTTCCTTTGACCCAGAAGGTGGGTAAAATTGGTGAACTTGCTCTCCAAAATGCATGCTCTAAAGCTTGTTAACTCTGATGGTCAGAGATGACACCCAGTCAGTGCCTCCTTACCTCATAGCAATGCTAAAGGGCAGGTGACTCTGTCAGTACCTGGGGAGAAGGGGCAGATTGGCTTAGAGTCTGAGTCCACTATGAATGAACACTGCCTCCACCATCTACCTGGGGTGAAACTTTAGGCAAAGTACTTGAGCCTCAATTTACTCATTATATAGGTATAATATGTAACTCACAGAATTAGGATTAAAAAGATTAAATATATTATGACAAGTCTAGTGCTTAGCCTAAAGCTGGTTCTCAGAAAATGGTTGCTTTGTTAGTAGCAGTTCTATGAATTGCTTATCTGAAGTCCTATTAGAATGTGCAAATGGAAGGGATAGAGAGGAGTTATAAATTAGAAATGACAACTGACACTACGGACAAAGTACACAATGTCAAATTGAAGTTGTATAACCACAGAGGCCAGGAGGCCTGTCCAGCCCACAGCCCCTCCACCAGCCCCCAGCCTGAAAGAATGTTTCTCACTGGAGGAGTTCAGGGAGCTTTGCACCACATTTTGGTTATGATACCAGTTAATGTGTAAACCATTAGGAAAATCAGTGCTAACCACCATTTAAAAGTCATCCTTTTTCCTCTCTTCATCAGGTAACTTTTCCCCAGTAAAAGCAAAATAGGTTTTTAGGGAGTCTGTGGAATTATTTTACAACAAGAATGCCATCTGGTAGAAAAAGACCCGGGACTAAATTCCTGCACTGTCACAGCTTTGAAACCAGAACACAGCACCTGGTTGTATGGAACCTCCATTTTCTCATGTGTAAAACAGGACTTCCTATATTACAAGATGTTTATATGTAGAAAGCCTCTGTCCAGTATATGGGATAGAATCTCAAAATATATTTTCTTAGTTTTATCACTTGATGAGTACAGATAAAACAAAAAAACTTATTCATCCAAAATATATATTTTTCAAATGCTAGGGTTTTAGGTGTGTGTGTGGGTTGAGGGGCGATATAATGTTGGTGTTAACTTTTAAGTGATCACAGCTGCTACCTAATCCCATTTTAGCAAGTCAGGATCTGGTTTAGCATTTTTCATATAGTACATTCCCCAAGTAGTAATTGAAGGACTTCTAAGCATAAATACCATGCAATTATGAAATCAGAGATTTCCTCCAGCTTATTTGTCAAAAGAAAATCTTTTCGCCTTTGACGTGAGACTCTGGGAGTGTGGTGAGGTTGGCTTAGCGTGCAGGGCATAGGGAGCATAGCAGTTGGAGAAGAAAGCAGGTTGGGCTAGAAGGGAAAAATTGTTCCTCTTTTACTAAAATAAAATACATAAATGAATTACCACAGTGGCAATAATTCATAAAATGGAGTACACATGGAAAAATGTGTGTGGGAAGACAGAGGAAAGGGATAATTTTTGATGTGATAACATTCATTTTACAACCAAAGTGTGTGTGGGGGGAGGTGGGGTGGGGGGGCAGGGTGTTTAAGTTTTAAGGAGAGGGAGAGTTACAGGAATAGGTGATACTATTTAAAATGAGTATTAATCATTCAAAACAAAAACATGCTCATCTTACCACACACCGCTCAGGTTTCTTCTGAAGAAGCCTTGGCTATTAAAATACGTAAATCCTACCTGTGCCTTAAATCTGAGCCCCAAACGTTAGCATGGCAGTCTCTCAAAATTTGTAGCTGTTAGACCAGTTAAACCTGTATCACCTGACTCTAGACTCATAGGAGGCTGTTGACTTCTCTAAAGCTGTGCTCAACCAGTTGAGAGATTAATTTACCTACAGGGTGAAGTCGATGAAGCTTGTTTTTCTTAAAACCTTTGACCTGGCAGTGATCCCAAGTGTCATTTGGTTTCTGCTTCCGGAAGGGAAGGGCTACAATGATACCATTCTACAGTGTTCATTGGTTTTCCTGTCAATCTACACGTCCTCAGAATGAGATTCCTTAGGCTTCTGTAGTGAAAGGGTATTGCATGTTTCACAGCCTGTGTGGGGACCCACTCCTGCTTTGGTTCATGTAGTTAATCCTTCCCTGGCTAACACTGCATTTTCCCTCCTCAGCCATGTTATGTCACTTACCCTGCTTAGCCAGGGACAGACTGCAGCTTCTCATTTGCTTTCAAGGCTGTGGACAGCCGCCACCTGTCTCAACACTTTTTATCATCAGATGCTATTCTGTAGTCCCGCCTTCCACACTATACTTGATTGCTTCTGAGTGCTTGTCTTTCCTAAAACTGGACCCATGTCCTCTCTCAAATGCAAAAACACAGGGGAAATATTTGTGTTCTGAAGCCTACTTTTAGATTTTTAAAAGGTGCTAATCATGTGGATAACATTATGCTAGACACGGAGAAAATTACAAAGTAAGAAAAAACAGAAATCTAGCCAGAGAAGAAGAGTGTGAAGAGAAAGTTGTTCAGGAAACAATCTCATATGATAGAGGGTCTTAAATCCATGACTGAAATATTTGAACTTTACCACTGGGAGTAGGTATATGGGAGATACTGGAGGCAACAGGTTGGAAGAACAAAGAAACACACTGATACAGCACTATTGTGCAGCAGATTGGGAAGAGGTAAAAGGTTACATAGGGAGGTTGTTAGGAAGGTGGTATAGTAATCCCCTTGGGAGTCAATTACATTTAAGACATTTTATAAAATAAATTAGGAGAAATTGTTTTTATTATGAAAGCAATAACGGTTTGAGAGAATGTGGAAATTTCTAAAACATATAAGGAAGAAAAATGTCACCCATAACCTCACAATCTAAAGATAATTATTGATATTTTATTACTTTTCTATGGACATAACTGAGACCATATACATGGAGTTTAATACTCTTTTTAAAACTTAGCATAAATATTTGCCTGCATTACTATTATATGAAATACAATCTATAAGTAGTCACTAAGTCTACCAAATGGATGGTCCATAATCTGATAGCATTGCTGCCTTTGTTGGATATCCAGATTATTTCTAGTTTTAGCTATCAGTAGTCAAAGTGCAATAGTTATCCTTTCTCTAATATCTTTACTTCCCTAATCATTTGCTTAGCATATATTCAGAGGGCAAGTTCCTTTTCAGGTTCTTGATGTTCCATAGAGACATTTGCTCCTCTTACACAAGCAGTGTGTGGCACTGAGAATACTCATTATTAAATAATTGTGAATTTGATAGACAAAAAAGGTTATCCTTTGCGATAAGCACTACTTTGCCAGTTAACTATTAACATGGTTGAACGTTTCACTTAACAATTACAGTTTGAGGTGGGCGGATCACTTGAAGCCAGGAGTTTGAGACCAGCCTGGCCAACATGGTGAAACCCCATGTCTACCAAAAACACACAAAAAGCAAAAAACAAAAATTAACTGGGCATGGTGGCACATGTCTGTAATCCCAGCCACGTGGGAGGCTGAGGCAGCCGAGGCTATTGGCTTCATCTGTGTTATTTTGGAATTTACAAACTGTTTCCTCCTTTGTGATTCTGTACTAGCTGTTTCCTACTTTGGGGAGAGCCCTTCTCCCAGACCTCCACGTGCTGGACTCCTTGCCTTGACACGGGCCTCTGCTGCACCATAGACCCTTCTGAAGGGAGGACTTCCCCAACACCATCTCCATCACTTCATCATAATTGCTTTCAGGGTTCTCACCAACCTGAAATCATCCTTCAAAAGTTTCTATTTATTTGACACTAGAATGACTGTAAACTCTAAGAGGGTCTGTCTTCTGTACAGCTGTATTTCCAGCACTTAGAATGTCACCTGGAACATAGTGGGAACTGTATAAATATTTGATGAGGGACTGAGCGAACTAATGAACGGAGCTCAAGGGAGAGATTAAGCCCAGTACTGCAGGAAACCAAGTGCTTTAAGGACCTCTCTCTAGTCTCCCTGGCTGCTTCTTCCATTTCTGGAAGTTCATTTTATCCCAACAATAGCAGTCTACTACAGAAATGCTGCTATATATTCCCAAGCCTCACGGAGCGGAAATATGAGAACTTAAGGGCCTGAAAAGTATAAAGATCTTGGTGGAGCCCGAAACCCCCACCCCAACCTAATACTGAGTTTTGCAAAGTTTAATTGTTGCTTGTGAATATATTTCTGTTTCATTCTCATTGGGAAACCTTATCTGTGGGTTATGGCCAATGGGAAATCATCAGACATTTAGACATCAGACATCAGGCATCATGTAAAATACACATTTGTATATGAAATCTTTAATCCAAATTGTTGCCCTGCTACCCTTCTGAGTAGCCGTCATATCCTAGTCTGAGGGCCAAATAGATTGAAGGTAAAATTCAACCAAGCAGAATTCTGTAATGCCTTCTTCACACACAGATTTGTTGCTTTTTGTCTGCTCTCAGAATGAAGTAATGAATCTCTAGAGGAAGTTGATTTACTTCATTAAAAAAAACCAACTGAAAATATATCTCCTATGGCCACTGACTAATGCTAGAAAACATTAAGAATATTCCCCATTGCAAAAATATCTGCAAGTGGGAGAGAATTAGACAAGCAGGGGGATGGTGATAAGCATCTATTACATATTATACACCCTGTTATGGAGGCTTTACCACTGCCATCTCTGAAAAATGGGCTTTACCTCCCTATCTAAACATATATATAATAAAATCACAGGATAGCTTTTACATCAGAGCAGCACAACTGGCAAAATTTAAAAGTCTGACATTACCAAATATTGGTAAGAACATGAAGCAATGAAATTATTTTCCTCTAAAGGATATAGTTATGGCAAAAAATTGGGGCTTTTCTAATACAATTGAGGATGTACCTACCCAATGATTCTGTAATTCCATTCACTAAACGACCCCTGAAATACTCGCAGAGAAGGACATTACCAGGAATCTTAGGAGCAGCAATGTTTATAAGAGCAAAACATACATTTGGTAAAACTTAAATGTTCGAAGGAGATGAATACATTTAAGGTTTTTTTTTCCAGGTAATTGAGAATCTGCAGTAAATGTTATGGTTTCCTGTTATTTTTAATTGCTAAGTTTACAATGCCTGGAATCAGTTCTGCCTTCAAAGCCAAGTGTTCATTTTCCATGTATCAGGAAACCCATTTGGCACAGAGACCATCCCAGGAAGTTAAGTTTCAGATTCACAGAATCAGTAGCAAAGTGCAATGTCAGAAGTGTCCAGTGAGAGGGACTGCAGGGGACTGGGATGACCTGTCTTAACTTCATACATTCTACGGCAACTATACCCATTAGACTTGGCATATAGTCCTCAGGCTAAGAAAGAAGATAGGACACAAATGCATCTATTCATAAAGTGAAAATGAAAAAAGATAGCGTAAAAAAAGATTTAGAAATAACTTTATAACTTTAGAAACACTGCTTATAGCAATAGTTCTGAATGCAAATCATATGACTTTTATAAAAATAGTAACACCTTTGTTTTGTTTTGGATGAGGACATAAACCCTGAAGAATATACATATATAGAGGAACCTCATTTACTGCTGATGGTAGGGGAAATAAATAATAATCTCTATTTATAGCTTAAGAAAGAGGTCCTCAAAGAGTGGGAGCCGTATGGGTCCCTGACAGATCCTTCAAAAAGATCTGTGAAATCAAAACTATGTTCATCATGATATTAAGACCTATTCCTTTTTTATTCTCATTCTCTCATTAGTGTATGGTAGACCTTTTCAGAAACTATATGACATATTCTATCATGAGACTGATTGCAGAAGCAAATATGAGAATCCAGTCATCTTCTAGTAAGCCAGACATCAAAGAGATCTGCATCTATGTAGAACAATGTCATTTTTCTCAATAAGCCTGTTTTAGAAAGTAGTTACTTTTCATAAATTGTATGATATTTGTGTTAACACGTAATGGGTTTATTGTTACTTAAATAAGAAAGTAAAAGTTTAAAAATTCTCACTTTAATTTCTAACATAGTAATATTGACAGGCATAACCTACATAGACAAAAGCACGTTGGAATCCTCAATACTTTTTAAGAGTGTAGAAATCTGCAAACCACTGACCTTCAGCCCATCACAGGAAGTTTTGCTATTAGCACAATTATTGCATCTTTGCTCCTTCGGTTGCTTTTGTCTCACTGTCTCTGATCTTTCAAAGACCATCTGGAAGAGCTTGGCCAGTCATCTATTGAATGGAGATTACATTTTGAATCTTTTCCTACATCTCAGTGCCCTGTGGGACGACTCTGGGGTGTCTCCAGATGGCTAGGGCAACAGGTCCCTGTTGACATCACCTTATGGGGAAGTTTTAGACAGGAACAGTCTTCAGGCTCTGAAGTACTTGAAGAGCACCATGGGATGCCTGCCTTACAGAAGTTAATGAGCATGATTCAGGCAGATTCATAATTCTCCGTAGAAGCCATTTGGGATGCCTTCCACTTCGGGGTCACTCCACATAGACCAATGCAGAGCATGCAGTAACTGCTCAAATGGGATTTGGAAAGGAACGAACAGTTCATTTAGACGTTCAACTTGGAATAGACTTAAGCAGACACTCCTGGTGATGAAGGCCTTAGATGCCAGAAAATCAGGCTCAGAGGCTTTCAAGCCACTTCCTAGAGTGATGTCACATTCCTTTCTACGCTCCACTGGGGAAGGCAGGTCTGTCCCGCCCACGGTGGCGGGGAAATACCTAGGCATGGAAGTGGCATGACAGGGCTTAGGTCCCTGTCATATTTTCCAGTCTCCACGAGGTCCTGCACGCTTCAATCCTGCAGGCAGGTAGACACCGGGCCGGCAGTCTGGCTGAGCCAGGCATGGGTGGGGCCCCGACAGTAGGAGAGGTGTGCAGGAAAAGACGTGGCAACAATGTGTGCCACCGCAGGCCAGGGATCAGGTCCCCCAGGCGGGCCTCCGACCGCCTAGGTGACCATGGGGGAGACGACTCCCTCTCTGGGTCGAGGTGTGGAGCTCGCGGCTACTCTCAGCTCCAGCGGCTCCCTGCCTTCCTTTCTGCTTTCCCGCCGGGCCCTGCCAGGTAGGCCTGCTCTGGTTGCTCCCAAGTAAGCCGGTGTTTGGGGTTTCCGTTTAGACCGCGGATCCCGAGGACAAGGGCGCGCAGGAGAGGAGGCTCCGTGCGACGCGGGTAGGGATGGGGTCCCACATCCGGGACCCATGCCGCGGGCTGCGCTGGGGGGCGCCCTGGCCCTCGCGGGAGCTCTGGACGCGAGCCTCCTTCGCTGTCAGGGGGCGGAAGCGGCTCCCACGCGGGCCGCAGCGCCGCCGCCGCCCACTCTTCGCCCATCCTCCTCCGCGGCGGGGCGAGGTCCCTGCCTTGGATCCTAAAGGTCGGGCGCGCAGACGAAGGAGACAGGGGACAGGCAGTCTTTGGGGAAACGTGGGGCCAAAGTCAGAGGGCTCCCCAGGAAGAAGGGAAGGTCAGCGGCCTGGGCGGTTGTCTTTGAGATTCCGAGGTCGCCCACGCTGGCGCCTCGGGCCCGCCCCACAGCGCCCTCTCTTCCCACCCTCTTCTCCCTTCCTTGCAGCCCGGTTTGGGGATGTGGTCCTTGCTGCTCTGCGGGTTGTCCATCGCCCTTCCACTGTCTGTCACAGCAGGTACGTCCGTCCCGTGTGTCCTCAGTTCCCAGAGGCCGCCCTAGTCCACAGGCTCCTGGCCCCTCACTGGGAGCCCCAGGGGATCGCGCCAGCCGGAGCGCGGCTGCTTATGCTACCAAGACCGCGAAGAGGAAACAGAGCCAGCTCCACGTGCTGGGATGCTCAGCCCCATGCTGGGATGCTCAGCCCTGAATGTCACCTTTGAGCTTGGAGGTGACTTCGGGGAGGGGAAGGAGTTAGGCAAATTGCAAGTGAAGACTTGAGTAAAAATGCTCAAATGGAGTTACTACTGCCTATTTTATATGATAAAGGGTTATTTTATGACAAGATGAAAGCAAGGACGCCATCAATAGAACACATTTCTTCTAAGAAATTTGGTAGAAATGAGCTTTAAGAATGAACCAACTTTTTTTTTTTTTTAACGTTTTGGGATGAAATAGCTTTTACTCAAGGCAGAGTAACTGGGTGGCAGAGCAGAAACAGAAAAGACAAGAAGGGCTTCTTTACTCTGTAGATGAATGAGTGCAGAGTAAAGAACTCTGTGGATGAAAAGAACTAGGGGTCGTAGAATAGAAAGGAAAGAGGGAAATCACTCGCAATGGGGAAGAGGTTTGTGAGGAGGGAACGGAGTAAATTATGTCTTATGGATACATTTGAAGAACTTGGAATATACTTTATAATGAGCATTCTATTTTTAGGAAACTTTCAGACTCAGGAAACTCCCAAATAAAATTTCAAATTGACTGGAAAATTGAAGAGGCATTTAAAAAAAACTAACAGTAAATAGAACTAAAGTTTTCTTTCACAGATAATTGTTTTGTTTTTCTTTCCCTAGATGGATGCAACGACATTTTTATGAAAAATGAGATGCTTTCAGCAAGCCAGCCTTTTGCTTTTAATTGTACATTCCCTCCCATAACATCTGGGGAAGTCAGTGTAACATGGTATAAAAATTCTAGCAAAATCCCAGTGTCCAAAATCATACAGTCTAGAATTCACCAGGACGAGACTTGGATTTTGTTTCTCCCTATGGAATGGGGGGACTCAGGAGTCTACCAATGTGTTATAAAGTAAGTTCCTCATTTAAAATAGAACTAACTCATGTGTGTGTATGTATAAATTCTTTAAGGAAAATTCTTAATGAACATAGAGAACTCATTGAGAAGAATTACTTTGTTGTATGTTTTTATAATTGTTACAAGACAGTTTCCAGTGAACACATTTTTAAACAGAACAGATTTGTAAATCATTTTTGGAATCTGATATGCATGTTTCCCCATGGAAATGGCACCTCAGACCAGACCCACTCACAAAGTGTGTCTGTCCCAATATTATTGCTGCCATCTTTCTTTCTTGTTTTCTTTTTCTTTTCTTTTTTTTTTTTAGTTTCTGAGACGAAGTCTCACTCCGTCACCAGGCTGGAATGCAGTGGCGCAATCTCGGCTCATTGCAACCTCTGCCTCCTGGGTTCAAGCGATTCTTTTGCCTCAGCCTCCCAAGTAGCTGGGACTATGGTGTGTGCCACCACACCTGGCTAAATTTTTGTATTTTTAGTAGAGACGAGGTTTCACCGTGTTAGCTAGGATGATCTCGATCTACTGAACTCCTGATCCACCCGTCTTGGGCCTCCCAAAGTTTTGGGATTACAGGCCTAAGCCACCTAGCCTGGCCACTGCCGTCTTTCTTGAAATGCCAAAAGCTTTTGTGGGAAATGGCACATCCAGATAGGAATAAGCCTCCTATGAGCCCTTTTCACAAGGAATTTGCTTAAGGCAGGGAGTAAGCATCGAGCATGTTCCAGACCTCACTGGAGAACCCGTGCTAAGAAACATGAATGAGTAACACAGGCCTGGTGGTGACTGCCCCTCAAAGGTAGCTGTCTATTAGGATCAAGCCCATCCTCTCACTTTTCAAGGGAATCTGGAAATTGGAATTTGTGTGTGCGACTTTTTATAATTTGTAAAGCTTTGTTGGGCCTGAATAAAACACATCTGTAGACCAAATTTAGTTTGAGGGTCACAATTTTGTGACTCTCCCACACTGGCTTGCATGACCTTAACAAATTACTTGATCTCTCTGAGCCTTGGTTTTTTCTGTAAAATGGAATTAATACTGGCCCGATAGGGTTCAGGTGCAAATTAACTGAGACCAGGTGTGAAGTAGGTACTCCATTCTCTCTCTCTTGTTTTGATTCCATGATATTTGCCGGCCCCTTTCTGTGTCCCAGCATGGCCCATGTCCCACTCTGATTTCTGCCAGATTCCTCGTTTCTATCCACCAGACAGACAAAATGCACAAAATCGAGTGGTTCACATGTGGAAGTGGTCGTTAGCTCTGCCTGGCTCCTTTCCACAGATTTAGTCGCTAATAAACCACTCAGAGCATGTGGAGGTCTGCTTTCTTATTTTAGCCTAGGCTGTGAATTATTAACTAGACTTGAAGATCATACATCACATAAATGAATCTGGATGTCGAAGCTAGATTTAAACTATTTAAATCTGGGAGCTGTGAAATGAGGAAAAATAATCTTTAATATAAATTAGACAAGGATATCTGCCATGAAAGAAAATGAACGTGAATTCTCCAAGACTTTTACTACTAACATCCAGATAGGATACGTATTTAGGAAACTGTATATTTTTACTTTTTGCTTTGAAATAATTTTAAATTTAAATAAATTTTGCAGGAATAGTATCAATAACTTCCTTCTACCCTTTATCTAGATTATCTAGATTCCTCATTTTTAAGAATATATTTTTACATTTATCTTATAATTTTCTCTTTCACCATATATATGATATAAATTATAAACAGTATTTTTCTCCTAAGCCATTTTTAAACCATTTCAGTTGTATGCATCATATCCTCTTAGCTCTTAATATTTCCATGTATATTTCCTATCAACAGTGTATATTTCCTATTTCCTTTCAATGTGTATCTGTTTATTTCTTACGTAATGACAGTATAGTTATCAAATTCAGGAAACGTAACCATCATATAATACCTTAATCTATAATCTATATTCCAATCTTATCAGTGGTCTCATTGAAGACCTTTTATAATTTTTTTCTTTCTTTTCCAGTACAGTTACCAATCTAGGATCATGCATCACATTTGGTTGCCATGAATATGTAACTTATTTTAATCTGGAACGGTTCCTCAGTCTTTGTTTTTCATGATACTGTCATTTTTAAGGACTATAGGCAATTATTTTGTATTATCTCCTTCATTGGTGTTTGTCAGGTATTTCTTCATGATTAGGTTCAGCCGTTTTGGCTGGAATGCTAGGTGAGTGCTTTGTGTCCTCTTCAGAAAATTACTCAGAGGCACATGGCGTCCACTTGCCCCCAGTTGGTGATGTCCATTTTGATCACTCAGTTAAGGTGTTGTCCAGTTTCTCCACTGTATGAATACCATTTGTCCTTTCGTGATGAATGATTTGGGGGGTGCTTACTGCTTTGTTAGAGGCAGAGGGTTTTCGTGGTGCTGTGAAAATGATTTGAAAACATTTGAAAATGAGCTGAATTATTTGATTTTGTGATTTTTTAGAAGAGTTTATGAGGTCTCAATCTGTCTTACAGGGGTAGAGACAGCTGTCATAGAATACATGTAAACCTAACTGTTTTTGAAAAACAATGGTGTGACACTTCCGTAAAAGGTTTACCGAATTTATCAGATGAGTACAAGCAAATACTACATCTTGGAAAAGATGATAGTCTCACATGTCATCTGCACTTCCCGAAGAGTTGTATTTTGGGTCCAATAAAGTGGTATAAGGTAAAAAAAAAAAATTTCTTATTGATATTTTTCCTCCTTTTCTTTAAAACCCACTGTTTTTTATAGGTTAAGTTGTATTTTTAAAGGCAGAATTGGTAAAGAAATTTGTGTTCCTAAGATAGATTAGTTAGCTAGCAGTCATTGATAATGTTACCTTCCTAATTACTGTTTTAAAAAATATTTTGGTTATTGTATCTTTGTAATATTTTATTATTTGGATCCATCACCTTCCTCCAGTCATTCTTGTTTTTCAGGCTGTTCTTTATTTTCTAACATTAATTATGTTTGTTTAAATACATACTACGTGCGCATGGTTCAATAATCACAAATCGTAAGAGGTCACTCTCTGGAAAACCTCTTTCCTGTTACCATTCCATATTTGCTCTGGGGTCATCACACCTTCCTCGACATGTGGCTACCATGATTAGTGCCCTGTGATTATTCTTGTATAATGCTATACTAGCAAATAAAAATATATAGTCTAACTCTTCCTAGCCCTTCTTTTTCAAGCTCATCTTTCTGCACTTCATGTTTTCATCTTCGAAATTTCTCTTTTCTTGATGATCCTGGCATATGTTGACATAGAAAGTAGCCCTTAGCATGGAGGAGCACAGGCTAGTTATTTGAGATTGGAATTAGTTTTTCCTGCTTGTTAACTCTTGCCAGCACACCCCTCCGGGTCATGAGTTTTCTTTATGGGAAGGTTTTCATCTATTGATTCAATTTCTTTAATGGTGAAAGGATTACACAAATTTCTTACTTTCTCTTGTGTGAGTTTGGTAAGATTTTGTGTCTTAGGAAGTTTCTCGTTTCATTAAAGGTCTCGTATATTCTGGAAAATTGTTTATCAGCTCTTCTCTTTTAATGTCTGCAGACATTAAAACCTTCAAAGTAAGGTTCACCTTTAGTCATTATTCATTCTCTCTTTCTTACACACACATGCGCGCACACACACGCATGCTTACTTGATTAGTTTCATCAGAGACTTGTCAGTTCTAGTACTCTTTTCAAAAACTAACTTTCGGTTTTGTCGATCCTTTCTGTTACATATTTCATGTTCATTTAGTTTGTTTAGTTGCCCTCTTTCACAAGAAATGTGGAAATGAATGTCCTTATACCTGTCCTTTAAGCATATCTGCTAGTGCGTGCAGTTCTCTAAGATACATGATTGCTAGCCCTAGTATTGTTCATTTGTAGGGCATGCAGATGAATAAAGTATTCAACTTTGTTGATGTTGCAAAAATTGCTTTACAGAATTTTGTATCCGTTTATACTTTTGCCAGGAGTATTTTATTTTATTTTATGACAGAGTCTCACTCTGTTGCCCAGGCTGGAGCGCAGTGGTGTGATCATGGCTCACTGCAGCCTAACTCCTGGGCTCATGTGGAAGCCCAGGTAATTTTTAAAATTTTTTTGTGGTGACAGAATCTTGCTGTGATGCCCAGACTGGTCTCGAACTCTGGGCCTCAAGTGATCCTCCTGCCTTGGCCTCCCAAAGTGGTGAGATTATAGGCATGAACCACCATGCCTGGCTCACCATGAGTATTCTAGATTTCCTACAACCTTGTGTTGAACTTTGTGTTATAAGACTGATTTTTAAAATCAATCTGGTGAGTATAAAATGTACCTTTTTGCTATTTTATTTTGCTTTTCCTTAATTATTAGTGAGATTAACCACTTTTTTTCATATGTTTATTAGCCATTTCTGGATCCTCTTCTGAACTGCCCACTCATATCTTTTGGTATATTTCTTATTTTACTTTTCATGCCATTTTCTTGTGACTTATAGGAGATTTTATATATTTATATATCCTGGGTATGTTTGTTTGCAATGCATTAAAAAAAACCTTTCCATTGAAGTTTGACATATACATATAAAATGCAGAAATCATAAGTGAACAAGCTTGTTGGATTATCAGAAAGTGAACATACCTTTTAATTACCCTTTCCCACGAAGGTTAAGAAAACATTACTAGCACCTCTGAAGGCCCACCTCTTCCATCTTGCAAAACCTATGCCTCCCTAGTCCCCAAATAACCACTTCCCTGATTTATACTATCATAGATTAGATTTACCAATTTTTGAATTTTATTAATTTGAATAAAATCGTATGTAGTATCTATGTCTAGCTTCCTTGGCTCAATAGCGAACCAGTGAGAATCATCCATGCTATTGCATGTGGCTATATTTCATCCATTTTCATTGCTTATACTATTTCACTGTTATTATTGTTAGACTCTTGAGTCATTTCCAATTTCTGGGTCTTAGAAACAAAGCTGGTATGAACACTTTTCTCACTTATGAATGCAATTTTGTGGGACATATTACACGAGAGTGAAATAGTTGGGTCATAAGGGTATGTAGAAAATGCCAAACCATTTTCCAAATTGGTGCCAATTTACAGTTCCAGCAGCAGTGTATAAGAGTTATTTATGCCCCTATATCTGACAACACATGGTACTGTTAGCCTTTTTAATTTGCTGTTTGGATAAGTGAGTAATTGTGTCTCATTTCAGCCTTAATTAACACTTCCCTGATTATAACTGATAATGTTGATCTTCTTTAAATTTTCTTCTTGGCACTTGGATGTGTGTGTGTGTGTGTAATTTTTTTTTCTTTGAGTGCTTGCTTGTGAAATTTTTTTTTTGAGATAAGCTCTTGCTCTGTTGCCCAGGCTGGAGTGCAGTAGTGCAATCATAGCTCACTGTAACCTTGAACCCCTGAGCTCAAGTGACCCTTCCGCCTCAGCCTCCTGAGTGGCTGCGGGTTACCTTGTCCAGGAGGGATCTCTATTTTTTTTTTTCTGTAAAAAACCAAATAATAAATATTTTAGGCATTGTAGGCCAGATGATCTCTGTTTCAACCACTCAACTCTGTTTTGGAAGCACAAAAACAGTTGTAGACAATATAGAAAAGAAGGAGTGTGGTTGCGTTTCAACAACATTTTATTTACAAAAACAGGTGGTTAGCCACATTTGGCCAGTGTGTGGTTTGCTAGCCTCTTGTCTATTTCTCATTGATTTGTAGTAGCTCTTTATAGATCTGGATATGAGTAATTGTTACACTGTGCCCTTCTAAGCAATGGCTAGCTTTTCAACTCTGGCAATGAGGTCTCAGACTTCCTAGTGTTAATGCAGTCTAATGTACTGATTTCCCTTTGTGATTAGTACTTTCTGTGACTTAAGAATCTTTTTCCCACCCCAAGGTAAAAGGACCTTTTCCTATATTTTCTTCTTGAAGTTTCATTGTTTTTCTTTTTCCACTGATTTTTAAGTGCGTAGTGTTGGTAGGGTCAAATGTAATTATTTTCTGTGTGGACTTATGGTTTACCTGTTCTTTTCACGTTGCTTTGCATGCCACCTCTGACTTAAATCATATTGGTCTTTGTGTGTAGATCTGTTTCAGAGCCCTCTGTAGCATTCCCTTATTCTATTTCTTTCTTTTTCCCTCCCTCCCTCCCTCCCTCCCTCCCTCCCTCCCTCCCTCCCTCCCTCCCTCCCTCCCTCCCTTCCTTCCTTCCTTCCTTCCTTCCTTCCTTCCCTCCTTTCAGACAGAGTCTCACTATGTCTCCTAGGCTAGAGGGCAGTGGCGTAGTCTTGACTCACTGCAACCTCTGCCTCCTGGGTTCAAGCAATTCTCCTGCCTCAGCCTCCAGAGTAGTTGGGATTACAGGCACACGCCACCACGCCTGGCTAATTTTTGGTATTTTTACCAGAGACGGGGTTTCACCATGTTGGCCAGGCTGGTCTCGAACTCCTGACCTCAGATGATCCACTTGTCTCAGCCTCCCAAAGTACTGGGATTACAGGTGTGAGCCACCACACCGAGTCTTTATCCTTATTAATTATTATGGCATTAGATAAGTCTTGTAAGTTTTGTATAAGTCCTCTGCTTTTCCTTTATCTGAAATGTTGCCTTGGTTATTCTAACTTCTGTTTCTGCAGCACTTGGAGATGGCCTCAGAGCTGTGACTAGCAATCCTAAGTAAATATCAGATTTGATCCTCTGGACCTTTTAAAAATCCAGATATTCAGCCTCACCCTCTACTAACTGAAGCAGGTCACCCATGGGTGGGGCTTAGATGCCTTTATTTTAAAAACAATCCCTGGGCTTGCAAAAGTAGGCAAAAGCTGGGGGCCAGCAGTGTAAGCGGGAGGGGCCACCTGATACTATACCACCTGCTCAGTTTTGGTGACCCAGGTGTGGCTGTTTTTGCCACTACCAGGTGCTCAGACCTGGACTCACTCTTTGGGCCTCAGTGTTGTCATCTGTAAAACCGGAGGGTTGGAATCAATTCTTCAAGTATTTGGAATCTGTGATCTTCTTGGTGCTGTGCCAAGGGATGTCATATGTCTTCAAAGAAGTTACAATTTATCAGAGGAAGCAGACAAGTAAACTATGAATTTTATTACAGCATGAGGTGAACATACAGAAAGCGAAATCAGAGCAGACCCTGGGAATGTCCGTGGCTATGCTTCCCGGAAAAGGTGACTTTGAACTGTGCTTGAAGAGTGACCACAGTTAGCCTGGTGGGTACGGCAAGGAAGGTCAGTAATTAGAGGGAAGCAGCAGGTACAAAGGTGTTGGGTGAGAAAGAGAATGGTGTTTAGGGGCCCTGGTTAGAGTTTAGGGCACATGTAGAAAGATGGTGCTAGAAAATAAACACTGTTTATGCCAACCTAAAGCATTTCAACAGTGAATCCTACCATCTGGAGAATGGCATGAGCAAATTCGCATTTGAGAAAAGTCCTTCCGTAGGGGCTGTAGTGAATCCACTGGAAGGCCTTGAGAATGGTGGCATGCTGATCATTTGGACTATCCTAGAAATCAAGTTAAGAAGTGTGGTTCATTTCAGAAAGTTCTAAAGTAGAACTGATACAATGAGGGAAAAGGAGGAGGAGAGGAAGTGGGGGAACTCATGTCTGAGGGCTCCTAATTTTTATAATTGTAAGGATATGTTATGGGGAGAATTTGAAAGAGTAATGTAGGTAAATAGATGGAGATGCAAAGAATTGCTAAGGTGAAGACCATGAATTTGTAGTGGTACCAAGACGCCTGTATATGTGATTAGCTCCTATAGTGCTCTGCTCTCTGGTTGGAGGTGTGTAGGAGAGGGATGAAGGGATTCATCAGAATGGGGGCTTTGCAGGTGAAGATGCTGGAAGGATGGAGGGCTACAGAGTTGAGGTATTGGAAAGGAAATGATTGAAGTGATTGAAGTGATGGATAATGGTTCTGGATAATGGCAAATCCCTATGATAATCCTGGCTTATGTCTGGGAGAATTGAAAACTGAGAGAAGTCCCCAGGAAGTCTTTGAAATTGAAGAGCTTACAGAGGACAAGGTTAGGGTATTAAGACATCTGTCTACACCTGGAAAAGTGGTAATGTCTCCAGTTTTGTTTTCGTTTCAATCCCAAATTACTCCTCAGCACAGTGGTTTGGGGCCCCCATCATTGTGCTCAATCTGAACTTGCTAAAGTTACTTCGGGCTCTCCAGTTGCTAAACTGACATTGATTTTCAACCTGATTGTGGTATTCAACATTGCTGGGCACTCCCATCAGCTGGAAACTCCTTTCTCATTTTCTTCTAAGACTTACTCATTCTTTGTCTCTGTTTATCTTTTTTTTTAATTATTATTTTTATTTTTTCTGGCACTTCGTCTGTAATCATCACTGAGTTTTTTTCCTCTATAGTTGGGTCTTAGGATTTGAGGTTCCCCATAGTTTCAGCTGTGGTCACCTTCTGTGCTTGCTTTTGCTTACATTCAAGTGGATGATTTATAGAACCATCCATTTCACTCTATATTCTCCGTATGGCTCCAAGTTCTCTTCCACTTGGATCTTTCTTCCACCCTCTGGATTCCTTTGTCCAACTGTCTAATATAGATTCTTCTTAGACCCTCCCATCCCCACCACTCGCCTCATGCACCGTGGTTAGAGCTATTTTTTAATCTTACCCCAGATAGGACCATTTTTTCCATTTCTTTGCATTCTTTCTTCTTTCTAGTAACACCTTTGCATACCCAAGCTAGGACTGTGGAAGTCCCGCTCCCTCTGCGTAGCCCAAATCTGTCACTACATTCAGTGGACTGGAACTGCTTAAAATCATTGTTTTTGTTTTTTACTTGTTATCCTTACTTCCCTGCTTTAGTTTAGGTTCCATTTGGCCTCAGTTTATGGAAATAAGATCTAAATGGTCTTTAGCATTGCATTATTTTAATCCTTTAAACTACACAGCAACTAAAGGATGTTTCTCAAAAGAAAATCTGATTGTCTTATTCTCTTGCTCTGAAGGCTTCTGAAGCTCGTCTCCTTTTCATGGTTTTCTGTGACAGGGCTCCTGACTACCTCACCAGTTTTATCTCCATCACTCTTCATACTCATTGCATCTTAGTAAGAATTCTCAGGTTATTTTGTGTTTCTGAAATATTGTACGTCCCGGGTCAGGAGTTTTCTTCACGATGCCTGGAATATATAAGGTATTCAAAAGTGGACACTATTGTTCTTAATATTTTAATTTTAAATCTTGTTAGTGAGACATTACCCTAAAGATTTTAAATTTAAATCCAAGCTTGTTGAAAGTTTAACCTTTGAAATAATGCTCCAGTGGATCAGAATAGAGGCAGTTCAAGTTACAGCAAAGCGGCAGAATGGCCTTCAGCTGCAAGGCTGAACTTTAAGATGATTAAAATATGTATATCTTGAAAGAAAAAATGCATCCTTCAGAAAGAGGACTGCTCAACTGTGAAAGCACAGAAAGGGAGGCCCAGAGATTATACCTAGCCAGAGACTATCCAGGGAAGACTGTCCAGGGAAGAGGTTTATGAAGTGCAAGGACTAGACTTTGTGCTTTGTTCGGGCTGAGTGCAGTGGTTTACGCCTGTAATCCTACACTTTGGAAGGCTGAGGTGGGCAGACTCCTTGAGCCCAGGTGTTTGAGACCGGCCTAGGCTTCATGGTGAAACCTTGTCTGTATTAAAATAACAAAAAATTAGGGTGTGGTGATGCATACCTATAGTCTCAGCTATTCAGGAGACTGGAGTGGGAGGATCCCCTGAGCTCAGGAAGTGGGCGGCAGAGCTAAGACTCTGTCTCACAAAAAACAAAAACAAACAAAAAAAAAAACAAAAAAAAGGGCTTGTCTGTATCCTAAAGAAGGAGACACCACAGTATCAGGGTCTGATGCCTTTATACATCTAACTCTGATTAGTAACTCCCATTTTGTTTGATAAGCAGTTGTCAGATTATGAGTTGGTTTCCCCTATCAGGTATTTACAGGGAAATAATGTAAGCCTTCTAGGAAGTAGCATTTCACATTGTAAATAAACCAGTGCTTGTTTGGCATTAATTATTTACTGCATCCTGCTGGGCGGCTCTATTCATGCTGTTCCAGGGGTGGAGAGTGAAGTGTGACTCTGAACCGTGCCTAAGTGAGGAGAGAGCTTAACGCTTGGGCAGGTGAATATTTATTTAATTAGGGGTTTCCATGTTGGTTTTATCTTTTAGATTGTGTACTTCCTGAAGAGAGGGATTGAATGTTAGTCCTGCATGGCCAGGCCTGTCACAGTGCAAGCAAACTGCAGGAACTCAAATGTTTGAATGAACAAATGGACCACTTAGCTAAGCAGTCACTCTGTGGAGTGCAGCTTCTTGAAGGACAGGGAACAGGTTTGGGAGAATTCAGAAGTGGGCCCAAGGTATAAAAGAAGTGGTGATTAGCATGAGAATGTGAGCCTAGGACAGGACAGAGGAATGGTGAGGCTTGCCCTCTGGGTGGTTGCTGGGAGAGAAAGCATTCCTGAAACTCACTGGTCTTCTGGTTGGTTGGGTGTGAGGTTGTTGCCTTGTCCATGGAGGAGGCGGGGGGAGCAGGAGAAGTGATGTGACATCTGCCCTCCATAAACCTGGTCAGCTTCCTTTGCTCACTGTTCAGACCTTCAAATTGGATGTTGGCGAAGAATTATTTTGGATTTCTATAAAGTCCAATGCTTGATAAGTGCAGAAATTGGGCCCGCAGTGGGAGCAGTCATTATGAACTCGGGTTTCCAGTCTTGGCAGAGGGACTTGGGCCATTAAGTGGGAGTCCACTGGCAGACGTGGGCCCCTGAAGGTGGAGGACGTTCCTGCCTGTTCATGTCCTCCTGTGAAAAACTGACCCAGGCTCAGTTTTCCTCAATGAAGTCTTCCTTCCATCTCACATAGGCCACTCTCCTCTCAACTCCTGCTAGACTTAATGTTTGTATCATTCACTTCAGCCTGTAAAATATCCTTTGTCAAGTCTGTGTATATCTATATACACATACACATATATATACACATTATATACAGACTGGGCAAGGAATTCTGCTGTGTCTGTCTATCTATCACCAATCTGTCATCTACCTGTTTTTCTATTTACCTAGCTAGCTAGCTATCTGTTGTCTTTCAGTTAGATTGTAAATTACCTGAATTCTAGGGATCACATAGGTTTCTAAGTATTCATTGAATTGAATTTTGTTTTTATTTGTATTAGGACTGTAACGAGATTACAGGGGAGCGGTTCACTGTTTTGGAAACCAGGCTTTTGGTGAGCAATGTCTCAGCAGAGGACAGAGGGAACTACGCGTGTCAAGTCATACTGACACACTCAGGAAAGCAGTACGAAGTTTTAAATGGCATCACTGTGAGCATCAGTAAGTATGTTCATGTATGTCTGTTGCCTTGTCTTCTTTTGGCTTTGTGGGAACTGGCTTCTGGCTTTGGGCTTTGGGATTTGAGCAGGAGTGATTCTAGGTCTTGGTTTCCCTGAAGGCTAGTAGGCTCTCAGATGTGCCACTCTTAGAATCAGAAGGTGGGAAGACTGAGGCAAAAGGGCATGAGCAGCTTAGTTCCCTCTTCTGAACAACAGAACACTCAAAACTCTTGATTGATTTTTGGTGTCCTCTTCAATTTCTTTCATCAGTGCTTTATGGTTTTCATTATAGAGATCTTTCACTTCTTTGGCTAATTCCCAGGTATTTAATTTTGGTTAATTCCTGTGCATTTTAATATTTTTGAAATGATCATATGGTTTTATGTGTGGCTATTGTAAATGGGATTACTTGTAAAATTTCTTTTCACATTGTTCACTGTTGGCATATAGAAATGTTACTGATTTTTGTATGCTGATTTTGTATCCAGCAACTTCACTGAATTTATTAGTTCTAATAGTTTTCTTGTGTAGTCTTCAGGTTTTCCCAAATATAAGATCATATCATTTGCCAACAATGATAATTTGAATTCTTCTTTCCTAATTTGGATGCTGTTTATATCTTTCTCTTGTCTGATTTCTCTAGCTAGGACTTATAGTACTATGTTGAATAACAGTGGTGACAGTGGGCATCCTCGTTGTGTTCCAGAACTTAGAGGAAAGGCTTTCAGCTTTTCCCCATTCAGTATGATTCTAGTTGTGAGTCTGTCACATATGGCTTTTATTATGTTAAGGCATGTTCTTTCTACTTCAGTTTTTTGAGGGTTTTTATCATGAAGGCCTGTTGAATTTTATCAAATGCTTTTTCAGCATCAATTGCAATGATCATATAGTTTTTATCCTTTATTTTGTTGATGTGATGTATTACATTGATTGATTTGCATATGTCAAACCATCCTTGCATCCCAGGGATAAATCCCATTAGCTCATGATGAATGATCTTTCCAATGTATTGTTGAATTCTGTTTGCTAGTACTTTGTTGAGGATTTTTGCATCAATATTCATCAGAGATACTTGCCTATAGTTTTCTCTCTCTCTCTCTTTTTTTTTTTTTTTTTGATGTGTCTTTGTCTGGTTTTGGTATCAGGGTAACAACTGGCCTCATAGAATGAATTTGGAGGTATCTTCTCCTCCTCTATTGTTTTGAACAGCTTGAGTAGGATTGGTATTAGTTCTTCTTTAAATGTTTGGTAGAATTTGGTGGTGAAGCCATTGAGTCCCAGGCTTTTCTTTAATAAAGAGACTTCTTTCTCTTTAATAAAGAGACTTTATTAAAATTTTTATATTGTTACTTGTTATTGATCTGTTTAGGTTTTGGATTTCTTCCCGGTTCAATCTTGATAGATTGTATTTGTCTAGAGATTTGTCCATTTCTTCTAGATTTTCCAATTCATTGGCATGTAGTTGCTCATAGTAGCCATTAATAATCTTTTGGATTTCTGCAATAACAGTTGTCATGTCTCCTTATTCATTTCTGATTTTTTTTATTTGTATCTCTTCTCTTTTTTTCTTAGTCTGGCTAAAGGTTTGTCAATTTTGTTTCCCTTTTCAGAGAACCAACTTTTTGTTTCATTGATCTTCTGTGTTTTTTTCATTTTGATTTAATTTATTTCTTCTACTGATTTTGGGCCTGGTTTGCTCTTGCTTTTCTAGTTCTTTAAGATACACCATTAGACTGTTTATTTGAAGTAGTTCCTCTTTTTTTGATGTAGGCACTTATAGCTATAAACTTTTCTCTGAGTACTGCTTTTGCTGTATCCCATATGTTTTAGTATGTTGTGTTTCCATTATTTGTTTCAAGAAATTTTTCAATTTCCTTCTTAATTTCTTCATTGACCCACTGGTCATTCAGAAGCATACTGTTTAATTTCCATATGTTTGTATAGTTTCCAAAATTCTTCTTGTTATTAATTTCTAGTTTTATTCCATTGTGGTCAGAGAAGATGCTTGATATTTTTCCAATTTTTTCAGTGTCTTAAGACTTGTTTTATGACCTAACATATAGTCTGTCCTTGAGAATGATCCATGTGCTAAGGAAAAGAATATGTATTCTACAGCCATTGGATGAAATGTTCCGTAAATGGATCTATTAGATCCATTTGGTCTATAGTGCAGATTAAGTCCAATGTTTCTTTGTTGATTTTCTGTCTAGAAGATCTGTCCAATGCTGAAAGTGGGATATTGAAGTCTCTAGCTGTTACTGTATTGGAGCCTATCTCTTTCTTTAGCTCCAATAATATTTGTTTTTATATCTGGGTGATTCAGTGTTGGGTGTTGACCTTTTTATCATTACATAGTGACCTTCTTTGTCTTTTTTTATAGTTTTTGTCTTGAAATCTATTTTCCCTAAGTATAACTACTCCTGCTCTTTTTTTGTTTTCAATTGGCATGGAATATCTTTTTCCATCTCTTTATTTTCGGTCTATGTGTGTCTTTATTGGTGAAGTGTGGAAGCAATCAATGGGTCTTGTTTTTTCATTCATTCAGCCATTCTCTGCCTCTTTATTGGAGAGTTTAGTCCATTTACACTTAATGTTATTATTAATAGGTAAGAACTTACTCCTGTCATTTTGCTATTTGTTTTCTGCTTGTTTTGTGATCTTCTCTTCCTCCTTTCTTTCCTTCCTGTCTTCTTTTAGTGAAGGTAATTTTGTCTGATGATATGATTTGGTTTCTTGCTTTTTATTTTTTTATGTCTCTATTGTATGTTTTCTGGTTTGAGGTTTCCACGAGGCTTGAAAATACTATTTTATAACCCATTATTTTAACCTGATAACAACTTAATATTGTTTGCATAAACAAAAAAGAAAAAGAAAACTAATAAAAATTCTACACCTGAACTTTATTCCCCTGCTTTTTAACTTCTTGTTGCTTCTATTTATATCTTATTGTACTGACTACACCTTGAAAAGTTGTTGTAGTTATTATTTTTGATTGGTTCATTATTCAGTCTTTCAAGGATAAGAACAGTTTCATACCACAGTTACAGTGTTAAAATATTCTGTGTTTTTCTGTGTACTTATTATAACCAGTGAGTTTTGTACTTTCTGGTGATTACTTATTGCTCATTAATGTCCTTTTCTTTCTGATTGGAGTAGTCCCTTTAACATTTCTTGTAGGACAGGTCAGCGAATGAAATCCTTCAGCTTTTGTTTGTCTGGGAAAGTCTATTTCTTCTTCATGTTTGAAGGTTATTTTTGTGGATATATTATTGTAGGGTAAACGTTTTTATAATGTGTCATGCCACTCCCTCCTGGCGTATAAGGTTTCCACTGAAAAGTCTGCTGCTAGATGTGTTAGAGCTCTATTGTATATTATTTGTTCCTTTTCTCTTGCTGCTTTTAGAACCCTTTCTTTGTCCTTGACCTTTGGGGGTATGATTATTAAATGCCTTTAGGTAGTCTCCTTTGGATTAAATCTGCTGGGTGTTCTATAATCTTCTTGTATTTGGGGACTGATATATTTCTCTAGGTTTGGGAAGTTCTCTGTTATCCCTTAGAATAAACTTTCTGCTCTTTTCTGTTTCTCTACCTCCTCTTTAAGGCCAATAACTCTTAGATTTGCCCTTTTGAGGCTATTTTCTAGATCCTGTATGCATGCTTCATTGTTTTTTATTCTGTTTTCTTTTGTCTCCTTTGATTGTTTATTTTCAGATAGCCTGTCTTCCAGCCTGCTAATTCTTTCTTCTGCCTGATACATTCTGCTATTAAAGGACTCTGATGCATTCTTCAATATGGCAATTGCATTTTTTTCATTTCCAGAATTTTTGCTTGATTAAAAAAACATTATTTCAGTCTCCTTGTTAAATTTATCTGATAGAATTCTGAATTTCTTTTCTGTGTTATCTTGAATTTCTTTGCATTTCCTCAACACAGCTATTTTGAATTCTCTGACTAAAAGATCACATGTCTCTGTTTCTCCAGGATTGGCCCCTGGTGCCTTATTTAATTCATTTGAGGAGGTCATGTTTTCCTGGATGGTGTTGATGCTAGTAGATGTTCTTCAGTGTCTGGGCATTGAAAAGTTAGGTATTTACTGTAGTCTTCACTGTCTGGGCTTATTTGTACTTGTCCTTCTTGGGAAGGCCTTCAAAAGGATTTGAGTGTTTTGATCTAAGCTGTATCTGCTTTAGGGGGCACCCTAAGCCCAGTAATGTTGTGGTTCTTGCAGACTTGTAGAGGTACCACCTTGATGATCTTGGACAATATCTGGGATAATTCTCTGGATATCAGGCAGAGACTTGTTCTCTTCCCTTACTTTCTCCCAAACAGAGTCTGTCTGTCTGTTCTGAGCCACCTAAAGCTGAGGGTGGAGTGACATAAGCACCCCTGTGGCCATGACCACTATGACTGCTGGGTCAGACCTGAAGCCAGCACAGCACTGGGTCTTGCCCAAGGCCTGCTTTACCCACTCCCTGGCTGCTGCTCATGTTTGCTTTAGGCCCTGGTGCTCTACAATCAGCTGGTGGCAAAGCCAGCCGGGCCTGTGTCCCTTCCATCAGGGCTGATTGCCATTGGTGAGGTCTCTCAGGCCCTGGGAGGATCCAGAGGTGCCGTCTAGGAGTCAGGGATTAGAGTAAACCTTAGAAGTCTACCAAGTGTTTTTTTTGTGCTGCAGCTGAGCTGGCAGTCAAACCACAAGACGTAGTTCTTCCCACTCTTCCCTCCCCTTTCCAAAGGCAGAGGAGCCTCACCATCCATAGCCACCGCCACAACCGGCCACAAGGAGTCCTGCCAGACTACCGCAGATGTTCTCTTAAGGTCCAAGAGCTCTTAAGTCAGCTTGTGGCCAATGCTGCCTTCCTGGGACTCACTCTTCAGGGCATTGGGCTCCCATTTGGCCCAGAGCACGTGCAGAAGTGCCAACCAAGATTCAAGTCCTAGAATCGGGGACCTCAAGAGCCTGTTTCATGATCTACCCTCCCCTGTGGCTATGCTAGTACCTAAAGTGCAAGACCAACTTTTCCCTCTGCTTTTCTCAAGCAAAAGGAGTTTTGCCCTATAATCACTGCAGCTGGTCATGTGCTGAGTCTCACCTGAAGCCAGCAAGTTTCAGACGCTCACCCAAGGCATTCACCGTAGTACCTGGATAATTGCTACTGATTGCTCATGGCACAAGGGCTCTTCAGTGAGCAGGTGATGAGTGCTGCAAGGACTGAATCCTTTCCTTCAAGGCAGCGGGTCCCCTTCTGGCCCATGGTATGTCTGTAAATGTTGTCTGGGAGGCCTGGAACAGGGGCCTCATGACTCTGATCATTGTCCTCTCTTGCTGTGGCTGAGCTGGTATCCAAGATGCAAGATGAAGTCCTCTCTACTCTTCCCTCTCCTGTCCTTAAGCAGAAGGAAAGCATCTCTTTTAGAGCTATAAGCTGTGCAGTGTGGGATGATAAAGAGGGGTGATGCCCACACTCCCTTGGCTGTCCTAGATGGGATTACTGAGGTATATTGCATGCCCCACTCCAGTACACGGTCTCTGGGCAGCACTAGGATTTCACCTAAGAGTTGCAGTCCAGACTGCCTCTCAAGTTTAGTTAGAGACCCAGAGCACTTTAGCCTTTGGTGGTAAGATTTATGGGAAGTCAAGTTCTGATCACTGGGATCGGCAATTCTCTTCTGTCTCGGGCCAGTTTAAATGCTCCCTCCATGGGCCGGTGGCAGCTGAGTTTGGTCCGGTTTTCTATTCTGTTCTAATAAGACGGCACTGCGTTCAGAGCCTCACAATTGCTGTGTTCTTTCTTCCCCAGCAAACAGAGACACTCTCAGTACCATGCCGCCACTGTGGGGGGTTGGCGAGGGTGGCATTGGCAATTGAGGACTGTTTTTTCTATCTCATTAGTGTCCTTTTCTGTGATACCGAGTTAAAACCAGATACTATGAGTGATTTCTGGTTCTTGTGAAGGTGTTTCTTCTGTGTAGATAGTTGTTAACTTGGTGTCCTTGTAGGGGAGACAATTGGCGGATTCTTCTATTCTGCCATCTTGGTCCACATTCTCTTCCCAAGCTATACATTTTACAGAGTTGCAGGAGAGAAGCAACTTACCGAAGGTCACAAAGCTGGTTATTGTCAGAAACAGAGCCAGAGTGCTGGCATTCAGTGCCCAGGCCAGCATTGGTTTTTCCAAACACATTGGACAAGGAGTTCCTGCTGTAGCGGCTTTTGCTCTTTCTTTAGTAGAAAGTTGTTTTCTATATTTACTCATCTAGATGAGAAGAACCAAAGGCTGGATACTTCTTTGATGTAGAGCTTCCTATCTGTCACTAGTTTCCAACACACTTCAGAGTACTGGGGGAGACAGAGCTATTTCCGGATGCTGTGGATCCCTAGGGGGTCTGTTCAGCATGGATGAGAGCCAGCATGGTTGGGTGCTGCCTTTGCAGGACAGGGCTCTTTATTCTGTACAGTCCAGTGACTCCCTGCATTCCAGCTGTTCTTCTAGAGAGCCCGTTCTAGTCCTTCCATGTTCTTTGCTGCAACTGCTCCTTTGATTTAAATATTTTTGGGTGGTTTTCAATTTTAATTGTTCTTGTTAAAAGCACAGTAATTAAGAAAATTAATTGTACAAGGTTTTTTTTTTTTTTATTTTAATGCTCTTGGGTTTTCTGCTGACCATTATCTCTCTGAAAGAAAGCACCTTCCTCATCTTGTTCACAGTGGAATCCCTGGCACTGAGCCCAGTGCCTGGCCTAGATTAAACACAGATCTATTTATTAAGCGAATGATTGACTTCTATAACGCATTAACTGTACATTGGTAACTGAAGGGAAATTTCGAAAGGTAGAAATTGCTCAGGTAAAATGAAGAATCCCTTAAGAAGTAACTGGGTTCAGTAGTCACTACTTCGTGTTCAATAAACATACATTTATGATCTGTTATATGCCAGTATTATGGTAGGTCCTGATAATTGAAAAATGAAAAAAGTGTTGTTTCTTCTGCTATGAAACTATCAGCCTGGTTGTGGTGAATCTAGGGGTTAAATGGATCATTTTAACATCATGTGCTAAGGGTAGAGTCACAGACAGTGTTTGCGGAGCAGGAAAGGAATAAGAAGGGTCCATGGGTGGCAAGCAAATGGTCTGGGAAGGCTTCCAAGAGGAAAGGAGTTCTCAGCTGAATTTCGAAGAATGAGTAGGATTCACAAAAGTAGAGGAGGGTGAGGAGGGGGTCTCTAGGCAGAGAGAACAGAGGGAACAGTATAGGACAAAGCATGGAAGTATTAAGCATTATGTTTATGTTGGATCTAAAATGACTTTCGTTAGAGCCTATGTGAATACGGGGTGGGGAGGGTGGGAGCTGAGGCCATGGAGTTAAACGGGGGCAAGGTACAGGTGGCTGCATATGCATAGGCTTTACCACGCAGCCATTGAAGGGCCCTGGGACGGTGCAAATGCAGAGTCATTGGGCTGCATTTGTGATGGGAGATGTCAGTTTTGAGATGGTTTGAAGCCGGAGTTGGCGAGGGCCTTGCAGCTTGGGAGGCTGATAAAATATCCAAAAGAGCACTGATAGTCTCAACTTGGGAAGAGGCCATGGGAGAGCTCTTCTTCAAGCAATCATTTAAGGACTCTTTGCTGAGTACTGAACAAAGCTATGTTCTGTGCCAGGCAGAGAGAACATTGTGGTGAAGAAAACAGCCACCACCACTGCTCTGATGAAGCTTGAAGGCTGAGAGGAAGGAAGGCAGAGATTAATCAGATAATTCACTAATAAGATGTGTAATTATAGGGAAGATGAAAGCAATGAAGGAAAGGAAAAATCTGAGATCAAACAGACCAGGGCCTGGTGAGAAAGCAGTGGCTCAGGGAAAGCTTTCTAATAGTGATGCTGATGGTCAGGAAGCATTATGTGGATGACGGAGTTGGGGAGATTTTTTCTAGACTGAGGAAGTAGCAAATGTGAAAACCCTAGCACAACAGGGAACTCGGAATATCTGAGGAGTGGAAAGCAGGGCTAGAGTGATCCTGAATGAGAGAAATTATGGTAGGTGATGAGGCTGGGTAAGTAGTCAGGAGCCGAGATCATGTAGGAACCAGCAATTCAGAGTAAGTAGCATGAATTTTATTCTAAGAACAATGACAAGCAGCCAGACAGATTGAAAGCAGGAGAGTAGCGTGGGTTGATTTTCACTTCTGAAACAGCAGACTGGCTGCTGTGCACAGAATGATCTATTCTAGGGTGGATCCGAAGTGCAGGTGTAGAAGTTCAGGTAAGGCATGAAGGCACAGGTAACATGGTGTCATTGAAGATGGAGAGATGTGGATGGGTTCAAGGCATTTTAAGAGGCAAAACCTACAGGGTTTAGTGTTGGACTGAATATGGGGAGAAATATGGCAAGGTCAAAAAAGTTAACCAGGCTTTTTGACATGCACTATTGACTGGATGGTGATGCTATTCGGTGAAGTAAAATGGCTCTGGAGGAAAACCAGATTTAGGAGTGAGACCATGAGTTTGGTCATTGCTATGTTGAGGATGAGGTGCCTTTGGATTGTGGAGGTGCAGAGTAGGTCATGGCCTGTATGGGTGTGGAGCTTAGAGGAAGGACTGGAGACATGACTTTCAAAGTCATTGGCCTTGAAATGATATTTGAAGAAGTAGGTGTGAATGAGATTGCTTAAGAAAAGAATGGAAAATAGAAGGCTTAGGAGTAAAGAAAAAGCCAGACTGAGAAATGAGGAGGTAAAAGTAGTTGAATTTGGTGATTGATAGATTGAAGAAGGTGAAAGAAAAGCTGTTGCCCAGAATGGCTTCTGGATTTTACATGTGTGCAATCTAGTGGGTGATGGTACATTAACTAGCTGGGGATAACTTTTGTTTGGGACATGCTGCATTTAAACAGTGTGTGGAATGCACAATTATTATTGCCATCATAAAATGTATGTGTTCTTGCATTTTTCTTAGCTTCTCTCTTGCAACTTTTCCATATCCCACTCCAAATATATAGGAGGAATAATGGAACTAAGTAGGTGATTGCTAAATTTTGGTAGACAAATGGGAGAGGGAAGAAGTACAGAAAGACTCAGGGGCAGGGAGTCCAGGGAGTCAATACAGGGAGACAATGCTAAAGCTTAGTGGTAGGATGAAAAGTTGGAAGAATAATAGAAGAGGATGGGATATAAAAGAATATGGAAATGCAGAGTTGGAGGAGGAAGAGCAAAACTGAAGATGTGATGAACCTTCACAGATCCCTCACCCAACTTTGACAATTATCAACTTCTGGTTAGATTTTTTTCATCTTTACCTCTACTCACTCCCACCAGTTCCCAAGGTTATTTTAAAGTAATTCAAAAACATGATATTATGTGTTTTTCCATCTCTATAACATTCTTAAAAGGACAAAACTATAGAAATAGAAAACAGAGTAATGGTTGCCATGGAACAGGAATTGCATGAGGGAATTTTCTGAAGGTGAAATAAGAGGGTTACTATTTCTCTCAAGCTAGCACCTAAGCCAGGCCTTTGCTTATTATAGCCACTGCCTGAAAAGTGTCTTTGGATTACTAAGTAATGAGATTTTATTATACAAGCTTATTAGTTTACATTACAAACAATATAGTTTATGGTTTATATCAAAATATAATGGCCAAAGTGGACTCTTTTTATAGCTCAGCTTCTAGCTTATTGTTTTTTCTTTTTTGGCAATTCAGTTACTTCTGGTTAAAAATGTGTATTTATGGAGTGAGATTTTGACCAGAGCTTATTGATGGTCTGCTGTGTTGGGCTTCATGCTATTGCATCAAAGTACTTGGGAATGTATCATATGTGATTCTAATTAATTTCCTGTGGTATGATTTCTTAGCAGAAAGAGCTGGATATGGAGGAAGTGTCCCTAAAATCATTTATCCAAAAAATAATTCAATTGAAGTACAGCTTGGTGAGTAAAATCATTGAAGCCATTGAAATCACCAGGGGAAGAGCTCATTATGTTTGCGTATTCTGGTGAATATTTGAATGTTAAGGATGAAGATAAATCCCAAACACACCCAGTTTCCAACTTTTGATATACGTGAACTCATGGGAAGAGGAATCAAAATAAAACACCAGAGAGCTGAAGCTTGGAAAAGTTGTGGTGGCAGAGAAGTCTGTCAGTGAGAACTCTGGGCCCAAAATGATTATTATAAATCTGTTTATGCAAAGGCAATGAAGATGCAAATAATTCTTCAGACAATATGTAGTATAATATAAAACTACTATTAAATAATGTTGACCAAGAGTTCTGGATTGTATTATCTCACAATGCAAGGTATATGAAAGGAGTGAAAAAAATATGTTACATTCCTTAATCTGCATGGAAAAGCATCAATAAGCATTGCCTCAGTTTGTGATCTAAGTAGATAAAAAGGGGTCAAATTATTTTTTTAAATTAAAAAATAATCACTAGTGGCCGGGTGTGGTGGCTCAAGCCTGTAATCCTAACACTTTGGGAGGCCAAAGCGGGCAGATCACGAGGTCAGGAGATCGAGATCATCCTGCCTAACACGGTGAAACCCCGTCTCTACTAAAAAATACAAAAAATTGGCCAGGCGTGGTGGCGGGCACCTGTAGTCCCAGCTACTCGGGAGGCTGAGGCAGGAGAATGGCGTGAACCCGGGAGGCGGAGCTTGCAGGGAGCCGAGATTGTGCCACTGCACTCCAGGCTGGGCGAGAGAGCAAGACTCTGACTCCAAAAAAAAAAAAAAAATCGCTAGTAAAATAAATATGCTGTATTACATCTGAAGAAAAAGCAAATTAGACAAAAATCTCAACACCTCCCAAAATAGAAACTTTTAAGTGTCAAATAGTAGTGTATCAAAATATATAATGCTAAAAGTCTCAGAAATACAATACAATAAAACAACACAATTGTTTCAGTTGTAGGGGGAGGTTTTAACATACTCTTGCTTTGAGAAATTTGCTAGAAAAGTAAGAGTCTACATGGTTCGAGTAATCTAGCAAAAGTAATGTGTCTAATACATAGATCACTCTCAGAAACATCTATGAAAAACCCAGAGTCCAAAAGAGGAAATTGTACAGATCATGGGGTATAATCATGATGCAGTAAGTGTAAAAATTTGTATCTAAACAAAAACAATAAAATAATCACATTCATTAAGTATGTGAAGTGAATTTGTTAATTAGCTTGATTTAATTATTCTACAATATAAACATGTATCAGAACATCACATTGTACCCATAAATATATGTAATTATTATTTGTCAATTAAAACTAAAAAAAAATTTAAAAACGTAAACAAAAAATCCATCTCAATTATTTGCATTTTTTTTTTAGAGAACCAAAGCCATAGTTAAAGAATATTTAGAAAATAATGATAGTGAGAATACTTCATATCAAATTTCATGGCATATGACCAATGCTGTACTCTAAACGAGTTTATATCTTTAAATAACGTTATTATTAGTAAGTGTGGAAATAATTAAAATATGCAACTAACCATTTGACTCTATAAGAAGACCAATTGAACAACTAGAATAAAAGTAGAAAATAATGAATTTATTAAAGGAAAATAAACTAACTGAATCTGTCCCAAAGTTGGTTAAGGGCAGAAGAGTTGAGGTGGGAGTTGGGGAGAAAGATAAACTTCCAGCAAATCTAATCCCCTAAATGCAGAGACACCCAAATATAAAATAATTAGAAACGTGGGAAAGTTTATATAAAAGAACAAATGGTAAAAGATAAAATCTGTTTAAATGCCTCTAGTCCCATATGTTTTTAGGAGAATTCTTTTAAACTTTCAAGGAAATAATAATACCCATAAAAAGGATAATTGTCTACACATTACTCATTATGTGACTAGTCTTAAAAGACACATTTGGCTGTTTTATCTCTCTTAGTTGACTTTCTTCCCCTACTCCTGTCTTTGGAAATTCTAGCCAACGTATTGAGACAATTAAAAGGCAAGAGAAGGAGTTTTGGAAGTCTTGGAGGGAGGAAGACAAACATAATTTTTAAAACATGATCTATTGGTTTCTACTTAGAAATTTTAAGAAAATTAAGTTAAAAAATGACTAGCATTTGCTTATTAATGTTATTTTAATACAAGATAAACATTCAAAGCTCATAGCATTTTTACATGCCTGAAATAGCACATATTATGTAACCAGGGAAGACAGCATTCACAATTGCAATACAAGAAACAAAATAGTAAGGAACAACTGAATAAGAAATTAGAAAGAGTTGCCTACATGATTAGAAATGCAACATTTTATCATTTTATAGGTGGAACATAAAATAATATGTGTTTTAGTGAAATTTCAAAAGATGTTCCTAAATAGAAACACTCAGTATTAAAAATGTTATTTCTCCTAGATTTATATACAAGTTTAATATAACACCAATTAAATTACTGAATATCCTAAAACTTGTCAAAACATTTCTAAAATTTCTGTCAAAAATGCTGGAAAGAGCCAAGAAAAAAATTGAATAGAAGAAAAAAGAGAGAGTCATTTCCTTGTAAGTATTAAAATATATTATAAAGATCGAGATTATTAGTATGTCAACAAAATTGCTGACTAGGGGTTCCTAGCACTAATTCCCCTACAAAAGGGCCAAAATATTAAATTAATAGCTACATTTTGACTAGTGTGTCTGAAGGAGGGCGCTAGAGTACAGCATAGAAATGATGGAATCTCTGCGGAGCACGGAAACCCAGGATGGCAGCATAGAGAGGGGAGGAAATCACCCTTTCTCTGTCACTCTGTTTTCCCCACCAAGATTGACTTGGCGCCAAGAGAAACTTCTCCTTGAGGGAAAAGGTAAGCAGAAGGCCCCTGCAACCTTCATTATTACCACAGACACCTGCAGTTCTTGCTACAGAAGAAACCTGCAGTCCTCACAGGCCCTGAGCCCAATTTGGGGAGCAGCCTGGGGTTCTCATGACTACATTGCTCCAGTGCGGGAAACTACCTATTGCACACCCTTATCCCCTATGACCTACGAGCTATGTCATGGCACTATCTTGGAATTATAGCTACTGCTAGAGTGAGTCCTGTTCTGGGGGCCAGTAGCCCCTGCATCTCTTCATCCCCAAGGCTTTCCCATTATTCCACCATGTTCATACAGGTGGCTACAACTTCACAATCCTGGTTACTTAGAGTATGGGCCCTGTGAAATTACTGTGCCCAAAGGCACATGGTGCCCTGCTTCCTGAATGGACAGGCAGTCCTGCACAACCGGGGAAGCTTCCCCTAGCCAGCAGATCTACTCTGCTCACCCTCGTACGCATGAGGGTGTATGTACTCACCCTCAGCCTGAGAACCAGCTCAGTAGCCCTGCCCCTGGCAAGACCACACCCCTTTTCGATTGGACCTAGTGTGTGTGCACACACACCCTTGGCCTGAGAACCAACCTGGTAGCCCAGCATCCTGCAAAGCCATGCCACTGCCAGTACAAACTCTTGCAGCCTAGGCCAGTGAAACACTCAAAGATATTGCAGGTGTGGATTGTAGCTGAAGACACTGCATGAAGACTACACTTCTCTCTCTATCTAGAACCAAAGCCAACATACCCTATCCAACTGACATGCTAGGATGCATCTACAGAAAAAGTCTTTCTCTAAGAAAGCTACTTCATAAAATTAGAAGAGGTGACTGTTGCATCAGATGTGCAGCTATCAACATAGGGACACAAGAAACATTTAAAAACAGGAAACATGACACCTCAAAGGAGCACAATAATTCTCCAGTAACAAACCTCAAAGAAAATAAGATGTACTAAATGCCTGAAATGGAATCCAAAATAATGATCTTAAAGAAACCCAACTAGATACAAGAGAATACAAGCAAATAATGTAATGAAATCAGAAAAACAATTTATGAAAAAAAATTCCTTAGGGATTTCTTGTAAGGCCGGTCTAGTAGCAATGAATTCCCTTAGTTTTTGCTTGTCTGGAAGGGACTTTATTTTTCTTACATTTCTGTATAAGAAATTCAACAGAGATATACATTATAAAGAAGAACCCAAGAGAAGTCTGAGTTTAAGAATTCAATGAATGAAATAAATGCAATTGAGAATTCAACAACGGAATTCAACAATCTAGTGATCATTATATAATGACCTTCTTTGTCTCTTCTTATAACTTTTAACTTAAAGTCTATTTTTTCTGATGTAAGTGCAACCATTCCTGCTTGCTTTTGTTTTCCATTTGCATGGAATATCTTTTTTTCATCTCTTCACTTTCCATGTATATGTATCCTTACTGGACCTACTGTGAGTCTGTGAGTAAAGTGAGTCTCTTTTAGGCAGCACATAGTAGGTTCTTGTTTTTTCTTTTAATCCAGTTTGCCACTATATGTCTTTGAAATAGATAATTTAATCCATTTACATTCAAGGTTATTATTGATCAGTAAGAACATGACTCCTGATATTTTGTTAATTGTATTCTGGTTGTTTTCCAGATCCTTTGTTTCTTTCTTTCTGTCTTGTTTACTTTTGTGGTTTGGTGGTTTTCTGTAGTCCTAAGTTTGGATTCCTTTTTCTTTTTATTTGTGTATCTGCTGCAATTTCTATCATTGTGGCTACCATGAGGCTAACATAAAGACTTTTATAGTTATAATAGACTATTTTAAGCTGATTACAATTTAACTTTGGTCACATAAAAATACTCTAGACTTTTATCCTCCTCCTAACAGTTTATACTTTTGTTGCCTTAATTCACATCATTATACGTTGTGTGTTCTTTAATAACCAATTGTGTCTGTAGTTATTTTTGACCATTTTGACCTTTAAACTTATTACTAGAGGCTTGAAAGATTTACATAGCACCATTACAGAATTGAGATATTCTGAATTCAATTTTGAATTTACCTCTACTAGTTAGTTTTCACATGTTTTTATGATGGTAATTATCACCCTTTCACTTTCAGTTGCAGCATTTCGTTAGGGATTTCTTGTAAGGCTGGTCTAGTAGCAGTGAATTCCCTTAGTTTTTGCTTGTCTGGAATGGACTTTATTTTTCTTACATTTCTGAAGGATAGCTTTGCTGGGTATAGTATTCTTGGACAGCAGTTTTTATTTTCATTCAGCACTGAATATATCATCCTATGCTCATGAATTGGAAGAATTAATATGGTTCAAATGTCCATCCTACTGAACGCAACTTACAGATTCAGTGCAATCCCTATTAAAATACCAATGATGTTATTTTGACAGAAAGAGAAGGAACCGTCCTAAAATTCATATAGGACCACAAAGCACCCTGAATAGCCAAAGCAATCTTGAGGAAAAGACCAAAAGGCCCCAAACCAAAGACAAAGCTGGAGGTATCACATTATCTGACTTCAAAATATACTAAAAAGCTATAGTAATCAAAACAGCATGATATTAGCGTGAAAACAGACACATAGATCGATGGAACAGAATAGAGAGTCCAGAAATAAATCCACAAATCAACAGACAACTGATATTTGACAAAAGTGCCAGGAACACACATTGAACAAGTAAGAGTCTCTTCAATAAATGGTGATAGGAAAATTGGATATCCACATGCAGAAGAATGAAACTAGACCCCTATCTTTTAACATATTCAAAACTCAACTTGAAATGGATTAAAGACTTAAATATAAGACCTGAAACTATGAAGCTACCAGAAGAAAACATAAAGGAAGTGCTCATGACATTGGACTGGACAGGGATGTTTTGGATAAGACCTCAGAAGCACAGACGAGAGTAAAAATAGACAAATGGGATTACATCAAATCAAAAAGCTTCTGCACAATAAAATAAACAATCAACAGAGTGAAAACACAATCTACAGAATGGGAGAAAATATTTGTAAACTATGCATCTGACAAGGGGCTAATATCCAGAATATATAAGTAACTCAAATAGCTGAACAACAAACAAAAAAACCTAAAAAACAAAACAACAAATAATTTGATTAAAAAAAGGACAAAAGACATTACTTCTGGGATTTGGACAATATCCTGTTTTCTTGATGAGGTGAAAGTGTTATAGATATTTGCTTTATGATAATTCATTAACTGCATTTCTATTCTATACTCTTTGGTATATGTGTGTTATATTTCACACACATATATTTTTAAAACATATCATTTAGAATAAAGAACACTCCTTGAATGTTAGAATTTGCTAGGCTCATGGAACAAAATCCACTGAGACTATAAATTATGAAATTTGTGAATGTGTGTAGAGGCAAGATAAAGGAAAGAGAGGGAAAGGGTGGGGGTTACATTTGTTGAAGTAGAAATATCACTGGATTTGATGTTAGAAATCTAGAGTTCATCTCTCATTTCTTCCTCTAATTAATTTGGGCAAGTCACTCCATCTGTCTGAACTTCAGTTTTTGCATCCTTAACATGAGGATAATCGCACCTCCCCTTTTCCTGCCTTGTAAGATTGTTTTGAAGATACAAAGAATGAAGGAGAAAATGCATAAAATACTTTGTGAACTGTCAAGTTCTTTGCTAGTGTTACTAGGAGTAGAAATAACATTTGTGTACCTGATGATGTTTGGTAATGTATATGTATCCCTTTACAATGGATGTCCTGGAAGGCCACTTGCCCCTCATGGTCTCTCTCCAGGGAAAGAAAAAAATAGATTAACATTAGCCTATGGGGGTATTTCTGGTAATCAAAAGGTATTTGAGGCTTGAGAGTAAGATGCACTCATTATCCAGGTGTTAACAAATTTGAAAGTTTGTAGAATTTTCATTGAATATTGATAATATTGATTTTTTAGGTACCACCCTGATAGTGGACTGTAATATAACAGACACGAAGGATAATACAAATCTACGATGCTGGAGAGTCAATAACACTTTGGTGGATGATTACTATAATGAATCCAAACGAATCAGAGAAGGGGTGGAGTAGGTATTTTGCTTTTTTGACTTCTGTAAAAGCTAGCAAGGATTTCTCCATCTGAGTGAATCTGGTATCACTATTGCCTTCTCCTCTTGTTTTTGCCTCTCAGTGATTCATGTTATCAATCCCACCTACCACATAGTTAGGGAGATATGGTAAAATACCAAGTATCCCTGAGAGCAGTAAGATCCATTTCTCTCGGCTATTACTTAAAATTAGTACCATCTCCATTCAATTATATCATGATCCATAGGCCTTCAAAGCTTAACGCCCTGGGCATACTAGGGAAACACTGGAAGTGACACAAATGTGTATACTGCAACAGTAGAAGGAAGAAATAGTAGTATAGTTCTTTACTATACTAAACAAGCACCAACAAGGACTCTGAGGGAAGACAGTGCATAATCATTAGCTAATTAAATGGGTATAAACTCAAGTTATGGTGGTATAAATGGAGTGGTGTAAATAAAACTAATGAAGTCAGAGGGCAGGAGAGCTTGCGTTGGGCCTTGCAGGGTGGACAAGTTAGGATACGTGGAAAGGAATAGGGGAAGGGCCTTTGGGGCTGAGAATGGTGTCTGTAGCTTACAGAACCATACTTCCTTGTCACCATGCAGAAGAAAATGCAAATTTGGAAATACACAATCTACATACCTCACTGGGCCAGTCAGCAAAGTATTCTTAGGATAACATGATGGTCCAAAGTGTTCTCCAAGAAAACACTTAATCTCCAGAAAACAGACCTTAAAACATGTTAGGTAAATACGACTCATGTATTAATGGCTGGCTTTTTTCTTTTATAGAACCCATGCCTCTTTTCGGGAACATAATTTGTACACAGTAAACATCACCTTCTTGGAAGTGAAAATGGAAGATTATGGCCTTCCTTTCATGTGCCATGCTGGAGTGTCTGCAGCATACATTATGTTACAGCTCCCAGGTAATACTCCAGTGGGTTACACACTGTTCAGAGTGTTCAAAACGATGGCCAGGAAACACATCTGAAGGAGGAGTGACTCTAAATGCTCAGAGTGAGGCATGAGGATGGTATTAAAGGGACAAACTCAGTATGAAATCTAGGGGAAAGTTCATGCAACGGCTCATAGTGTTGTTGGAATGAGGCTGTGATTTTATTGCAGTATATTTTGAAAGTGCCATATTTTCAATACATCAAGATTTATACATCAAAACAGAAAGAAAACAAAAGCTTTTCTTTATTAAGTGTGATTGCCAAATGTTTATAATTTGATATAAAGCCAAAATGCCTATGTATATTTTTACTATGTAACTTTGTAAAATTATCTGTAGAGGCTGAATTCTGGTATTTAAGCAGGAGGGCTTCCAACTCAATGTGCGTATACAAATTGCACTCTGAGCACCGTACAGAACTAATTGATTATCCACTGGAAGTTTTAAAGCCAGTGTACAGATAGTGGAGGGTGAAGCCAGAATCTTGAGAACAACTTTAAATTCGTAACATATCAGAAGTGTATGAAATACCTTGCAAAATTCTGTGTGGTTTATCAAGACAGTGGTTCTTCTTGATTCTATTAATATCATTAGCGTATGTGTGTGTGTGTGTGTGTGTGTGCACGCGCACGCGTTTGTGTGTTTGTGGCTAGCTACATGCAAGAAAGAGGACTTGAATTTGCTGGTGTCCTTCAATGATCAGTTAAACCTACGCTTGCATACATCACACTGAAGCCCCACCTAACAGAAAACACCTAACAGAAAACACAGTGTTTGCTGTATGGAGTTGGCAATTGTGCCTTTGCCCCTGCCAAGATCCTGGCCTCCTAAGTGCCCGTGACCTCTCTTAGAATTGTGATGAATAGAGATCTGTGCACAGCAGCTTGCAGCTCTGGGTGCGCATGTTCTCTGCCTCACTTCTGTGTCCTGAAGGCCAGTGTCATTCTGGCCTCAGCTGCCTTAACTGAATGAACACAGCACCCTCTCCTCACCCTCATGGCATGGGGAATCCTTCTTGCGTTGCGTCATGTGGAAGGACCCTTGGGCTCATCTGTCACCACTGCCCATTTTTTCTCTTCTTACTGACTTTTCCTTGTCATAAAGCATCCTTTTCCATCACTTTCCCCTAGTCAATCTTACATTTGCCATCTCTCTCTCTCTGGTACCTCTATGAGGTTCATCATCTGTGCTGCTTTTCTTTCTGTGTCCTCATCCCTGAAATCTTTTTCCCCTTTATGGCATCAACTGTCATTCCTGGGCAGGTGCAAACATGTTCCATATATCCAGCTGTATACTGTTTTCCCCCGTGACAGCTCTGCATTTCCAACTGCGTAAGGGACTGCAGATACACTGGCTGATGTCAGAAAGCATGTTTAAACTGGCTGATGTCAGAAAGCATGTTTAAACTCTCCCCTCCTGGTTCTCTTCTTCTTACGTTTGTAAATGGAACCCCTGTATCTTCCACGTTGTTCAGGCTCAAAATCTGGGGTCATTTTGATGTTTTCCCTTATCCTCCCTCATGCCAGCACCCAATGACTTGCCAAGTTCTGTGGATTCTTACCCTCCTGCCCATTCCCACTAACAAGCTGGATGGTAGGGTGAGTCCTGCCCTGGACTTAAAGGTCAGGTTTTCAGGCTCAGATCCTATCTTGTTCACTTGGGAGCTCTGTGAGGACAGCACTGTCACTCAACCTCTCTGTGCCCGCGTCTCCTCATCTGGGAAATGAGGAGGATAGCGACTTCCTTCCACGGCTGTTGTAAGAATCAGCTGGGATTTTCTTTTATACTTTTTTATTGTGGAATATAACGTATATATTATACATGCTATAACACATGCGCATATATGGTAAAGGAACACTGAATATCTGCATCACATAACAAGTCATTGTATAGCAAATACTCATGAAACTACCACCTGGATTAAGAAAAATGCATTGCCTGAAAAACCCCTGGATGTTCTTCTTGATCCTTCCCTCTTGATAATCATCCTCCCAACTTTTAGGAAAGTCATTTCTTTGATTTTCTATCTATGCTGACAGTCCTAATAATACAATTTATTTTTGCCTAGTTTTGAGTTTTATATTAAGAGAGTTATATAGTATGTTTTATTTTCTTAGGTGTGGGGGGCTTATCAGTGTATTGCTGATATAGCATGTAGCATAGTTCATTAATTTACATTGCCATATCCTAGTCCATTGAATAACTAGGTCACAATTTATCCACTGGGCTATAAGTATGTGGTTTGCATTGTTTTGAGTTTGGAGCTATTAACAAATGATACTGCTATGGAAATTCCTGTTTGTGTGTCTGTGTACCCATGTAGAGGCATCCCTCCAGGATATATGATGAAGAGTAGCTTTGCCAGGTGAGAGTCTGTCGTTAACATTTCCATAGAATGCCACACTTTTTTGCAATGTGATTCACTAATATTTGCTGCCAGGTGATGAAATGGAAACTCCTGGCTTGGCATTCAGGGCCTCCCTGATCTACTTGTTCCCACTCATTTCCCAGTTGTCACCTTCATCTACCCCACAGAACAGAGAGCCAGATCACAGACAAAGGTGGGTCTTTTGTGAGCTCATATTGTGATGAAGGAGGTGACTTTGAGACAAGTGCAGAAATGTGTGGTAGGTCAGTGAGGACAGGTTGAAAACCTGTTTTCACTGAAGCGGAGCCTGCTGGCGTTTCCTCCCTCTGACTCTCCATTAGCTTACAGCAGAGATGCAGCCTGGCTTAGGTCAGAGAGAGAGAGAGACTCAGGGTCCACCCCGGAGAACAGAGGTGAAGCTGTTGTAAGAAGTCTTGGAGAGTCCACGACACCTGAAGTGGTTACAACTTAAATCTGTCCCAACCTAGAAGTTTGAGTTCTTTATTGGATAATATAGACTGAAGTTGGCCAATAGAGATTTCCACGCCAATACTGACTTGTTGGACTATTTGAAAGCACTGTGTTCCGAAGGATTCTGAGGCCAAGTCCAAGCTCAGAGGAGCTAATGCTGTGACCAGTTAACACTTGTCAAGCTTGTGGAGGGACGGAGTCCTTTACCTCCTTTGTTTTAAGCTCTTGCTTCTTAAATCCCTTAGTTCCTGGCAATGCTCATTTTATCTCAAATGTAGAGTATTTTGGTTCTTTTGACTTAGTTTTGTTTGTCCTGAGTTCCTGGAACTTCACCCTCTTAAATGTAAACCTCTTGTTGGTTTACTTGGGGACAGAGCTAAGGTTATAGCTTCTCCATTTGACTTCCTTGTGTTTGTTGAAGACACCTCCAGATTTGAATCTTATCTGGTTTTTCTGAAGCAGGGTCTCTAGAAAGTTGTTTAAATTGAGTGTGCTCTTCTGTGAATTCGCTTGTTACTTATGCTCACCCACCATCTCAGTAGAAGGCTGGTAGTAGTCAAATGACTCAGATGGTGAATACCACCATTAACCTTTCCCATGACATCTAGTACATCAAGAATGGACTCCCCATTTATTTCTATTTCGAAGCCCCGAGTCCTTCTGAATGTATTCATTAATGACCTGTTTCCAATTTCATTCTCTTTTAGCTCGTTTATAGAGCAGAGGGCATCAATACTCCTGAAGGCAGTGAGTGAAAAGCCCGAGAATTTTAGAGCATCACTCCTGTCTATGTGCCAGAGGCTTTCTGAGCCTCATTAGTACTATGGGCATGGTCTTCTTATTAGGACAGTTAACAACACCAAGATCTCTGAAACAGACACTAAATATTCCCAGACACAAGTCATCCCAAAGAGAGAGGTGGCAATATTGCCCCTAGAAGGAATTCTAATGAGAGCTGGGAAAGGGCAAAGAGGGGTAGAAGATGGGGAAGCAGGAAGGATCTGTCTCATGATTGAAGTGAGAGGTTCTCGCAGGTGTCCAGGATTAGCTCGGGCACCGGTGTGTAGTGCCGTGCGTCTATTCTGACTGCACTGGGACTTACTCAATGAATTCATTTTGTTTTGGCACAAATTTGTTCTTAGTTATTGTGCCATGTATTTAAAGATGTGCAATAGTAAATGGGAAATCTTGGGCCTCAAGATGTTTACGACATGGTGTGGCCTAAGGCAGGTGGCAATAAGCTCTTTAATGTGTATTTTATAGTCACTGTGGAAAACATAGTGGTTCCTCAAAAAACTAACAATACAGCTACCATATGATCCAGCAATCCCACTGCTGGTTATATACCCCAAAGAAAGGGCATTAACATGTTAAAGAGATATGTGCACTCCCGTGTTTATTGCAGCACTGTTTACAATAGCCAACATGTAGAATCAACCTAAGTGTCCATCAATGGATGAATGGATAAAGAAATTCTGTCACAGATGCACAATGGAATATTATTCAGCCATAAAAGAGAATGAAATTCTGTTATTTGCAGCAAAGTGGATGGAACTGGAGGCCATTATGTTAAGTGAAGTAAACCAGGCACAGAAAGACACATATTGCATATTTTTACTCATATGTGAGAACTAAAAAAATTAATCTCATGAAGGTAGAGAGAAGAATGGCGGTTACCAGAGGCTGGGAAGAGTAGTGGTGAAGGGGGAATAAAGAGAGGTTGGTGAATGGGTAAAAAAAAAAAAAAAAAAAAAAAAACATTTTGATAGTAGGAATGAGATCTAGTGTTTGGTAGCACAACAAAATGACTATAGATAACAAGAATTTATTGTATAATTCAATATAACTAGAGGAATAGATTTGGAATATTCCCAGCACAAAGAAATGATGATTGTTTGAGGAGACGGTTATCCCAATTACCCTGATTTGGTCATTACACATTGTATGCTTGTGTCAAAATATTACACATACCCTATAAATATGTGCAACTCTTATGTACCTATAAACTTTTTTAAAGATTAAAGTGCTCTAGGGGCTCAGTAAAAAAGAACCTCCCTCTTCTGCCCACCCCACCATCCAGTGAGGACTGCAGGATGAGGAAGGGGCTGAAGAAGGAAGTGGTGTGTGAGGTGGGTTTTAAGAATGGGGAGGACTTTTCTTCCTGTCTCCCTCTTCCCCTTTTCTAATTCTTTCCTTCCCAGAGGGTCTTCTTTGGTGGTATGGGTTTGGGCTGTGGTGAGACAGAAGTCATGCTGTTCCTTTTCTTGGATGTGTAGGAGCATGTTTTCGGGGACTTGAGGTTCCAGAGGAGCTGGTTCTGCTCCTTGGCCATCTCCTGCCCACCACTTAGGCTCATAATTGCTCTGCAATGGACGCATGAAGCAGGGTAGAGTGTAAACATTCTTTCTGAGACTGTCTCTTGCACAGGCACCCAGCCTGGAAATCGATGGCACAGAGAGGATGAGGTAAAGGTTTGGCTCTTGGCCTGTCTTGTGGAGCCAGCCACGCAGGTTCCAGAGGGGACAACTGTTGGCTCTTTAAGGATGATGGGTGTCCGTCCAGCTGTTCAACTTTGAATGGCTGGGAAAGCAGTTACAATAGGATTGTAATCAAGAACGGGCAGCAGAACCAGCTGGAGAAAGTGCCCCATGAACATACTCAGGCGCCACCTCTGGACAGTCTCAGCAGAACCTGGACATGGGTGTTTTGAAAGCAGCCTTCGTGCAGTTGGGTCCATCCTGCGTCTACCACTGGAAACTAGGGCTCTGCAGACTTTTACTCTCATAGGTTCCCAGGAGCTGAGTTGTTTCCTAGCAATCGTGGTCCAGATCAGATTATTCCGCTCCCACACCACTCTTTTGACTTTAAAGAAATGTTTAAACAGTGCCCTCACTGATGTCCAGAACCTTTCCATTTGGCATTCATAGTGTAATCTGTATTAGTAAAGTATATAATGGACTCTTTGTATCATTATTATAATTATAATTATTTTATTTTTTTGCTGTCATTTGTAGCACCAGATTTTCGAGCTTACTTGATAGGAGGGCTTATCGCCTTTTTGGCTGTGGCTGTGTCTGTTGTGTACATATACAACATTTTTAAGATCGACATTGTTCTTTGGTATCGAAGTACCTTCCAATCTAGAGAGACCCTAGAAGGTAAGTGTGTGTAATCCCTGAAAAATGCCTCAAAATTGGCATCCTCTTATACGTATACAACGATTTCAAATATACTTTGTCATATTTTACTGTGTTGCTGGCAAATTTCCGGTGAAGGAATCTCCTTGGAACTGCCTATGCTTTAGAGAAATGATTTGTCCCTAATCACCAGCATCATTCGGTCAGATAAGGTTTGCAGGCTTGTAGTGATTGAGGAAATATTTGCTAAGCTGCGGGAGGAGACCATCTTCTGAGTCCCGCTGCCACCATGCTACAAAGGTCTCCACGTCCATCCTCTGCCCGCTGCAGGAAAGTTTCTCCAAGGGCAAAGCGCTCTCAATCCGTGACGTGTACTCAGCAGAGTGGGTGAGCACACGTTGCAGAATAGGTGTCATGGAGAGGGATGAGCTGCCTGCAGTTGGAGCTTTCTCTAGGCCCCGTACTTGGTGCCTGAAGGGATTTAAGTCTTCAACTCTCAGATACGGAGAGAGATCGAACCAAGTTTGAATGTAACTTCTCCACTTACTCCCTATGTAAACTTGGATTTTCAACTTTCTTCTATTTCTCAGCTATAGAAAGGAATGGAGGAAGGAAGGAAGGAGACAGGGAGGGAGGGAGGAAAGAGAGAGAAGGAGGAAGGAAAGGAGAGAGAGAGGGAGGGAGGGAAAACGGAAGGAAGAAGGGAGGTTCGTAGAAAAGAAACTAAAGAAAGCAGGGGAGAGAGAGGGAGGAGAAGGGAGGAAGGGAAGTAAGAAGGAAGAAGGAAAAAAGAAAGAAACAAAGAAAGGGAAAGTGATTACATCCTGCTTTTTGACAGTGGGGATAGCTGAGCCGAAGCACACGGAAGCATTCAGCAGGGGCCTGGGGCACAGGGCGGCCTCTGTTGCTTGTCTGGAGGTCAAGACAAATCCCCAACACCACGGCTGTGGGTTTTGGTCTGTGGGCCTATGTCCTGCCAGTGCTGTTTGGTACAGAAACGCTTCAGTGTGATCCTGACTCTCTGAGAGCCTGGCATTTCCCACCGTGGTGCTTGTGACTCTTTACGCTACTTTTTGTTTGTTTTGTCTCAGAACAGATACAATCTATTAAGTCCTTGAAAAAGTAATAAATCTGCTCTAGTGTCCCCTAATTAGATGAAAAAATTAATATAAGCCCAAAGAAGCCGGTGCAGCTGACCTGTGTGGAGATGCACGAATTTATACCTTTGAAGTCCAGAGGCCTGAGTGACAAGAGCAGGAAAGGGAGGGAAACTGGGTGTCCGAGAATGTTGTATGGGCAGCTAAAACATAAAAGAGGTCACTGCCATCAAGCACCTGCTTTGCACACAAAATACACAGCGCAGTTGTTGTCCACATGTCTGATAAAACATAGGTGTCCTAACTTGGATTTTTTCCAAATTAAATTTCAGCATTCAAAATTAGCAACCCCGAGCAATGGAGAAAGCAATAAACTCCTTTTAATGACACAAGTCATCTGGACCTTAAGTGTCCAGTGCAACCTGAAGTACTCCTAGCCCTGTGGATAGTCCGACTGGGCATGGCGGGGTTTGGCTCTGGCATCTGGTTTTGGCTCTGGCATCTGCAGAGGCTGCCCTGTCTAAGCACACCCATGACTGCTCTCCTGCTTGCATCTTTGAGAAGAAGACAGTTCAGTCCCCCACCACTTACTGTTTTCTGACACAGATGTGAGTGCTGCAGCTGCTTTCTACTTTTTGACTCACAGAAGCCTGCGTCACTTGACGTATTCTTCCTGGCAGCTCAGGCCCTGTGGCGTGTCTCTCTCGCTGTCTCTCTCTCTCTCTCAGTGACTCTCTCACTGACTCCCTCACTGAGTCATTGCGACTCCCAGGAGCGTGATTACAGCTGTGACTTACGAGTGTTGTGTAGAGTGTGTGGGGAAGCGGCTCGTGAGGTCGAGTTTAGCAGGAAGAGAAAACAGGAACAGTGACTCACACCGAGTAGCGGGGGCTGGGCAGATGGCAGAGTTAGGCAGCCCTACCCTCTGCCGAGACTGGGACGCAGCCCAGATTTTCCACCAGTGGGCAGAGGATTTGGCGATGGAGGCCCACAGGCCGCCGGGGTCCTTTTTTTTCTTTATTTTTATTTTGCTTAATTCAGAAAACTATGTGTGCATTTTGTCATGAAATTCTCTACAGTTCCATCTACGAGAGCTGCCTGTAGTTGGCTTTAAGCTACTGATGACATTCTGAGATGAGTCCCAGATCCTGTTTATGTCCTTGTTCCCCTTGAGGATATTTTCTGAGTTCAATCAGGAAACGCCAATTAATGGATGAAAATAAGGAAGAGAGAAATAATGTCCTTCGTAGGATAAGTCATCTACCCCGACTGGGTTAGCTAAGCTGTATCGCTTAATTAATAATTAGGTGTGCATGACTCACCATTTTAGGAGAAGCCATTGACAGCCCTGGCTGAAGTCAGCAAGTTCTGTATCTTCTCCGGCAAGCCACTGGGGCTTTAAAAATTCTCCTGGCAGGGCTGCGTGTGTGTACGAGGACGGAAGGGTCTGTGTACAGATCTCTTAGAGAGATTTGAAAATGCCTCGCCTTCCTCCAGATAGGTCTTTGGAGAATGTGCATGTAGGATAGAATGGTTAAAACGAAGACAAGGCAAACAGTTGGAGTGATCAAAGGGAAACCAAAGAGACGAGGAAAACCAGTCGCGGTAGAGTTAATGATACCTTTGACAATTATTAAAGATGAATTTGCTTTTCAAGCCAAAGTAAAGGCAGCGACAAGATCTATTGTGTGCTGTTCACAACAACCTTTCCAATTTTCATGAGAGAACATGGCTTTTTCTGAGACTAATTTCCAAAGGCAGATTTTTTTTTTTTTTTTTTTCCAACAGAGAGTCCTCATTTCAAAAGGGCGTGGTGTAGGGAAGCTTGACTGCAACAACTTTCCCATGTCATAGCATGTTTTGTGTGACTTTTCTTCTAGTGTTTTCTATGCGTATTGGGGCTAAACCCACCAAACGTCCTGCGGTTCAGTAAAAGCATTTGCGTGGAGGCCAGATTGAATCTGAGTTTTCCACTGTTCTGGTTTGATCCGGCCTAAAATTTAGCAATATCATATTAAGAGAAAGTAGGGAATTGAATAATCTTGAGGCAATATTTCATAAATATTAATTTATGTGAATGAACTTTTATATATTTTTTGCCAAGAGCCAAGAAGGACGTAACGATTTTAAGGGAGTGGAAAGAGACTCTGCGTCTTTGCGAAGGTGTGGCAAAGTTCTGGAAGAACACGTGGGACTGGAAATATTGCTGGGGCTACTTTTGGAAAACTCAGACTGACACAGCTGCACAGGACTAATCAGGGATAAGTTTTGTGAAATTTCCTGCTCCCGTTTCTCATTTTAGTCACAGCAAAAGGAACGGCGGACCTGGGTTTACATCAAGGCCACGCACTCACCAGCTGGGAGACTTTGGAGAGAGCACGCTGTCTTGCTGGTGTCAGCTTCCTTACTCATAATTTGAGATAAGAACCACGTCCCACACGGTTGGTCATGAGAAGCGCGGCCAGGAAGTGTTGAGGTGCTGTTGCCCGGCAAGGCGCTTCGAAACCAGTGGCCTGATGCAAAAAGCAAAAGACTACAACTTGATCTTTTGCTCTTAATATATTGGTCAGTAAATTAGGAATTAGTCATTTGAAAGTGATGAAAACTCACTACATTTTGAGAACATCAGCATGTTCTATTTCTACTCAAAAGCTTAGACAGAAAGAAAAAAAAGATGACCAAAAAATTGGGCACGTTCGTACATTTTGAATTTTTAAAAGGTGTGAGACTTTCTTGCTACTCAAATGTCTTCTGATCCTGAAGTTGCAGAGCATCAAGTACCTATATCCTCAGACACCTCATTTAGAAACAGGGAACAGGGAACATTGGCAAAAGACAGAATACACTTAGCACACATGGTTGTTGGTTTTTTTTTTTTTTTTTTTTTTTTTTTTATCAGAAACAGTAGGAAAAAAAGAGAAACAGATTGAGAGAAGCGAGATACTAGTGGCAGGGTCTGGGACAAGTGGCAATAAGCCTGCATGTCTGCTGTAGTTTAGAACAGACCAGGAAATACTGTATTCTGTGGTGAACCGAGCATCAACTCAGCCAGCCCTTCATCAGAAACCAAAGGATAAATATGATCACATTTTTAAATGGGAAAATTTAATTCCTTCTCCAAAAGTTCAGAAACATAAGAACCTTATGAAATGTTTCTTTTTGGATTTTCTATCTACAGAAAAAAAAAATCCTCTGGTTTTGGAAAGTCAAATGTGTGCTATGAAATTTTACACAGAAAAGTATCTACTTATGTGAGCGGTGGTCTCGATCAGTGACCTTCAGGATTCCACAAGGAGTTTCAGCTTTGTTGGGTTTTTGCCAATTCAAGACACAAATCAGTTATCCCTTTTGTACCTGCCCTGTGATCCCACCTTAAAAAGCTGAATCTGACCTCAGCTTTGTCCCCAACATAGATAGAAGCTCTTTGAGGCTCTGTAGAATCAAGCTTCATTTGGACATTCGGTGAGCACTGATGAAGGCCTCCTCTGCACCCAGTCCTGCTCCACGGGCTGAGGGTAGGGCAGGGAGCCAACAAAGTCTCCACTCTCACACAGCTTCCTTTCATGATGGGGTGGGAGGCAGAGAAGGAGTATGTACCTGTGTGTGTGCATGCATGTGTATGACTATATGTGCACACACGGGTGTGCATGCATGTGCATGCATGCGTGTGTGTGTTACCATTCTCCGTAAGAGATGGTCAAGAATGGTGAGCAGAGACCCAAAGGTCAGCAGTGGTTGGTGTGAGAACTGATGGAATGAGAAATGGTGATATGCAAACTGTCAAGATCTGTGCACGTTTTCATTACTCTTATTTGGACGAAAACTAGAAGACTACAAGGTTTTCCTTTCCCTTATTAATCTTAAAATCACCTGTTTCTGCAAGTCTGCTCATCCAATAAGCTCTCATGAAAAGGGAATAGAGAAGGACACCACTCCTCTCTAGTACCTTCTAGGTTGTCTGAGTTTCTCAACAGCCCAAAGCTCGAAATCGCATTTTCCCACGAGACGCCCACACTTACCTCTTCTTCCACTCAAGCCCTCTGGCCCTGCTGAAGTTCCTTATTGATTTACATGATTCCTGAGTAGGAAATGATTCCTCCTTCCATGCCCTCCTGAAGCTGCTCCCTTGCAAGCCTGTTTACCATCCACTCTTAGACCCTCACTTTTTTTCCTCTAAACTCTCCCACCCTTTAAAATCCAGGAGCTCCAGCCTGGCCAACATGGTGAAACCCCGTCTCTATCAAAAGTACAAAAATTAGCCGGGCATGGTGGCGGGTGCCTATAATCCCAGCTACTCAGGAGGCTGAGGCAGGAGAATCGCTTGAACCTGGGAGGCAGAGGTTGCAGTGAGCCGAGATAGCGCCACTGCACTCCAGCCTGGTAGATATGAGCGAGACTCCATCTAAAAATAATAATAACAAAAAAATTTAAAAATCCAGGAGCTGTCCCATGTTCATTGTGATTTTTTTTTTTTTCCCCAAGGACTCCAGACTATGGAGATTTTTGTTTCTTGCTGTCTTTTCTGTTCGTTTGGCTCTCGTCGCCGTGTTGTGTCTTGTGGTGTTTCATTCCTGTGCATGTGAATGGTCTGCCCAGTGAGGTCTGTGTCTTGCTCATCTCTGCACTGGCCAATGCAGAGGCTGCTTTTGAGGCCGCTCAATAAATACTGATGACGATGATGACGATGACATGCGCCATTGTGTTTGACTTCTCTCAACGGCACTGCAGATTACTAGAGTCTGCTTAATTGCTTGTTCTCTCGTTTCACAGATGTGAGTCTGTGGGCTTGTAGTGATGGAATTCTTAGACTGGTGGGTCTGAATCAGGAGGGAGTCATCCAGTTTGGCCTGGTGCAGTTAGGACAGTGCTCCGTCACACAGAACACGCTGAGGGTAACCTGGGTAAATGGGTAGTTTCCTGCTTTTTTGTTTGTTTATTTTAGAGATCCTTTTCTTGTTTGTTTTAGAGATATGGTCTTATTCTGTCCACCAGGCTGCAGTGCAGTGGCGTGATCATAGCTCATTGCATCCTTGAACTCCTTTTTTTTTTTTTCCCCAAGACAGAGTTTTGCTCTTGTCCCTTAGGCTGGAGTGCAGTGGTGTGATCTCGGCTCACTGCAACCTCCGCCTCCCAGGTTCACGCAATTCTCCTGCCTCAGACTCCTGAGTAGCTGGGATTACAGGTGTCCACCACCATGTCTGGCTAACTTTTTGTATTTTTAGTAGAGACAGGGTTTCACCATGTTGGCCAGGCCGGTCTTGAACTCCTGACCTCAGGTGATCCACCCGCTGTGGCCTCCCAAAATGCTGGGATTACAGGCATGAGCCACCATGCCTGGCCACAACCTTGAACTCCTAAGCTCGCATTTCAGCGTCCTGAGTAGCTGAGACTTCAGGCATGAGCCATCATGCCTGGCTAACTTTTTAACAATTATTTTCTTTGGAGAGTCTTGTTACATTGCCAAGGGTAGTCTTGAATTCCTGGCCTCAAGCTATCCTGCCTCAGCCCATTTATTACAGCCATGCGCTACTGTGTCGGACGAGTCCCCTGCCTTTAATTCTCATTTCTGGCTGCATCACAGGGAGTGGTGGACTTAGAATCAAAAGACGTGGGGTAAGGTTAGGGATTGCAGATGTGATGCAGCCTACCCAGTCTCAGCTTCACTCTTGTGCGTTGGGGATAAGACCACCTCCCTCAGGCGTCCATTTGTGAGAGGAGATGATGTCACTTGGCAGCCCCTGGCACCGTCAGCCAGCTGGGCACTTGGAAGTCATGGATCCCAGGCCAAAGGACACCATGGTAGCCGCTCAGGCTTCCGGTTTGTTAACATGAGAGAATTCGGTAGCAACAATTCCACGAGCGTGTCCATTTCCTTTTCAGACGGGAAGCTGTATGACGCCTACGTCTTATACCCCAAGCCCCGCAGGGAAAGCCAGAGGCATGCCGTGGATACCCTGGTGTTGAAGATCCTGCCCGAGGTGCTGGAGAGGCAATGTGGATATAAGTTGTTTATATTCGGCAGAGATGAATTCCCTGGACAAGGTGTGTTTTAAGTGAGGTATAAAAATAACAAATAAAAGAAGGAAAGTGACCCTTCTGTTCCTCCACTTTACTAATGGTGATGACTCTGCCTGCCTTCCCCATGGAACCACAGGAAGTCTATGACCAGCGCCCCCCGCCTGCCATCCCCTAGTCCCCAGCCAAGGAGGTTAGGCGCAAGCTCGCTGCCCACTCTAGGCTCCTCCCTGCCCCGCAGTGTCTGGGATTCATGCTTGCAGCAGCGTGCATCTCACTTTGAGTGAGGATATGGTTAAGCCGTTCACAGAAACAGGTGGCCAGTGATGTAACTACATTGTTACAACTGTACAACTACGTTGTGGCTAAAGGACTGAAAGGTGGCGAGTGGTCATTTGCCCTCACGTCCCTGAGACGAACTGCTGGGTGTTTTCCATGGGTTTGAACAATGTAAATCAGGTCGTGCTTAAAGCTGATTTTATAAACCTCAACCCTACTTGCCTCTCCCCTCCCTAAATACAATGGAAGTTTTAGTGCACTTTTCCCATTTGATAGGAAGGTGGCTTTGGACAGTTCAGTTAACATCTCTGAACCTCAGTTGTCTCATCTGTAAAATGGGGATGGGGTGCTCCCCTGACTCAGATGAGAGAACTGAATGAGAAAACCTGAGAAGGGGCCCCCGGCATGGAGCTCAGCACACTTTAGACACTCACAAAATGGTGCCTTCCTGTCCCTTTATTCTCCTTCTTGGAAGGCTATACAGCAAAATGACTGAAATCTGGAATAAGTGTTCTTTTCTAGTCACCAGTAAATGCCAGTTCTCTCACTTATTCAACAAATATTTACTGAAAACCCCTCTATGTGATGAACAGTATTCTAGGCGCTAGAAATACGAAAATCAGCCAAGCAGAAGGGCCTGTCCTCAGGGAGCTTCCAGTCTATTCTTATTTCCTGTGAGAGGCAACTGTAGACTGAATAGCATCTGCAGAGCTGGGTATTTAAAGAGCCCTCCCTTTCCCAAGCAATCATCAGGGCATGTTATTTGGTTTCTAAATTAGTCACATAAATCCTGGTCCTTTAAATAACTATAAAGAAAAAAGGAAAACACAAATTCAAGATTAACGCAACATTTCAGCTAACTACATGTTTCCTATCCTTTTAAAATCTATTTTTAAAAATGTGTTCATCTGCTAATATACACCAGACCTTCAGGTAGTCTGGGGATACAAAGTTAGGCACCATCAGATACTTGTTGGCCAGGGAAAGTGACATACAAAGAAACCACATGCAAAACATGATTCATGACTATAGAGGACCAAGGCTTCAGGGAAAGTCACGGAGGCTTCACAGAAGAGGTGACAAATGTTAAAAAAAAAGAAAAAACCCCAAAACTTGTATTAATCCATTCCTGACTAAGTCATGTTTATTCTGAAGTCCATTTTTGGCCAGGCACGGCGGCTCACACCTGTAACCCCAGCACCTTGCGAGGCCAAGGTGGGCAAATCACTTGAGGTCAGGAGTTTGACACCAACTTGTGGTAAAACCCTGTTTCTACTAAAAATGCAAAAATTAGCTGGGCGTGGTGGTACGTGTCTATAATCCCAGCTACTCAGGAGGCTGAGGCAGGAGAATCGCTTGAACCTGGGAGGTGGAGGTTGCAGTGAGCTGAGATTGCATCCCTGCACTCCAACCTGGGCAACAGAGCGAGACTTCATTAAAAAAAAAAAAAAAAAGTCAGTTTTCTCCTCTCAGAGCCTGTTTCAAATATTCTCACTAGCATGAAGACCCGGGCTGTTTTAATTGTGAGCTCTTCTGAGCCTTCTTTCTTTATTTCCAGCTGTGGCCAATGTCATCGATGAAAATGTTAAGCTGTGCAGGAGACTGATTGTCATTGTGGTCCCTGAATCGCTGGGCTTTGGCCTGTTGAAGAACCTGTCAGAAGAACAAATCGCGGTCTACAATGCCCTCATCCAGGACGGGATGAAGGTTATTCTCATTGAGCTGGAGAAAATTGAGGACTACACAGCCATGCCGCAGTCCATTCAGTACATCAGACAGAAGCACGGGGTCATCCGGTGGCATGGGGACTTCACGGAGCAGTCACAGTGTGTGAAGACCAAGTTTTGGAAGACAGTGAGATATCACATGCCGCCCAGAAGGTGTCGGCCGTCCCCTCCGGTCCAGCTGCCGCAGCACACGCCTTGCTACCGCACGACAGGTGAGCGGGTGGGAGGACACAAGGTTCGTCACGCTCTGATGGAGGGTCTGTCGTTACGCGGTGGCTCACAGCTGGAGGAGGACACATTTCATCGGGGCCGTCCGCTCTGAAGCTGGCAGTTGCGTGCTAGTGAGAGGGTCTGTTGTATTTGTTGGCATTTGTTTGCTTCGATCAGAGCTGCTTCTTCAGGGAAAGACACGGCTTCTGCAGAAGGCCCTCTTTAGCCTGTGGGCTTGTTGACACGCATGCACGCTCACTGCGGCCTGGGTGGATACAGCACTTGCGCCCCCTGGGAACAGGACAGGGAGGGTGTTAGAGATGGCAGTGGACATGCCCGGAAGTTTGCCCATGCTGTGGCACCCATGGAGTCTGAAATGGCAGCCTGTGCTGTCGGGGGATGACAGGAGGGCAGTCTAGCACCAGGAGAGGGTTGGCAAGGATAGCAGTATTTGTCCACGTCTGTTCAGTTGTCCGCAGGGCCTCGTGCTCAGGGGTCATTTGCTGTGTCCGTGTCTCTCTCACTCTGCCAGTGCAAAGAGCTGTGACCACAGCCTTAGCACTGTGCTTCCAGAAGCGAGTTAAAAGTCACCTAGACCAGTCGGGACCCACGGGTGTGGCCATGACTGCCTCTTGGTCACCCTTCCATGCTTTGAGAGGCTTTATCTGTCAAACTAAAGCAAGCAAGAATTCCTTTCCTTTCCCTTTTAGACACGTCAGCCAGAATTCTGAGCAGCCTGTTAGCACACAGATGATAGAATTCTAATCCGAGCAAGGCAAAGTCAGTTTCCAGTGAGCCAGTGTGCCCTTGTCACAGGCCAATTTGTAATTTAATGATTCACAAAGTTTTTTAATACAAAAAATTAGCTGTCAACCCTCATCGCTTTTTTCCAAGACCCTGGCCTGAGGGAATTAGACATAGCTCAACCCTCTGAAGCTGTGGTTGTTGACACTGAGACTTAGCAAGCAGTCAGTGTGGGCTGGAGGGGAATCAGCCTTGAGAACCAGCTGGTGGGGTCGGGAGTGGGAGCGGGAGCCAGATGGAATGGGGAGTGGGGTGGGTTGGGAGGCGCTGTGCCTTCATTCACAGGCGGTGGGTTGTGCCCAGTGTGGGGTGAACTTTCAGGTGCTAAGGAGCCCACTCCTGTGTTTGAAGGATTTCTGTTCCAAGGTAACCTCACATTACACATTTGTTTAGCATCCTACAGAGGCCTCGACTTGACATTGGTCCACTTTTTATTTAACATTTGCTTTTTAAATTTTTTATTTCGGTAAACTATATGAACATAAAATTTACCATTTTAACAATTTTTAAGTGTATAGTTCTGTGGCACTGTTGTTTGGCCATCGCCACCATCCATTCCAGAATTGTTTCATCCTCTCAAGCTGAAATTCTGTACCATTAAGCTGTGCCTCCCCATTGCCTTCCCATTGCCTCCCCACTGCTCTGAGGTAGGACATAAAATACATTTTAAGAATAACAGCACTAAAAAATGGCTACTATAATTCATTACTACTATTACATTTTTGATACTTTTCAATAAAAAGAAAGTAGAGACACATATTGGAAAGAGGGAAGCTTTTTCACTTATAAAACTCCAGTTAAAGAATTCACCAACAGTGCTGGTCTCCTGTAAGTCAGAGGTTTCCAGAAAATACCTTTTCTTCCGACGGGTCGGCTTTCTATTTTGCTGACAGCCTCGACTGATGTCCTGTGAGTGTGATCATTCTCTTATAAATAATTAATTGCTAGAGAATCCGTTTTGTAAAATTCACAGGCACGCCCTTCAGAGAGGACACATCCCGGCATCTCTCCCGTCTCCCCACACTGTGGCTGCCTCTGGCTCCCTCCATCCTGCGGAGGGAAGTGGCTGGGAAGGGAGGAGGAACGGTGCTGAGATGCCCTCAAATCGGAATGGGGTGAGGGTATTCCCCAAATCCTCACCAAACCACAAACCAGTGACCACTCACCCATTGCGGTCCAGATCTTACTGCACCAGGGCTAGTCAAGCGGCCAGAGGTGGGGTCCACTACCCTCAGGGGGTTTCCTGGCCTGGTCTCATACGCACTCCACAGAAGGAAGGGCGAGGCGTCCTCAGCCAGCCCGCAGCCACCCTGCCCGCTCCAGCACTGCAGGCAGCTCCAGAGACCAGCCCAGAGAAGAGAACAGCAGCGAGTGAGGGGACAGAGTGCGGAACAGATCCAGCAACGCCCATTTTCCTCTTGGATGCATCAGGAGAAAGAGCCTGTTTTAATTAAACTAGCAAATCCTCCATGAGGAATGACGACTCCCATGTTGGAGAGAGAAATCGAGATGCAAAGAAACTTTTTAAAGTTCTACTAATTCCTAATGAAATAATAGGGATGCAGTGCAGCAAGAATACGAATAATTAAAGTAGCCTGGCGTCACCGCTGACAAGTAAGCAGGTTGGCAGGTAACAGCTCTGCTGATGGTGTCAAGTCCAAATTTGCATAAGAAAGGAGGTTTAAGAGTTCAATGGCTAAGGGACAAAAAGGCAGTTTATAGGAAAGCTGAAGGCCACCCTCAATTCTCTCCCGTTTCTCCAACTGGGCTTGGAGCAAATATGAGGTCAATGGGGTCCTATCCCTACTCCTTGGGGGTGGGCTCCAGAATTCTAGTCCAAGCAAAGCGAAGTCCGTTTCCAATGAGCCAGTGTGCCTTCGTCACAGGCCAATTTATAATTTAATGATTCACAAAGTTTTTTAATAGTATAAATTAGCTGTAAACCCTCATCATTCCTTTCCAAGATCCTGGCTTGAGGGAATTAGAGGCGCCCCTGGGAATCCCCAGGGACTGACCTGGAGGTAGGGCTGAGAGAGGAGATTGGACCCGAGAGGTGAAATATAGGTGTTGAATTGCTGGGTTACCTTTACATTCACCTTCCTATAATGACTGAGTCAGCCACAAAACCCACTTCCTTTGGTATCTCCCCTCAAATACCCTGAGTCGGCTCGTGAGAAAGGCCCTGGGAGAGACCCAGTCACGTGAAATAAAGGGCCCGGGAAGGTGCAGTCTTTCCCTGGAGGACCAGGCGAGATGAAGTGCTTGGCACACCATGGGATGCCGTGAGGGGCTGGCCTGCCAAAATATGGAATGTGCTCAGGGAGCCTCAGCCCCCAGGGCCCCCCACACCCATCAGCACCCCATAGTGACGCAGACCACTTCCTGCCACGTCACAGTCGGTTGACCTTTCCTTGGCCCTTGGTCCTGTTTTTTATTTATAAACTTCTCTCCAACACATGCTTGTCTGGTTATTGATCTGGGGCTGTGTAAAGTGGAAAATTCCTTCCTAGTTTCCTTGAAGAACAGAGGCTGTTCCAGATGAGGTCTGGAGTGAGCTACAGAGGGTGACGCTGGCTCTAGGAGCGGTGGCTGCTGAGTCTGAATGTTAGAGGCCACACATCTCCAGTAATATTATTCTGGGAGATGGAAACTCTGTGTGTGGATGTCCCCGCCCATACACCCAGGGACTTCTGAGAAACGCTGCTGTTCACAATATAATTCCACCCGCATCTCCCAGGCTGTCCCTGGAGAGGGGCTCTCCACTTGAGAAGGACCTCAGAGCCCTGGCTCTTGTCATCCAAATTCACCTTTCCTCTGGGGCTCTCATAGGAAAGGCGACAGTTGCCACTGCTCACCTGTGATGCTCTGGCATAACCACCTTGCAAAGATAACCCAAGAGAAATGGAAGCCTCAGGGATATACCACCAGATGAACTGACTGCAAGGTAGAGATTTTCGCATTCCCATGGCAGGTTTCCTCCTCGGCCCCCATCTCCCTCCACATCAGAAAAGGGGGAAATAGATCTTTCCTGATTTCAAGCCCAAAACTAGGCTCAAGAAGAAAGAAGTGTACTCTCAAGACTGGCTAAGACTTGCTGGACTGACACCTATGGCTGGAAGATGACATGTTTTGCTCCACACCTCCTCATTCCTACACCTATTTTCTGCTGCAGGATGAGGCTAGGGTTGGCATTCTACACACCTGGTTGAGCTCAGGCTTAGAGAAGAGGATGGGATAAGAGCTGGGGCATCAACATGGTCATGGTGGGTGAGAGCTGGGGGCCATCCCCATGGTCGTGGAGGGTATTCCCGTGTCATGGTGGGTGAGAGCTGGGGGCCATCCCCATGTCATAGTGGGTGAGAGCTGGGGGGGGTATCCCCATGTCATGGTGGGTGAGAGCTGGGGGGGTATCCCCATGTCATAGTGGGTGAGAGCTGGGGGGGGGGTATCCCCATGTCATAGTGGGTGGAAGCTGGGGGGTGGTATTCCTATGTCACAGTGGGTGAGAACTGGGGGGTATCCCCATGTCATGGTGGGTGAGAGCTGGGGGGTATCCCCATGTCATGGTGGGTGAGGTCTGGGGGGGATCCTCATGTCATAGTGGGTGAGAGCTGGGGGTATCCCCATGTCATGGTAGATGAGAACTGGGGGGTATCCTCATGTCATGGTGGATGAGAACTGGTGGGGTATCCCCGTGTCATGGTGGATGAGAACTGGTGGGGTATCCCCATGTCATGGTGGGTGAGGGCTGGGGGGTATCCCTATGTCATGGTGGGGGGTATCCCTATGTCATGGTGGGTGAGAGCTGAGGGGTATCCCCATGTCATGGTGGATGAGAACTGGGGGGTGTATCTCCATGTCATAGTGGGTGAGAGCTGGGGGGTATCCCCATGTCATGGTGGATGAGAACTGGGGGGTATCCTCATGTCATGGTGGATGAGAACTGGTGGGGTATCCCCGTGTCATGGTGGGTGAGAGCTGAGGGGTATCCCCATGTCATGGTGGATGAGAACTGGTGGGGGATCCCCATGTCATGGTGGATGAGAACTGGTGGGGTATCCCCATGTCATGGTGGGTGAGGGCTGGGGGGTATCCCTATGTCATGGTGGGGGGTATCCCTATGTCATGGTGGGTGAGAGCTGAGGGGTATCCCCATGTCATGGTGGATGAGAACTGGGGGGTGTATCTCCATGTCATAGTGGGTGAGAGCTGGGGGGTATCCCCATGTCATGGTGGATGAGAACGGGGGGGTATCCCCATGTCATAGTGGGTGAGAGCTGGGGAGGTTATCCCCATGTCATGGTGGGTGAGAGCTGGGGCGCATCACCGTGTCATGGTGGGTGAGAGCTGGGGGGATCCCCATGTCATGGTGGGCTGAGCTTTACATGGAAGCCTGTGCTTGGATAGCGTATGCCCTTTCCCCTGTTTTTCCAGAATGAACAATTAAACTGTATATGTTAGAAATATCAGTAATTTGTGAAATAAATTTTATTCTCATTTGAGCAACATAAATCACCATTTTGTTTGTTTACCACGCTTGTCAAAATCACAAACATGTTCTTATCAGTTTAAAAAATGAAAACCAAGTTCTGCTGTAATCATCTGACAATTAGCTTGTCAGCATTCAAATATTTTTCACCTTAAATCAACCGAAACTGTGATTGTGGCTGTAGAGAAACATGAGGATCATGTGCAATAGCTTTTTTCCCCCACACTTAGTAGATGAACTGTTTCTCAGTCTGATGGCCACTAAGACGGTGGTGGATTAATTGATATCCCCCACCTTTGGCCTGGGGAAGCCTGGAGACCAAAGCTTTATGTTCTGATGAGTATTTTCATCCTCTTATCCTCTCTGATGGCCTCATTTCTCCAAATTTCTTCTTCTTATCTCCTGTTTTTTTTTTTTTCTTTCTGAGACAGAGTTTCGCTCTTGTCACCGAGGCTGGGATTATAAGCATGAGCCACCGAGCCCGGCCAAGGCTTTCATATTTTTAAAACTTTGAAGTACAATGAGAAACATAATTCAGTAAGCAACTCAGTATGCACACACGGAATGGAAAAAGCTCTGTTCTAGGTTATTTGTTCTGTTCTATTTTGTTCAAGACTAGTTCAGTTTTTCAAAATACTGGTCACAGCTCGCCAACTTGTTTTAATAACCAACTTATGCCTTTCCACTGCAATCTGGAGAGCTCAGCCTCTCCGGCTGCTGGTCCCCCCGTCAATCACGATACTTTGGCTACTTTGCTTTCCTCAGTCAACAAAGCTTTATCAAGAACTTAAGGCTCTTTTAATTATCTGACTTCCTGGTCAATCAGCTTTGTTTGTGGTTTTAAATGACCACAGGGTAGTAGAAGTGAACATAATTTCCTGCCTGTGTAAAAGGATGACATCAAGAGGAAAAGAAAACAGCCCATTGGGTGAAGAACCTTGAGAAAGAGACGAACATTTCCTCTCTCGAGACACAGGACAAGCAAGTTCACGCCTGAGCTGGGCAAACAAGGACTTCAGTGCCTGCCCACAGCGCCATTGCGCCCTCTAGTGGCTGCTGAGGAACCGCTGTCCAGCCTGAAGCTCACAGAGCCCCGCTCAGGCTGTCGCAACCTACCTAGGCGGCCAGAATGGAGTGGACAGACATCCCGGGGTGCACACATTAGCCTCTCGGGGCTCTCCAATTTAAGGCCAAGGATATCTTTCTTCTTTTTCGGCTGTGGAGAAGGTGGAGATAGTGCCGTTTTTCGAATGTGTTCCTAACTCTTGGGCTTCTGAGACTGCCGCAGTCTGTCCAAGGGTGGTGAGTGGGGACCAGCAGGCTCTACTTGCTATGTACTCGCAAGAGGGGACTACAGTTGTAGTGATTTCAGAGAGGTGGCCCTGGCGTCGGGCTGCCTGGACTCCAATCACAGCTCCACCACTTGCTAATGGAGTATGCTAGCTCAGTCCCTTGTGCAAGTCACAAACCCTGTGCCCCAGTTTCTTCCTCTGTAAAAAAGGGATAATACAATGTTGGTATCCTTACTGCCCACTCCAAAAAGGGCCAGAGACTATGAACAGGACATTTACAAAGTAAGGGTTAATTCATACAAAACCTAGTGAACGGAAAATGTGTGTAACATCGCAAATGATCTGATGCCACCATGTGCCAGACCCCAAGCTAAGCTCTTTAAGTACCGTATCTCACTAACAGTCAATTATCCTATATCCTTTCCATTTTAACATGAAGAAAGTAAGTGTGTAAGAGATTAGGTAACCCACCCAGGGGTAACACAGTTGTTACACGTGGCCCCAGAGAAATATATCACTGGCTGGGTATTTCATGATGTTACAGCATTCCAGTTAAGTTGTTAGGTATGATAATGGTCGCATTGTTATGTTTCTAAAAGCATCTTATGTTTTAGAGGTGACATCCTGAAACATTTGTGAATGAAATACTGTGATGTCTCAGATTTACTTCAAAATAATCCAGTGCAGGGAGTGGTGGAGGACATGAGTTTGTGAATAAGACTAGCCATGAGTGAAGTTCATTCAGTAAAAAATAGAGCAGTTAAAAAGATCTTAAAAAACAAACTAACTCTCAACCCTCTGACACTTACGCAAGTCTGCTGTGAAATAAGACATCCTGGCTATTCTGAAGAGCCGGATGAAACTAAGGACGGAGATACTTTGTTTTGCTTTCAAAATATAAACAGCTTTTTCCTCCCTGATTATTTGCTTATTGGGTAAATTGATAAAAACAGGAAGTTATAAAACTATTCATTATCCTTTTGGTGTATATATGAATATTCACATAGATTTGATCTTGCAGTACCAATCTTAGATTTATGAATTGCATTATTCAGGGTTTTCTAGAGAAACAGAACCAATATGACTTTTATATACATACAAAATTAAGAACTGTCTCCATGATCATGGAGACTGAAAAGACCCACAATCCGTTGTCTACGGGCTGGAGACCCAGGAAGGCCAGTGAAGTATTTCTTCAGTTGGAGTCCAACACCCTGAGAACCAGTGGCGCTGATGATGTAAATCCCAGTCTGAAGGCAGAAGATGAGATGGTTCAGTTCAGTTCAAGCAGTGAGTGAGGCAGATTTTAAAAAGGGGTGGGGAAGGATTCCTCCTTCTTCTGCTTTTTGTTCTATTCAGGCCTTCAAGGGATTTGGATGATGCTGGCCTGCTCTGGGGAAGGCTCTCTGTCTTACTGAGTCCACTGATTCCAGTGCTAATCTCCCCTGGAAACACCCTTACAGACACATCCATAAATAATGTTTAATCTGGGCATCTTTCGGCCCAGTCAAGTTGCCATATAACATGAACCGTCACATGGGTGTTTAGATGTGTTCCAATTGTTACTTTTACAAACAAAGTGCATTCATCTGACCATTTGCCTTAGACAAATTACTGGAAATAGAAGAATTATCTATTAAATAGATAGATTCATAGCTGATCATCTGATGCATTCTTCCCAATTTCCCTCCAGAAAGCTTGTACCAGTTGTGGCTTCCACCAGTGTTGGCTGAAGACGTCAGAAAGCCAAACGTATTCTAAGGTGTCCCAGGCTCAAGCCTGAGTTCCTAGTTTGGTAATGACACTGGGGACCTTCTTGTTTTATATATATTTTTTGTGCGTTTCAAAAGAAATGATCAACAAGTTGTGATGGGATGTTTTTGGTCTTGAAGGACCTAGTAATACACTTCTCTGTTTCAGGGTGTGGCTGTGCAATTCCCAGCCCCACTAGTCCCCTGCCCTGTATGTTTATCCATCGCACCTACTCTGCTGCTGGTGATTCTCAGTAGGGCACATTCTCAAGCAGGCCTCCCCAGGGGTGGCACAGGCACTCCTGCAGAGTCAGGGTCTGTCCTTGCTTCCATCCAGTTGGGTGGATCCTAAAAACTTAAGAGGCCATAACACAGGGGTGGAGTAAGTTCAGAGCTCCAAACAAAAGGGGAGAACCATCTGGCCTTTCCCAGTAACCACTCTGGTAGAGTAGGTTACTTAAAAACAGTAGCAACCCTAAAACCTGACTGGTATTATCTCTTTTCCCAGCCCCAACCAAGGCAAAACAAACAAACAAAAGCCCATACTGAGTCTCAGGGTCTTTTGTGTTTGTGATTCCCATGTGTGTGGTCCCAGAGAGAAAGAGGATGGAGGAGGCAGGGGCTTGAGGTCAGCAGGTTGCAGTAGAGAGCTGCTCTCCTGTGAGGAGGCTGAAGTCCCCTAAAATGAAGAGAAAGTTTGGGATGTTGGGCTATTCCCGACCCTGCTGTCATGTCACTCTCTCTGATTTCATTTCACATATCACAGTTGACAGGGCACAGATACTCTGGAGACATTTCTTTTCTTTTTTTTTTTGAGACAAGAGTCTCACTTTGTCACTTAGGCTGGAGTGCTGTGGCATAATCTTGGCTAGCTGCAACCTCCACCTCCTGGGTTCAAGTGATTCTCCTGCCTCAGCCTCCCAAGTAGCTGTGACTACAGGTGCGTGCCACCACACCCGGCTAATCTTTGTATTTTTAGTAGAGACGGGTTTCACCATGTTTGCCAGGCTGGTCTCAAACTCCTGACCTCAGGTGGTCTGCCCACCTCGGCCTCCCAAAGTGCTAGGATTATAGTCATGAGCCACCATGCCCGGCTCTAGAGACATTTCTAATGGGTACTCTTGGAGTCTTGAGAATCTTTTTGTAGGCACTCAATTATCTGTTCATTGAAATAAGAAAGCCAAGTACTTGATTGGGGGCAGGTGGGTGGGCGATGGTAGGACATTTACTCCCAGCCCCCATGCTTGAAAATAATTCCCTTTCCAGTTTTCCAATTTTTCTGTTTCAAGCAACATCAGTCAGGTGTCAGAATGCCCACAAAGCTTTTCTGATTGAATAATAGGTAGGCTCTGTTTTATTCTGTGTGAAAATTAAGGGTCTTTTTCTCTCAGCTCTTACAACGGCCAATAAATGCTTTGGAAGGTACAGCCATAGCCTTCTCTGGAGTTATGGACCCCCAGCACGCTGCTGGCACCCTAGACCTTCCACAGAGCTTGGCCCAATGAAATGAATGATGGGAACTTGGACGCAAGAGCAATGGTGAGATTTGCTTGGGTCTCTCCTGCCCAAGTTAATTTGCATATCTGTAGTACGGCTTCCAAGCAAGGTAAGGACCATCTGGCCTAATTTTATTTGTATCTGTAATCCGACCTGGGGGTTTGAAGGACAAATATCAAATGGTGGCGGATTTCCATTTCAGGATTGAGCACCGGGTCTCCCTTCAGGCCTTGTTCAAGGCAGCTCCCAAGAGTCCGGTGGGCAACCTGGTGTTAGGAGGGTGCCTGGCCCGCCTCTCTATGGTGTGAGACCAAAAGGTGGGCTTTGCTTGGGTTCTTGGAAACCTCGCCTGTGTGAAAGAGCATTCAGGGATCTCAAAGGACCAATCTTGTACTTCCCTCCACCCCACCTGTCTAGCTTCCAAGCCAAAGGTGCATGGTAGCCACTTTAGGGGGAAATGAGAGAACTTGGGTGGTCATTTAGCCATGCTATGACCAAAGTTCCAAACGGGCTTTTTGTAGTTTTATTGGCGACTTCTGCCATTCATTGAACACATGGGCCTCCTACATGGATACAGAAGTGAGCACAGAGGCATGTCTCTGCCCTGATGGCATGCATGACCTAATGGATGGGGGAGACAGTCACAAGGAAGGGGCAGGAAGATGGCTGGGGGTAGGGGAGTGAGGAGGTGCAGAGAGAGAAGGGGAAGAAAATCATGGAAGAAAGTTATTTGATGACAGAGTCTTTCTCTTTCTTTGTAAAAATGCAACATTAGTCACAAGGGGTTGTGGCTGACCTGACTGCGACACCCCCGCCCGCAACCCAAGGAAGAGGCAACAGCTCCGGCACCTGTTTCAGACCCAGGGACCAGGTGATGGCCCGGCTCCACACCACATCAGGCCTGAGTGTGGGAAAGCATTGTGGCCAGGAGCCATCTAGGAGCTTGGAACAGAGCCGTGCTCTCCTCCGAGCTGTCTGGCTTCAATTAAACCCTCCACCAGGCGTGTCCATTTGGGACGTTGTTTTGGCTTATTTAGAATAAATAACCTAGAGTGGTTTTCCCTCGGTGCTCGGGGAAATTGTCATCCGGTGAAACCAGCCTGAAATCAGTACTGAGATCATGCTTGGAGGTCCCGCTGGCCCGTGGGGAGGGGTGGCGGTGGCGGTGGCGGTGGCGCGAGGTGGAAGGAGGGCCTGTCCTCAGGGCTCATTCTCGCCTCGCTCTGTCTGCCCCTGAGGGTCTGTCCGCCACACCACGAACCTTGCGGACGTGGTATCTGGTAGTCTGACCTCAGTGACAAAGAAGGGACCGTAAGACCCAGGCAAGTGAGCAACGTTAAGTCCAAAACCCAAGTGAGGGCGCCCGCGATTGCTCCACGCGTCCCGCAGGGGGCGCCCTGGGGTTTTTCCTCCACTTCCTAAAGGGATTCTAAAAAGAACATGCAACCTTGATTTGACAGGAAGCAATAAAAACGCATGCAGATTGCTGACTGGAGCCCGGATTCTACATGCCTCCTCCTTGCCTCAGAAACACAGAGGAATGAATGAATTAAAGACACAACACTCAGCCCTAGGCTTCAGGATTGGATGGGTGAACATTTTGGGGTAAGCTTTTCTAGAGAAGTGCAATCAAGGTAGGAAGAGTGTCAAATGAAATCTCACTTTATCATCACAACAGCCTCATAGACTGTTGCGGCAGGTGGAAGACAGGTGTAGCCAGGTAATTGAGTTCAAAGCAGCGTGGTAGAAACATGATTTTTTCCCCCAATGTCAAGCCCTTTTTTTTTCCATGAGGTAGAAGCTCCCTTCAGTTATTTCTGCTAGGTTTCACAGTTTTGCGGTCACTTCTGGTGCTTTGAAGAGTCATTTGGGGTTTATCAGATTCAACTCTGGTTCATGTTAAAACTTTAATCATTTGATTCAAAGCCTTTCTTTTCCTCTACTCTGCTCAGGGGAGATGGGAGCTGAGACTGTAATGGGTGGGATAAAGGTGGTGACGGACTTCTATCACACACCTGTCCTCTTCCTCCGTCTCTCCCACCTCATTTGGAGCAGTGAGAGATGGGGAAAAACCATGTCTACGTGTTTGACTACATATGATGGATCTCCCTGGGGTGCCGCAACTGCCATCCCTGCTCATTGCCCAAGGGCATCAAGTGGCTGGATGGTGACACCTTCATGTCCTACAAGGGGCTCACATCTGAGGAGAGACCCTGGCAATGGTGGGTTTTGGAGGGACCCAGCTGTGCTTTCAGGCTGCCATGCAGTGGGTGGCCTCACACACACACCTGTGGGGCCTGTGCTGCTTTGTGCCTGGAGCTCCTAGCTCAGCTTCCTGCCACAGTCTACCTTCAGGTCAGCAGGTGCGCTGGGACTCCATCTCCCTACTTCTTAGGAATCAGAATCTCTCATGGCATGTGCCCAGCTTTGAGGGGAGCATGCCTTCATGCCCCACTCCATTGGGCAGGGCCTCACCAAGCCACCTCTTCTCAAGTCTACTTTTCTCTAGTTCTGGGGCTCAGCGACAGTATAGTGAATCTACCAGCTAATCAGGTGCACAGCAGGAATCAAAATCCAGTCCCGCTTTTTTGATGGCACTCAAAGTTTTGGAATAATTCTCTTGGGGATCTTCCCTCACCCTGGTAGAGTGAGGAAGAAATAAGCTCTTTTCATGAACCAAACACAAAGGCCCAAGGACGACCCATGAGCTCTCCTCATATGTGGAGTTGTTGCTCACTGGGGTGGGGGTGTGGGTGGGGCCAGTTCCTAGGGAACGTCCCTCTCTGTGGGCTTGTGGCTGGTGCTCAGCATGTTCTGCCTTCAGCCTCAGCCTCTGCTAAAGATCTTGAACAAGAGGGAAGATACTGAGTGGTATCTGACACCATGTTTTCTAAAAGAACTTCTGAAAACCAAAGAAAAAAGACAATAGAAAAATGGACAAACAATATAAACAGGAAATTCAAAGCCTCAGGACACCAAATAGTCAAGACTCATAGGAGAGCCCATCCTCATTAACAATAAGGGACATGGCATTCCACAGTAGTTACTGCTTTATATCTTGCAGATTAGCAAAATTTAAAGAGCCTGGCAATGTTGGTGAGGTCATGGGGCAGTAGGGATGCTTCTCTGTTAAACTGACAGCACATTGGTAAAATCACCGTGGAGAGCATTTAGCTATAGCTCATAGCTGTCCTAGGTACATAGCCTGAAGAAGCTCTTATTCATGCAAACAAGGGCATGTGCATTAGAATGTTTATTGGTGTGTTATTTATAACTGTGGAAATTTGGAAGCAGACTAAATATGTCCATGAACAGGAGTACAGAGAAGCTGTGTACCTACCCCAAATCCACTATTATCTGCAGCTTAAAAAGAATGAACTTCAGCTGCATGTATGAACATGGGTAAACTTCAAAGCCATGTTGATAAAAAAGTTTCAGAATAATATGCACAATATTTATATTAGTTATATATAGCAAAATATAACACACAAAACAGAATCTAAGATTGTCTCACAAGGTTACTTGTGAGTTTATCATAATCTTATTCACTTCCAGCTTTAATATAGGATGCTTTTGTTACCTTATTCTGGGCTCAAGCTTTTGGGGACAGCTTGTGTCTGAAACACCAAAGGCCATTGATTCTATGTTCCGAATAAAAGCCTGCTATTGGCTTAAATGACAATAACAGACTTTTGTTATTGATAAAAAATAATAAGATCAATGCCTATTACTTGACACTGTGTCTCAGTTAGACCTGGCTTTCTATATAGGCAGTTACCTACCCACTAACATTTTAGAGATGCTGGAAAACTGTGCTGCTCCAAAACATCTCTGGTGGAGACCAGTCTACTACTACATACATTTCTAGAATTAAATTTTTAAAATAGTTAACATATGCAATCAGGAAGAGTGTTTTATTAATGTCTCCAACAGCTTCATTCACACACTTTCTTTGATTGCATTTCAATTTGATGGCTGAGATGGAAAGGAGACAAAATGGAAGCTTTGTTATAGGAAAGGAGTACAGAATTGACATTTAGTGTGGGCTGCTGTGGGGAGAAGGCATAAGTGGGTACCACTCTGGGGATGGTGTTACAATGTTCTTTGGACAAAAGGACAAGGCAGGACAATGTTGAATGAATGCAGGTGTTTTGTCTAAACATACAAACAAGTCACAGCAAACTACACTCGGCATCATGAAATGGTGCTGCTGACCACTATAGGGATTCATGTTTTGTTGAGCATTTAGTATGTGCCAGGCACTGGCTGTACAAGCCTTTACACGAATCTTCTGAGGTGCATTTTGCACATGCATATATCAGGCTTCAGAGACTTTTGGTTGCTTTCCCTAATACCCCACAGTATTTGAACCCGGGCTGGCTAACTCCAAAATTCAATCAGCCATAATGCCGCTGACAGTTTCCCTCCTACCCTATAGTTTATTCCTGGAGAATGTCTAAGTTTGTAATAGACTACACTTCGGGTATGAGCAGTACATTTTCTCACCCTTCCTTTGATTCCACTAGAAAGCTTCTTGTGTGCATTTGACTCCTGTGAGTCCATGCCCAGGCTTGGTCAACCCTGACATGGTATGGCTTGCACAGTTTGCAGGCAGCTTTGTAACACAGGATAGATGAACCTAAATCCTCTGACATTCTTTATGGCTGGATTAGGTGGGAAAATTTGTCTCTCTCGCTCCCTCTCCTACTCTTGTCTCTGAAATGTGGGTATAGCTTTGCTGGTAGCAGTCTTTCCTTCCACAAGGATAGAATTTGTCAGCGTTAAGAATGAATCATGTCAAAAGTGAAGAGTCAGAGATAAGCAGAATCAGAGAAGAGAGACCAAGAGAGATCTGTGACAATGTTTGAGTCCCTGGATCCTGTCATGCCTGAATTCCTTGGAACTCTGAAGTTCAGGAGTTAAATATTTCTCATTTCTGCTTAAATTTGGTTTCTGTTTTTCACAATGGAAAGAATCCTAACAAATACAAGCCTCAATATGTTAGTCTTTTCCTGCAGACTTCTTTCTGATTGATATCCCCATAGCAACGTGAATTTTTCTATGAAATCATGTAAGTTTTTCTCCTTGGAAAAGAGAGAAAAAAAGTCATACTAGGTTTGGGGTTCCTACCATGAGTGCGTTTTGGTATAAATAATACAATGGCTCAAAAGTAACTTCAAAAAAATTTATTTCTCGGGGCAGTGCACACTTTGGGCATGAAATTCGGGGCCTCCGTCCACCGCTGGGATGTCACTGGTGGCAATCATCTTCTCCCAGCCCCCACATCTGAGCCTTGCACAGAGCGATGTCATTGCAGACCCTGCAGTGGTTCAGCCTGCGATCCGGGCATTCTGGGTTGAGCGAGGGCTCTGAGTCCCATGCAGTTTCCTAATTTTCAGTCTGTGTCTGGGTCCTTCTTCCTTGGTCCCTGGGCAGCGTGGTGAATGAGATTCTGAAACCTGGCGTCTCCAGGCTCCTCCAGGTTACCATGCCAAGACACGGGCTTCCTGGTGATCTGTGGACCTCGTGGAGGGGTTCACGTGATGCCGGGCATAGACGTTCCGGGCTGGTAGCTCTTTAAGGTACAGCTCCTGCAAGATCTGGTTCTGACAGACCTCATCCTGGGTCACCTTCTCCCTGGGGTGTCCCGCCATGGCCTTGGCGTTGCTCCATCGGGCTCCATGCGCTCTCTGCTCCCTCGTGCCTCTCTCCCTGGCCCCGGGCTTCTGCCGTCTCCAGGCAACGGCGTCCCACGCGGTCTCCAGGCAACAGCGCTCCCACAGCCCCAGGTTCCTGCGATCCAGCCTTTACCCCTCCAGGAAAGGGCTTCCCGTCACGGGACAGACCCGGGGGTCATGGGCATGTGGTTAGGCCTCACCTTGGCCAGTCGTTTCCCTCGCAGCGAGCAGAGGCGCCGCTTCCTCGTGCTCTCCCTTCTCCGTCTCGGGCCAGCAGTTTGCTGGGGGTTCCACACCAAGGCCCACGGGGAAGCCAGTTCCAAATGCAGAGGCGGGCCCGGCCGCCTGAGCAGGCAGCGGAGGCCGAGGGTGGGTGTCCGTGGTCCTGCGTCCCCGTGTCCACAGCCAGGCCGTGGGGACCCCGGGGTCCGCTCCTTCGCTGCCCGAGCACGGTCCCTGCAGGGGCCTCTCCGTGGGGTCGTGGATCGTCAGGCCGCGTGGGTGGCTGGGGGCGGGGGGCGGGCTGCAGGCAGGCTCTAGAAGCAGGGGCTGGGCGGGGGCGTGGGGGGATAGGGAGGGATGTAGTGGAAGTTGGGGCCCCAGCGGACGTGCGGGCGGCAGATGCAGCCCTTCTGAAGATGCACGCACGAAGAGGTCGGCAGGGCGATGCCCACGACGGGGTAGTGGACGGGCACGAACTGGTTCAGAGACGGGTAGCAGATGGGGCAGAAGGACGAGTAGGTGGGATGGAACAGGAGCGTGGTGTGCGGGTCCAGAAACGTAGGACGGATGGGAGGAAAGAAGAGCCGACGGCCAGGGCGCTGCGGGGTGGCGCCGAGCGGGCGCCGGGGCTGGGGAGCGGAGATGCGGGGCAGCTTTCGAGTCATTTTCACGCGTGCAGCGCTCTCTCGTCGGAACGGCCGGAGTGCGCGGCGAGTGCGGGGCCTGCGCGGCTTTTATCTCCTCCGGGCGTTCCAGGGCGGAACGCGCTTTGTGACCCGCGCCGCGTCCGAACCCGGGAGCGCCCCGCCAGTCGGCACAGGGCCCCGTCTCCGGGTTTAGGACCAAGCAGGGGAAATGGAAGACAGAGGCAATGGGGCGACGTAGCAGTCCCTGTGCTTGTACCCCGTAGTTTTGCCCTCAGTAGGCAAAGGCTGATCGGAGGACTAGGATACGGTTAGGGGCCGGGGGCCTGGGAGAGCGGCTCTGAGCAGGAACTGGGAAAAGGGGACGAAGTCAGTGCTCCAGGCGCGTTCCCTTACACAAGCCCTTCAGTCCTTCACATCACTGCGGGAACATGCGCAATTAGACACGCTACGTCCATTTTACCCATGGGACATGGAGGACCAGAGCGGGAACCTCCATAGGCTGGTGGTGGGTGACAAAGCAGGTGGGGCTTGAACTTGGGGCAGGAGGGGGCAGGTAGGAGGGAGCGCAAAACTGCCCCAAGCGCGCACCAGCGGCCTTGCCTCTCCTGCACGTCTGGACGAGATCCTGCAGGGGGCGCGTCAGAGCAGACCTGGGCGTTTCCTAGCTTACCATTGACCCGTGTTCCTTGGTTTGGTGCTTTACTCTTTAAAATATATTTTTAAAATCTTTAAATATTGATTTCATTTTAGATTCGTGGGTACATGTGCATGTTTGTTACATAGATATATTGCATAATGGTGAGGATTTGGCTTCTAGTGTACCCATCACCAAAACATGAACATTGTACCCAACAGGTATTTTTTATTCCTCACTACCATCCCACCCTCCTCCATTTTGGAGTCTCCAATGTCTGTTACTTCCAACTTTATGTCCATATGTACTCATTGTGTAGCTCCCACTTGTAAGTGAGAACATGCAGTATTCTACTTTCTGTTTCTTAGTTATTTTACTTAGTATAATGGCCTCCAGATCCATCCATGTTGCTTCAAAGGACATGATTTCATTCTTTTTTTATGGCTATATAGTATTCCTTGCCATATTTTCTTTATCCAATCAACTGGATGGACATTTAGGTTGGTTCCATGATTTTGTTATTGTGAATGGTGCTGCGATAAACATCCGAGTACAAATGTCTTTTTTAATGTAATGATTTCATTTCCTTTGGGTAAATTCCCAATAGTGGGATTGCTGAGTCAAATGGTAGTTCTATTTTTAGTTATTTGAGAAATCTCCACACTGTTTTCCGTAGAGGCTGAACTAATTTACATTCCCACCAACAGTGTGTAAGCATTCCTTTTTCTCTATGTCCTTGATAACACTGGTTTTTTTTTTGTTTTTTTGTTTTTTTTTTACTTTTTATTAACAGCCATTCTGATTGGTGTAAGATGATATCATTGTGGTTTTAATTGGCATTTCTCTGATGGTGAGTGATGCTGAGCAATTTTTTCATGTGTTTGTTGGCCGAGAAACAACTTTTAATGGATCTACTTGGCATAACCTAGCCAGACAAATGCTTTCTGTAGTTGTGAAAGCAGAATTAAATTTGAACCAATAAATGTCATAATCCTCTACTACTCCGTCACTTTTCCCCACTCCTAGACACACAAGCTTTAGGAATAAATGAATGAGTGAGGGCTGATCCCTAATGAGGCAGTGTGGAGCAGATGGGCTATGGGTAAGTCTCTTCGGGGGACTGGCTGCTGCTAGGGAGGAAGGGCACACCCGGCAAGGGACCGGGGCTGTCACTGGTACACTTGGGTTGTTCCGATGGTGCTTCAAAACACAAGAACAAGCCAAGCAACCACACAAAAGAGGGCTGAGCACAGCCATGCTCTGGGTTAAGTGGGCATATTGTCATCAAAGACCTCTCCACCTTTCTCTGTCCTGAAGAAGATTGCCCAGATTGTGAGAACAGCCCATCCTGGTTCCACTTGTGTTTGGGATGCTTAGAGAATTTCCTTTTCAAACCTGACATGCCCCAATGAAGGGATATCTCTTTCTTTTTCTCTTTTTAAAAGGACTGATTTAAAGACTGCATAATCAACATAGATGAATTAGATAAGTCATTATGCAACAATGCCTTTTCCATTATGACTCAATTTCTGACTATGGTGTGACTTGGTGGGTTGTGTTTTGCTCTGGTTGTTCTAAGGAGGGGAGCTTAGGGCAATGACCTGGGACAGCTCTAAGATTTTGCCTTTTCTTTTAGCTGGAACCATGTGCTAGAACTATCAGAGTATGATGACTTTTTCCTTTTTTGCTTGGTTTGACATTGCTGCCTAAGATAAGGCATACAGTACAGGCTGCAGAAACACACAGAAATTCTGCTGATAATACACACTTGTTTCTATGGCCAGGAAGTCCTGATTTGCTCACCTCCTCACCACCATGACCAGGTGTGAATTCACAGGTAAAAGGGCAAGTTTGTTTACTCCTAGTTGCTCTTGAATAGAGAGTTGACTTTTTCACCCCTTTGGCTTGTGACTGCTGAGTTCACTAATAAACCCCTCCCTTTAAAAGTGGGGAAAATAGGCCGGGCGCGGTGGCTCATGCTTGTAATTCCAGCACTTTGGGTGGCCGATCCGGGCAGATCACGAGGTCAGGAGATCGAGACCATCCTGGTTAACATGGTGAAACCCCGTCTCTACTAAAAATACAAAAAATTGACTGGGTGTGGTGGCGGGCGCCTGTAGTCCCAGCTACTCAGGAGGCTGAGGCAGGAGAATGGTGTGAACCCAGGAGGCGGAGCTTGCAGTGAGCTGAGATTGCACCACTGCACTCTGCCTGGGCAACAGAGCGAGACTCCATCTCAAAAAAATAAAATAAAATAAAATAAAATAAAATAAAGTGGGGGGAGGGGGATAAAACTAACAAGAAAATATCGTAGGAGATAAAGAAGAATCATAAGAACCCATTGTGGGAGTTCAAAAAGAAACCGTTGAAGGTCTAAAGGCTCAGAAAAATATTTAAATCACTGATGCTATAATAGATATAAGCAAAACAGACAGGGGCCACAAAGGGTGGCATTCTAGAATATTTTGAAAAATAAAACAAAATTTAGTGTAAGTCACTTGAGGGCACCCATTCTGCTCTGGATATCTCAATAGAGGCTCTACTTATAAACGCTTTTTTAAATCTCTGGGCTTTAAATTTCTTTATGCCAATTTTCAAACAAATTATTGAAATCTGACTGAAGAATAGGATTATAAACATCCCTAGTAAAATATCCAACTTGTGTTTTAAAAGTATTTTTGAGTTGAGATCAATAAACTGGTTTGAAGTCTAAGGTTTCAAACATGACTAAGACATGAATCTTGAAAATAACCCAATTAAGAAATAAGTAGATTTCAACATAAGACAATAAAAGACACCCCCCTTCCATAGTGAAATATCACCTTCGACCAAAGTTTCTTTTTCTTGAATCAATTTTCTTACATTTAATTTTCATATTGTGTAGGAAGGACAAGAGAAATGGGGCATGGGAGATCAGAGAGAACTTTCTGGAGAATGTGACCCCCACATAAGGGAGCGTTAGCTGGAAATGGTGGATGTAGTGGAGGTGGATGTGGCCGAAGACCTGGTGGGGCTCTGAACATTTCCTATGATTTTGTGCTTCTTTCTTTGTGTGATGGCCTCTCACACAAGGAAAGAAGCATAAAATCATGAGAAATGTTCAGAGCCCCACAAGGACTTCAATTTCTCAAAGCATGAAGTCTGGAATGAAGGGGGGACTAGGAGGTAGAGACTGGGGTGAAGAACTCAAGAATGAAGAGAGGGAGGAGAGTGTGGGAACCTTGAACAGGCACAGCTGGAGAAAGACTTAGTGATATTACATTTTTAAAGATTTCTCTGCTCATAAATACTTGAATAAAAGCTTGAAAATGCAAAAAACACAAAGAAGTCATCCCCAGTCCTGGAATATAGGCATAAACACAGACTCTTTTTACTTTATAATGTATTTTAAAATCTGGCAGTACCAGCCACCTTTGTCGTTATACTTTTGTCTATACTTTCTTGACTCTTCTTGTTCATTCATTAGTGTCTTAAGTTTCAACAAGTTTCTATTGGTATTTTGATTTTAATTGTTTTGAACTTATGCTAATTTACAATTTTATGCCTCTCTAGAAGCAGGTACTATCTCTTAATACAGTATTTCTCTAACATCTCTTAGTAGAACAGTACTTTTTCACGTAGATCCTGGCTTAAGTTTCTTAAGGAGTTTCTTCTCAGAAATTGTTTTGCTGTTGCTATCGGGAATTTGTTTTCCTTTTTTTTTTCTCATAGTTAATTCCTGGCTGATGAAATCCTGGTTTTTCTATTTTTATTTTAACTTGTGAACTGCTATTTATTTTATGTTTTTGGCAGATTTATTTTGTTTATATAGACAATCACAACTGATAATAATAATCAGCTTGTCTTTTTCTTTCCATTATTTGTGGCGTTTGTTTCTTTTTGCTGTCTAATTGTTAGACTGTCTAACATTTTGCTTAATAGGAATGAGAGGGGACATGTCTCTATGGTTTTACTCTTAGCTATAATGTTGGCTGTTTTTATTTTCTTTGAAATTTTTAATTATTTTAAATTTAAATTGTTTTAAATTAAATGATCTCTTCTAGGCTTAGTTGACTAAAAGCTTTAATCAGGGTTTTGAAAATTTGTATTGAATTTTGTCATAGGAGTCTTTGGCATATATTAAGACGATTATATGATTTTTCTTCTTTGACTTTTTGGTATGATGAAGCGTATTGATACATTTCCTGATATTAAGCCATCTTTGAATTCCTGAGTATACGGTGTACTTATATTTGTTAATGTGCTTCGTTTATCTAATTTTATTTGGAATTTTCATTTATATTTGCAAGTGAAATTACGAATGAATCTTTACATTTACTAACTCTGTCCTGTAGAAATTATGCTGGTTTGCTGGGCATGGCGAGTCACACCTGTAATCCCAGCACTTTGGGAAGCTGAGGTGGGTGGATCACCTGGGGTTAGGAGTTCGAGACTAGCCTTGCCAACATGGTGAAACCCCATCTCTACAAAACAAAACAAAAACAACAACAAAGAAACAACAACAACAACAAACTAGCCACGCTTGGTGGCAGGCATCTGTAAATCCTAGCTACTTGGGAGGCTGAGACAGGAGAATCGCTTGAATCCAGGAGGTGGAGGTTGCAGTGAGCTGAGAAAGCACCATTGCACTCCAGCCTGGGTGACAAGAGTGAAACTGTGTCTCAAAAAAAAAAAAAAAAAAAAAAAAAAGGAAAGAAATTATGTTGGCTTTATAAAGCAAATTATAAATCTTTTCATCTTTTAATAAGCTCTGGCAGTGTTAATATAGGCTGGTAACTATTTCTTCTTTACAAATTTGAAGGCAACTATCTGAGTCAGGTACTACTTTGGTGATTATTCTTAAATTTGTTATTTTGAACACGTTTATTGATTTGATTCTTTTTTCTTTATTTTGGTAATTTACACTTATCTAGAAATAATGCACATATAATTTTCTAATTAATTACTATATGGAGATATAAAGTAATCTTTCTAAAAGCAGTTAATGTTCTGAATGTATAAAGTATTGTTCTTTGTTTCATCTCTAACTTTGTTTACTTTCACTTTCACTTCTCCCTCCTGTGGCTTAACTATGTAGAGATGCCTATTTTACCTTCTACTCTCTATTACACTTGAATTTATCAATGCAAATTTTTTCTCTTAACCAATTAATTTTATCTTTAAGTCCTTCTCCCTCTTTTTTTTTTTAAGTTTATTTGTGACTCTCATGATTGTTTTCTAAATTTGCAGGATAAGTACTTAGTAACTTCATTCAAAACTTTATTTTTTTAAGAATTAAAGAATTGCCCTCCCAGTACAGCTTTGGCTATATTCTAGAAGTTTGCTATGCAGCATTCTTCTGGGTATTTTATTAAGATTGAGACACTTGGCCGGGCGCGGTGGCTCAAGCCTGTAATCCCAGCACTTTGGGAGGCCGAGACGGGTGGATCACGAGGTCAGGAGATTGAGACCATCCTGGATAACACGGTGAAACCCCGTCTCTACTAAGAAATACAAAAAACTAGCTGGGCGAGGTGGCGGGCGCCTGTAGTCCCAGCTACTCGGGAGGCTGAGGCCGGAGAATGGCGTGAACCCGGGAGGCGGAGCTTGCAGTGAGCTGAGATCCGGCCACTGCACTCCAGCCTGGGCAACACAGCGAGACTCCGTCTCAAAAAAAAAAAAAAAAAAAAAAAGATTGAGACACTTAAGTTTTGATTTTTGATTTTTGAGTTTCATTTTAAATAATGTTGTCGCCTTTTCTTTTTCCTAGTGGTTCAGTTCGTTTGCATGTAACTGTTCATTATTTCTAGCTTTATTTCATCATGATCAGAAAACAGTCTTTACCAATCATAATACAATGTTAAGTAAATTCTTGGCATAACTACTGTACTTCTGGCATTAGAAGCAAGATGATAATTTCCCTATTATAACTTTAGTGTCCAATTTTCACATTCTCACATTGCTTTGCTCACCAACTGTTAACTGTACAGGACAATGTTGAGCCAAGCATGACGGGGACATAATTCAGAACTGCAGTTAATGTGCCGTTGCCAGAGAGCAAATGTGAAAGGGACCTTCACCATGAACCTGTCTCACCCTTTGCCTCTCCCTGCTTAGGGACTGGCAAGGGCACTGTCACCTCAGGGGCAAGAGATGATGAGGATTTGGGCTATAGGGATAAGGATTTGGGGCTCTGTTGTAAGTAGAAGCTGGCTAGGATGGCTGAGGTTTGAATCTCTTTGGTGGAAGACCCAGGGAGACTGTAGCAGTGAGGGGCGAGCCTCAGGGAGGTGAGTTGCTACCTTTACAAGCAAAGCTGCCTCTGGAGGGCACACTCAGGATATCACAGAGGAGGCCGGGGTGCCCGTCTTGGCGTCTGGAATGAGCACTGGGTCAGGACCCGTTCTAGTGCATGCCTCTGTCTGCCCTGATCTCGCTGGCCATTAGCAATGCCCTTATGTGGAGTCACTCTCTTTCCTCAGGGCAATCAACGTTTTTTCCCTTTTTCCCCCAAACCTGCCCTTCTAAGGAAGACACTGTCGGTGCTCCAGAGGTGGTGTGACTTTCTAAATGAGGATGGCCTCTCAAGAAAACCCATGTGATTTGTTATCCTAACTTATGTTACATCATAGTGGAAACTTCTCTCATTTTAAAGGACTGCTGGTAACACACAAACTCAAGTTCAGTTTCTAGGTAGGTGTCCTTCTGGTAGGGTCACTCATTACAAAAGAATAAAGAAATATTTCCTGCATCTTTATTTTCTCTTACATTAGGTCCACAACAAAATAATCACATTTATGCCTTTAAGCTTCTAACTGCACCCTAATTAGTTGATTTGCTATTTGTATATTCTTCTCTAATACTGTCTGTGTGTGTTTAACCATCTCTGAGCACTCTTTTCCTAAAATTTACATTCCTACACAAAGCTAATATCCCATTGCCTATTAAAAAGCATCCAAGGCAATCTAAGACCCTTCTACCTTACCTTGCTCATAAGTCTACTGTCTATCATTAGTTCTTTTGAGCTAGTCATGCCCCCAAGGGACATGCTGACATTTGGCAACTGGAGATCAGTTTCATGAGGTCCGGGGTCCTGTTACACATCCCACAATGTGCAGAACAGCTGCCGCCCACAACAAAGAAGTGCCAGGCCCCAATGTCAATACTTCTGAGGCTGAGAAAACCTGCTCTAGGCAATGAGGGAAAGGGATGCCCTGAGAACCACTTGGGGGGTTCCCACCAAATGATTCTGATGTGCCCCATTCCTGGTTTAGCAGAACTGTCCTGGAACAGGGTAAGATCATCTTCTGAATGAAGTTACTCTCATTTCTCCAAACACCGTTAAGTGCTCTTTCCTTTGGCTTAATTATATCACTGTAGAATGGTTTCCAGGAATGGCGATTTTCTTTGATTATCTCTTACATGCACGCTCTTCCCATCGGAGGGTCTCCTTTGGGAAGATTAAGTGATGTGAGAAGCGTGCAGAGCTTCTGCCTCATCACCCGGAGGCAGGAGATCCTCCATGAAAGGGAGCCTACTCTCTTTCCTTTTTCTGTAGTCTAAGCACTTTGGAATCTGAGGCCATGCCTCATACAGCTCACAGCAATGCAGGGATGCACTCATCTACAGAGTCACCCACTGAGCCATTAATACTAAAGTAATATCTCTTTTCATTTCACCATCAGGAGTAGTAAGGTGGATTCAGTAACAGGCAAGTAACACTCTCAAAACCACAAGTATCTCCTGAGACCAGCAAATAACAAAGTAAAAAGCTTCTCTTTCCTTTCTGAGAACATTGCCTTTCTCAGAAAAGAAGGTGCTAAAATCACTTTTTCTTGTAAAGTGGTAATTGGAAGTAAGCATTGATCACAACTGCTAATTCAGCTGCTCTAAAAGACATGTCGTCTTAGGGTTTCTAGGCTATTGTACCCTTCCTCTCACCAAACACACATGCAGCCATTCCTCTCCATGTGCTCAAGTCTGGAGAAATGACATATCACACAAGTTTACACCTTTTCTTTAACCTGAAATAAAATGTAACCTGAAAACACAAAATCCAATCATGTCTTACTGTTACTCACTAAAGATTCTTAAAGCCACAAGATTACAGTATTTTGTGGCTGCTGGGAGGTATTTTCATTTCTTTTTCACAAAAAACTAGTTATTTGGTACCATCAGGGTTTTTTGTGTAAAATTGTGTTTTTGTGTCTCTTACACCCCACACATACATAGTTAATTTATCAGGGTCCATGTTATTATCCCCTTTTCTTTGTAAAGTTAGACTTAAAAATACGTAAGTTTTGAAATGAACAAATGGCTGTGAATTGATTGGCTGAGAATGGTTTCTTCATGGAATAGAAGAAAGACAAGTGTTCTTTTCACTCCATGTTCTTAAACAGTCTGCATGCTTAGAATATGATTTTAAATATAAATGCCTAGTTCTCTTATCCATAATTAACTTGAAATGATTGCTACTTAATTTTCTACCTGAATACATCATTTTCTTTTCCTTTATCTTTTGGATACATTTTTATTTGTGTACCTTCCATGGGTCAACTTAGTAGAGTTACGTACCTTCTTTGGCCCTTAGTTCCCTCAAATCTAGAGTGAGGGGTTTTGACTGCATTAGTGGTTCTCAAACCTGGCTGCACAGAATAATTAACTGAGGAGTTTAAGAAAACACATAACGCCCCGTTGATTCTGGGTATGACCCATGGGACAGATGAACTCCTAGATTATTTCCAACCTTAAAATTCTGTGCTCTGACAATACCCATTTTGGCAAGACTGGTGAAATTGGCGAGCCATTGATCTCAAATGGAATGGTTAGCTTGGTATGGTGGTGGTTCCAAGGGCCCGTTTCATTACAGGCATCAAAAATCTTTAAAAAGTACCTAACTTTGGGCCAGGCATGGTGGCTCACACCTGTAATCCCAGCACTTCGGGAGGCTAAGGCAGGAGGATTGCTCGAGCCCAGGAGTTCGAGACCAGCCTGGGCAATATAATGGGACCCTGTCTCTACAAAAAGTTTAAAAATTAACCAGGTGTGATGGAGCCCGGGGGATCAAGGCTATAGTGAGCCATGATTGCACCATTGTACTCCAACCTGGGTGATAGAGTGACACCCTGTCTCCAAAAAAAGAAAGAAAAAGAAAAGAAAAGAAAACAACACCTAATGTTTGACCCTGCAGTTCTACTGCTAGGCATTTATTCTTAAGAGATTATTAATGGTGTGCCAGATATCTAGTTATATTGATGTTGACTCCAGTGTTATATAAAACAAAGAAAAAATGAAATTCAGGGAATATTTAAATAAATTATGGTACAAGCATACAATAAAATATGATGCAGACATTAAAATAATGTTAATCAAAAGTATTTATGTCATGGGAAATTATTTACAGTGTAACACATGAAAAAGTTGGTAATTTATTTTAAAAATTAAATAATATGGCCGGGCACAGTGGCTCATGCCTGTAATCCCTGCACTTTAGGAGGCCAAGGTGGGCGGATCACCTGAGGTCAAGAGTTTGAGATCAGCTTGGCCAACATGACGAGACCCCATCTCTACCAAAAATATAAAAAATTAGCCAGCTGTGTGGTAGGCGCCTGTAATCCCAACTACTCAGGAGGCTGAGGTGGAAGAATCTCTTGAACCTGGGAGGCAGAGGTTGCAGTGAGCCAAGATTATGCCATTGCACTTCAACTGGGGCAACAAGAGTGAAACTCCATCTCAAAAAAAAAAAAGTAAATAATATATATAGAATAACATTTGTAAGCTTATAGAGCAAAATGATGACAATGGTTTGAGTGGTGGGATTATAAGTAATTTTGATTTCTCTCTTTTTTAGTTTACATTTTCTATGACTACTATTATTGCTTTAATTAGGGTTATTTTATTTTATTTTATTGTATTTTTTTTTTTTGAGACGGAGTCTCGCTCTGTCGCCCAGGCTGGAGTGCAGTGGCCGGATCTCAGCTCACTGCAAGCTCCGCCTCCCGGGTTCCCGCCATTCTCCTGCCTCAGCCTCCCGAGTAGCTGGGACTACAGGCGCCCACCACCTCGCCTGGCTAGTTTTTTGTATTTTTTAGTAGAGACGGGGTTTCACCGTGTTAGCCAGGATGGTCTCGATCTCCTGACCTCATGATCCGCCCGTCTCGGCCTCCCAAAGTGCTGGGATTACAGGCTTGAGCCACCACACCCGGCCTTAATTAGGGTTATTTTAAAATCATTCTCTAATCTAGCTCCTTCTAGATATGCATGTTTAAGCCTTAAACTCTTCTCTATACCTTTGTGTCCCAAACTGCACCCTTATAATGCTTAGCTACAATCCCGGGTTTACAAGAAGTACTGAATTCAAACCAGCAAATATGGGTGGGCTCCACTCAGGGTCCTGACCTAAGGCCATTCAACGCAAATGGAGGAGACAGATTCCTTATCAAGAGTACAATGCAAGACGAAGTGACATAACTGCTGTATAAGTGTGTAACCAGGATGCAGGACTCAAAGGGAAGTCCCAAACTAGAAGGAATGCACAGAGCTCTCCCAAACCAAGTGACACTGGAGAATGAGAAGGTTTCCCCAGCAGAGAATGGGAGGACAAAGTGCTGTAGAGATAATGGGAACATAAACACTGATTTCTTAATGCATACAGCATATTTGGGAAAAATAGAAGATTTGGGCCTGAGTGTCAAGTATGAGGATAAAATGCATGTGTTGAAGAAGAAATCTGGGGAAGTCCCAGCCCTTACTGTACCTTTGTGTGAAAAGAAAGGTACCTCCTTTGCAGAGAAGAGTACCTCCTTCTGTGAGCAGACTTAAACTCAGCCCAGGGCGTGGAACTGACTTAGTGATTGGAGGATGGGTTGGGTTTTAGTTGCCACTTGCTCCATCAGTTGGACACACTCCTGCAGTGTACAACCTGAACAACGGTTCCTACCACAATGCTGTGAGGTAAGGATACAGAGCTCAAAGAAGGTAAATAATTTGTCCATATTTTGAGCAACTCGTAAGCAATGAATGTCGACATGATTCCATGGGCTGGTTATAGAGGAGGAAATGAAATTGAGTGTGCTAAGACTAGGGTACACATGGAGAATAAATAGGAAGCTATTGTAACACTCCTGCTGAGAGATGACGAGGCTTGAGTTTGGACAGTGGTAGTAAGTAACGAAAGAAGTGAAGAAGTGTAATGGATATTTTGTAGGTAGCATGAGTGAATTTGCAGGTGAGGTGAAGTGAGGAGGGGTGAGAAGGAAGACTGGCTTGATATGGATCTTGAAGCCATCAGCATTTGCTGATAGTTGAAATTAGGAGAATTTATGAGAGTCCGTAGAAAGAGAAGGAAAGACAGATCTTTAGAAAATGGCTACATTTAAGAGGAATCAGTGAATGAACCCCAAAATAGCAATCAGAGTGATGGGAGGGACACAAAGAAGAAAGTAGGGTATCATGGAGGCCAAGAGTAGAGTGTCAAAGAGGAAGTGGTCAAAGTGTCAAATGGCACCAGTATAGAACAGATGAGAGCTGAGAAGATTTCATTAGCAAGTCGGTCAGAAGGCAATCTATTACCTTCAATGAGCAGTTCAAACCCTAAGGCGCCAAGTAGTAGGTGTGTGGTGGGGGTGGCGAAGGCTGGAGTAGAGCTCTTTTGTAAGAATTTGGGCAGAGAAAGGAAGGAGAGAGGTAGGGCAGCAGTTTCATAGGAAAGTGAAAATCAGGGAACGCTTTAGTTATAGGGGCATGTGTGTCTAGAACATGCTTAGAGAGCGAGTGATACAGACACCACTATCTGAAGCTGATAGATACAGACGTCAGAACTGAGACATAGAAGAACCCTTTGAAAGGTGAGACTGCACTGGGAGCTGGGAGGATTGAGAGATCAAACCTAGAACACAAGTGGAGGGGCTGAGCTTGGGAAAGAGGCATGCTTTTCTTAGGGAGGAGGAATGGGGATGAGGGAGGAAATGGGTGAAGGTCCTGGGAAATGTTGAGTTGTGCAAGAGAGGTGGTGATGGTGCACTAGCAAGAGTCCTTTTTCTCAATGGTTAGGAGATGAAAGCAGTGGCTTATAGCAATGGACAAGATGATGAATTTTCACTTCTGAGTCAAATAGAACATCTGAAAAGATGCTGTTGGAATGGAAAAGAAAGAAGCTTTGGGTGAGTAGAAGGGTCAATCAGAAGTATGGCAGGCACTCTGACTGTAGTTGGATAACTTGAGGTGGTTAGATTTGTGAGGAGAAAAGCCATGTTTATCTTGTTCACCATTCCATTCCTGTGATATATAATACAGTGCCTGGCAAGAGCAGATGTTCAGTAAATAATTTGTTTAATGGATGCCTTCTATACTTGTGCTAATCAGTAAAATGAGGTAAATTTCACCAGCACATATTTAGTAGCCAATGGAGAAAACAAAATTAGGGAAAGAGAAGACAGGGGCCACCACAAAGCCAGGGCCATTTTGCTGTTGATGCTGGTTAATTTCCCTACTTGACACTTTCAAGTGATAAAAGAGGTAGATATGTCACTCTGGGTTCAAAGACATTTTCCACTTTAGTCCTTGTGTCAGTTTCCTGTTCTCAAACCTGTCCACCAAGCTCAGTGGAATCCATCATATGCACAGACAATTTCTGTTACTTGGTTGTGGGGGTGCATGACCAGCACAGGTTACCCTGGACTGGGATGAAGCATGGGCAGGGGACCTCCCACCAGCTTCGCAGATCTGTGAGGCCCATCCATAGCCCCAGTCCTGGGACTGCTCCTCATTAGGGGCTGCAGTTCCTTGCCCTTGACTATCCTCTTTGCAAATAAGATTTTTCCCTTTTAGTTTTCAGTTCACCTTTAATTCCTATCCTGTAATTCTATACTTATCTATTCTCTTTGGCATCATCACTGCTCTTTCACTCAACCCCTATTTCTCTTCTGGTCTTTGAAGCATGAAGACTTTTCCCCTGCCTGGGGTCTATGTTGGCTTGTGGTCGAAACATTTGCCCCCGGGACCCACAGCGTCACCAAGGTAGCTGATGTTCCCTTGAGCTCATCTTACGTGAAAATGTGTGAATCTTATTTCCATAATGGGTATTCTCATCCTTGTTCAGTTTTCCTGTGCTGAGTTACACATTTCCAAAATGACTTTTAGGGCATGATCCTCCTGACTGAATTTCCTGGGAGGCCCCAATGATACTCTTCTAGCAAGTGAGTGATTCTCCCAGCCCCTTGTCTTGATAATGTCAGGCTGGTTGTCTCTCCAGCGTTCTCTGGACTCACACCTCCACCCCCAGCCCTCTGCATACTTTTGAACTCCTTTCAGGCCATCAGCTTTTCTGGCCCATCTGGAAGGCTACATTTTAGAATTTCTGATGTGTCTTAGAATGGAAAAAAAAGGCTGATTTTTCTACTTGTTTTTCTGAAAAGCAATCGTTATATGTAGATTATGGCACCCAGTAATGACAATGTTCAACACAAAGACATGTGGGAGAATTCCTCTGTATTTGAGGTCAGAGTGCCTTGCAATTTTAATAAGGAGGCTGGTGACTTCCAGGTGGGGGAAGCTCATTTATTGGGTCATGTCACTCACTCTGTGAGTCTTTTTCCTCTCCTAGTTCCATAAAGCAGCAGGCTAGAGAAAAGTTATTTGTGTAGTTGGTGAAGACATTACATTTTTATGGTGCTGCTGGGTATGAAGAGTTTGTGTAGCTTGGTTAGAATAAGGTGAGGATGGGTGCGGTGGCTCATGCCTGTAATCCCAGCACTTTGGGAGGCTGAGGTGGGTGGATTACAAGGTCAAGAGATCGAGACCATCCTGGCTAACGTGGTGAAATCCCGTCTCTACTAAAAATACAAAAAATCAGCCAGGTGTGATGGCGCATGCCCGTAGTCCCAGCTACTTGGAAGGCTGAGGCAGGACAATCGCTTGAACCCAGGAGGCGGATGCTGCAGTGAGCTGAGATCACACCACTGCATTCCAGTCTGGTGACAGCGAGACTCTGTCTCAAAAAAAAAAAAAAAAAGGTAAATTTGGCCAAGGAAATCACAGACATGCCAGTTGTAGTGTTGTATTAGTGGAAACTCAAAATGTTGAAAGAACATCCATTGCCTGTCCTCATGGTGGACTTAAAACCCACACCTCTCTCTGTATGGTACATAAATGTAGACCGCCAGTGACCACTGTCCTCCTTGCCGCAAATAAGACTGAAGAGGCATTACTGCCAGTGGGAGAGGCCTGTATGTGACAGTTCATCCTATCTTGTGACATAGAGACCCCTGTCTGTATTAATCCACTCAGGCTGCCATAACAATATACCACAGTCTTTGCTGTGTAAATAACAGTTTGGTTTCTCCTGAGGCCTTTCTCCTTGGCTTGCAGACAGCTTCCTCCTTGCTGTGTCCTTGTGTGGCCTTTCCTCTGTGTGTTCCCATCCCTAGTTGTCTTGCCCTCTTATGAGGACACAAGTCCTATTGGGTTAGGATTCATCCACATAAGCTTATTTTACCTCACTTACGTCTTGAAAGGCACTATCTCCAAATACTTTCATATCCATATATACTGGGGGTTAGGATTCCAACATGTGAATTTGGGGGGGACACAGTTCAGTCTGCACACTGCGCTCAGTGGAATCAAGAGTGTGGGCCTAAGTAGCAGAGTGGTACAGAGGAAAAACAACAGCCCCCCAACTCAGTGGTCATGGCGTTGAAAACATCCTCTCCCATGACTCTGCCGTACCTTGAGGACATTCTGTTAAGTGAAATAAGCCGGTCACAAAAAGACAAATACCATATGATTCCACTTGCGTGAGGTCCCTGGAGTAGTCAGATTCAGAGATAGGAAATAGAATGGTGGGTGCCTGGGCCAGTGGGATGTGTAAGGAATGGAAGTTACTGTTCAATGGGGGCAGAGTTTCAGTTTAGGAAAATGAAAAAGTTCTGGACATGGATGGTGGTGATGATTGCACAACAGTGTTAATGTACTTAATGCTACTGAGCTGTACACTTACAAATGGTTAAGGGGGTCAACTGTATATTATGTGTATTTGTCCTCACAAATTTTAAAAGGGGTTATGAGCTGCAGAATCAGACGTGAGTTTTAGCTCCTTGTCCTCCCTCAAGAATATGCACAACTCTTTATTTTTCCCTATTAAGCCTCAGGTTTTTCAACTACAAAATGGGAAGAATGTTTCCTCCCTGGGGACTAAAGGAGATTGTGAAGCTAAGGTGTTTGGTAAAGTCTTTTGTCGTATAACTAGCATTCGGCCAATGATAGCTAATAAGAGTAACAATGATAGAAGAAGAGAAAACGCAATGTTCAAGCAGATGATGGCATTCGCTTTTGAGTGATTTGTCTCTTCATGGGGTCAAAGTAAACAGGAACCTTGCCTGGGCTCATAGAACTAGGATCAGCCTCCTTGTCACCTCAGTAGCCCCTGGTCTAAGACTGAGAGTCTCCAACAAAGCTTCAAGGGAGGCTTTTCAGCACTCTCAAAAGCGTATGTTGCTTAATCATGCAGGCAGTAAATCCAAGAAGATGAGGGAAGAGTTTGCCAGTCACGGATGACACTCTAGCTGCAGTCTGGTCTCTCTGCTTCTGGCTTCCACAGCTGCCCGCTGGATCCTCTGTTGGCTCCAAGGCCAGTCCTGCCAGGCCACAGTACATGAAGAACTTGGCCTCCTGCTGCGACATGCTGCATGCCAGTACAGTGGGTTTTGAGGCCCCACATCTGAGTCCATGGAAGCTTCAAAGTCCTGGCTCTCCCCACAACTTCCTGTTGCCTCTTCCCTTGCCATGGTGGGCCACCTTCTGAGCCCTGAGCTGCCTCACCATCCCAGGTCTTGGCTGGGGCCTGTTACTGCCACCCTGCTCACAGTTTCTAAGAGCTAGCCCAGAGTCTGACACAATGCACTCAGTAAGGAGTTTATTGGCTTATTAAGAAATGCAAATGTTCTTGATAAGAATGCAACCCAGAACTTCCACTGGATACTACAGGAGTGGCTTTCAAATGCTGGTGCAGAGCAGAATTAAGCATCTGTGGGTCTTTTTCCTCCTTCCCATACTTAGGTCCTGATAGAGGGGATTTGGTGGATCCTGAGAGGAAACTGTCCTAGGGGAGGCAAGGTGGGAGAAGGGCTGGATCGCTGGGCTGGGCTGGGCTGTTCCTGAGAACATATTGCCGTGGGGTTCCTTCTTTATTGTGGGCACCACCCTTTAATGCCATACTGCTCCTCCGGGGCTCCAGCCATGCCATGCCTCCTGAGAAGTCCAGGTGGGCCCTGGTCCCTGCCCTGGGGCCAGGCGTCCTTCCCCTACCCCCATCCCTGCAGGCCCAGCTCAGTTTTGCAGAGGTCACAGCTCCAGTGAGCCTTACTCATCACTCCCCAGTGTTCCTGGTCACCCCAACCTCCTGTCTTCAGGGGTATGCTGCACCCAGCCCTCCAGTTACAGATTGGTCCATCCAGGGCAACCTCCACTTTTCTCCTCTGCACTTGCTCACCTCACCGTTTCTCATATATCAGCTCCTTAGGCTTCCTGATGCTGCTGATTTCACAACCCAACTCCTGTTTTCCAATTGGCCTTTTGGGGTGGGAAACCAGTGCAGGACTGTTAATGGTGCAACTGCCTTGGGGACACCATGGGAGGCTGCATTTGGGAATGATCCCTGAATGCCTCCCCCGTGGCCCTGACAGTTCCTTGCACCATGTGTGGGGCAACCTTTATAGGCCCTCCAGCCTCCTGAGCTCCTTGGCTCAAGAGCAACCGAGCCCAGCACAGTCAGAAGAAAAGCCTCCTCCCAGGCCTGCTGATCTCCATTCACAGGGGCACGGAGGGTCCCTTGGGCTTGGAGTAAGATGGTTGCTCCTGCTTCCAAGCCTTCTATGAGGGGTCTGACTCCTACTCTACTTCCCCTGTTCTCACCACCATGGTCTTCCTTGAGACCTCAAGTCTAAGCTTATGGTGCCTTTTATCCCTGGAATGCCACACACATCCCCCCCCGCCCCCGCAGATCACCCCTCATCTCCCATTCGCTACATTACCCTGCTCTCAAAATCTCCATAACACTCTGGAAATACCCAATTCCATTTCTGTCTTCCTTCCCTCTCTCATTCTCAGAAACCTTCTCCAGTTTCTCAAGAACTCACCCGGCATCCTGGCAAAATCCCCTGCATCTCGCACTCTTCTGCGCACAGTTTCCCTTTTGCTGGATCTTCCCTGGGTGCTGTGCCCTGCTGCCCTCTCAGAAGGGCTTTTCTCCACAGTTCTCCCATCACGGGGGCTGGAGGTGCTGCTCGTGTTGTCCCTGCTGCTTCTGGTCACAGATGAGTCTCCTGGCATCGGGCAGCAGCACCCCAGCCCCACTCTGCCTCACATCGCTCCTCTTCAGCTCTCAAAGGCTCTGGCCCTGGGTCACGGCCACTCCACTTGACATTCACCCTGCTTGTCCACTTCGAAAGCTACATAGATGATCCCCTTCATGTGACCTGTGTCCTGTGTTCTCTGCCAGCGATCTCACTTGCCATCCGGTCTCCGGCAGGCCCTGGATCTCCACAACATCCATGACCACAACCCCTGCCATCATCTCAGCTTCCAGCCTTGCCCTCTTCTACCTCTGCTCTTTCCCTCCTGGCCCTTTCCTCTGCTGCCGCAACTCCAACAGTCAACAGAAAATCCTCTGACCCACACATCTCTTCATTGTCCTCCCCCACTTCATGTTTTCAAGAGAAATTCCATCCTCCTAAACCCCCTTGAATAAACCCAACTCCGTCACCCGTCTCTTGCTTTCTGCTGCCCCTGGCTGGGATCTCACCTGGTGATACCCAACTCCCACTTCTGTGTCTGCAGCTTTGTGGCTAATGGGCCTGGAGGGAACCATGCATTCACGCTGAGGGTTGTAACTTCAAGTTCATGCCCGCAGACCTCCAGGGCATCCCTGCTGTGGCCTGACTGACCTCCTGCATTGGACTGAGTTCTTTCTCGCTCCCACCATCCTAGAGAATGATTTCACTACCATTCTTTCTCTCTTTTCAAACTGCCAGCACCTCCTCCCATCCTCACCCTCAGCCGATGACCTTCTGAGAAAGCAGAAGCCACTGGAAAAGCGCTTCTGCAAACTCCCACCAGCATCTGCACCAGCTCCCAGCATCTGCACGCCCTTGCTCTGCCTTCTCATCACTTAGCAAGGATGGAGATTTCTGCCCAGGCTCAGCTCTTCCCTTATGCACTAGATCGAGGCCCTGTTCACCTGCCCCAGGAGGCTGCTCCAGCACTTCTCCCTTGCCTCTGGGCCATCCTTTTGAGTGAACACATTGATGGCTATTTCTTCCATTAAAAACAAACATTGCCTCCTGTTCCTATTCCCTTCCAGATTTTCCTTCATTTCTTTCTTCTCCTTTACAACAAAATTCCCTGAAATAGTTCTATTTACTCATTATCTTTAATTCCTCTCCCCCTACATTTTCTTGAAACCACTCTAAACAGGCTTTCATTCTTACCATTCCAGAAACACTAGCTTCTCAAGTTTCCCGTGATATGGTGTTGCTAAATCCAGTGATTTATTCCCAGTCCTCGTCCTACTGGCTGATAGCATTGAACATGACTGGTTATTCCTTCCTCTTTAAAAGATTCCTTACTTTGTTTTCAGATTCTGCAAACCTCCTGGGTTTCCTTCTATCTAACTGATCTCTCTCTGTCTCCATTGCTAGTTCCTTTTTTTCCTACCTAACTTCTAAGTGTCGGAGGGTCCCAGGGCTCATTTGTTGTTGTTTCTCTACCTTGGTGATCTCATCTAGTTTCATGACTTTAAATAAAATCAATATGCTTATGATGTCCATTTGTTTTTTTTTTTGTTTGTTTGTTTTTTGACACAGAGTCTCACTCTGTCACCCAGGCTGGAGTGCAGTGGTGCAATCTCAGCTCACTGCAGCCTCCACCTCCTGGATTCCAGCGATTCCCCTGCCTCAGCCTCCTAGGTAGTCGGGATTACAGGCACACACCACCATGCCCAGCTAATTTTTGTATTTTTAGTAGAGATGGGGTTTCACTGTGTTGGCCAGGCTGGTCTCAAACTCCTGACCTCAGGTGATCCACCCACCTCGGCCTCTCAAAGTGCTGGGATTACAGGCGTGAGCCACCACACCAGGCCATGATGTCCAAATTTATATCTCTTGCCCGTACCTGTCCCCTGAGCTCTAAATAGCTCATTTAACCCGCCACTTGGATATTTTAAAAACTCCTCAGACTTAATATATTCCAAATAGAGCCCTATGCCAAATCTCCTCTACCTACAACCTTTCTTTTCTCAGTAAATGCCAGTTCCATCCTTTCAGGTGTTCAAGACTGAGATCTTTCTTTCCTCCTCCTTTCTCACCCAAACCCAATTCAATGACAAATTTCATCAGCTTTACTTTCAAATTATATTCAGAATGTTACCACTTCTTAGGACCGTACCTCTGTCACCCTGGTCCCAATCTGTCATTCGGATGATGCAGTAGTTCCCAAATGCCCCACTTCCATTTTTGACACCCTCCCCAAACTTATCAGCCAGAGGAGCCTTTTAAAGACGTGTCTCGGGTTTTAGGTCACACTCCTCAAGCCTCCAAAGTCTCCCCTCTCTGCTAGAGGAAAAGCTATATCAAATCCTTACAACAACCAATGAAGCTCTCCCATTGTGTCCCCTTCAGCTTCTGACACAGATCCTACTTGACTCTCCCTCCTTCTCTCTGCTCCTGCCTCACCTGATTCCTGCCTGCATCCTAAACATGCCAGGGACTCGAACATTCAATACCTCTGCATCAGCCGTTCCTTCTGCCTGGCATGCTCACCTCTAACCAGTTTTTATGGTGTGCTTCCTTACATTCTTTGTCTTGCTCAAATGTCACCTTCTCAGTGAGCTTTTCTCTGGCTCTTTCATCTCAAGCTTGTCATCCACCCTCCCCAGGTTCAACACACACACACTCCTTACACTTCTTCACTGTTTGACTCATCTCAGCACTCATCATCTTCCATTATTCCGTTTTATCTTATTTATTGCCTCTCCACCAATCCATGAGGGCAGAGGTTTTGTCTCTTTTGAGCCCTAGAGTATCATTAATACTTAGAAAAATGTCTGGCCCTCAATAGGATTTGAAGAATGGACACTTAGATAGATGACTGGATGAATGGATGGATGGGTGGATGAATGGACAAGTGGATGCATGTACAGATGGATGGGTGGATGAAGGGACAGGTGGGTGGATGTACAGATAGATGGGTGGATGAAAGGACAGGTGGGTGTCTCTACAGATGGATTGGTGGATGAAGGGACAGGAGGGTAGATGTACAGATGGATGGGTGGATGAAGGGACAGGTGGGTGGCTGTACAGATGGATTGGTGGTTGAAGGGACAGGAGGGTAGATGTACAGATGGATGGGTGGATGAAGGGACAGGTGGGTGGATGTACAGATGGATGGGTGGATGAAGGGACAGATGAATGAATGGACAGATACATGGATGGATGGGTGGATGGATAGACAGATGGGCCTTAACTTGCTACCCTTTAGCAAGGTCTGAACTTAATTACCAATATTCTGTTTGAAAATCTGGGCAAAGACCCTGTGACACCGTTTGTACCATGATTAGTGAACATCATCCAACCCTGGATACTATTTGAAATCTTTGAAAGTATCAACACAGAACTTTCTTCAGACTGGAATTACAGGTAGAGTGCTGAAACTAGTTAATACTTTTCTGTCTCTCATCCATGTTCTTCTTCATCCCAAACTAAATTCCATGTCCCTCTGAGTCACCTACTTTGTCCTACTTTCATTCCAATACCTTGTTTTGCCCGCCCATCCCCTCATTCTCCCACTGGTGCCCTCTGGACCAACCACGTGCACTGTGCTCTCTGGAATCCCTATGTATTGATTCATTCATGTATTCATTCCATAAATCATTTACTGAGTTACCATTATGTAGGGATACAATAATGAATGCAGTAAATGCATTTCCTGGTCTCACAGGACTCACAGCCTAGAAGAAAACAGATACTGGACAAATATATGCGTGAAGAGTGGCACAATAGGAGACTATCCTGGGTTATTGGAACATACAAAAAAGGAAATGCTTTGAGCCCAGGGAGTTCCTGAGAAAGTCCTTTAAGCAGAACCTTGAAGGATCAGTAGGAATTAACTAGCATGGGGTACATAGGAAGATGGGCTAGGCAGAAGGAACACTTACTATTCCACTTTTAATGGGCTTCCTTCACCCCTACATTCTTCGGAGAGAACACTCTTGACTTCACTGAGATCTGCATCTCCTCTGAGGACTTGGTGCCTGCTGTAGGGGTTGCTACTTCTGCCCCTTTTTATACCTCTGAGGCATGATTGGAGAGGCCAGCAGTCTTTCTCATTTCATTGTCATTTTCCAAACAGCGTGGAACCTTCTGTTTTCACTTTTTCTAAAATTCATTTCCAATCCTTGTGTCCTGCCCACACCACCCTCCATATCTCTGAAATAACTTTGAAAATTCATTAGTGACTGTATTTATGGCTGATGGAAACTTCCTTGTCCTTTTCAACCTTAACCACTTGGAGGCATTACCATTACTGTACTTACCACCGCCTCTTATACAAGCTCTCTCTGCCCTCTCTCTGTGCTCCTTCCTGTCACATCGGCAATGTTTTTACTTTCCTTTGTGGGTACGTTTTCTCCTCTGGCCTCTGAAAAGTTTCTGATCCCAGGGCTCCATTCTTGTCCCTCGTGTTTTTTGCTCTGTTCTCTCTGCCTGAGTGACCTCAACTTTAACTGTAGTTTTTGTATATTGACAAAATGTATATATTAGCAAATTACTAATGAATAGGTCTAGCCTAGAATTTAGCTGACATGTATTTCTAAGAGTATAATGTCAAGACAGCCCCCTAACATCATCACATTCAAGGCTGAACTCACCATGCCTTTTCCCTTTCCTACCAGGTGTTCTTCCTCTCCTCCAATATTTGGTATAGTATCTCTGGGAATGAATTTTTTTTTTTTTTTTTTTTTAGACAGAGTCTTACTCTGTTGCCCAGGCAGGAGTGCAATGGTACAATCTCGGCTCACTGCAACCTTCACCTCCCAGGCTCTAACAATTTTCCTGCCTCAGCCTCCCGAGTAGCTGGGACTACAGGTGCACACCTCCATGCCAGGCTGATTTTTTGTATTTTGGTAGAGACGTGGTTTCACTGTGTTGTCCAGGCTGGTCTCGAACTCCTGAACTCAGGCAATCCGCCTACCTCGGCCTCCCAAAATGCTAGGATTACAGGATTACAGGCGTGAGCCACCGTGTCTGGCCGGGAATGATTCTTTACCACCCCAATTTCAGAGCTGTCCTAAACTCCTGCTCTTTCCATTCCAATGCAAAATAAGTTAATGCATCCAACTGATTCTCCTTTTAAGCATAGAAATACAATTTGTTCTTCTTTCCTTTTTTTTTTTTTTTTTGAGACGGAGTCTCGCTCTGTTGCCCAGGCTAGAATGCAGTGGCGTGATCTCGGCTCACTGCAAGCTTCGCCTCTCGGGTTCACGCTATTCTCCTGCCTCAGCCTACCGAGTAGCTGGGACTACAGGCGCCCGCCACCACGCCTGGCTAATTTTTTGTATTTTTAGTAGAGACAGGGTTTCACAGTGTTAGCCAGGATGGTCTCAATCTCCTGACCTTGTGATCTGCATGCCTTGGCCTCCCAAAGTGCTGGGATTAGAGGAGTGAGCCACCGTGCCCGGCCCCTTCCTTCCTTATTCTAACATTAGTTTTCTAAATTCTAGCCCTTATTACCTATTGATAGGGTTACTGCGGAAGCCTCCTAACTGGTATCCCAACTTCTTGTTGGTCACCTCTGATCATCTATGCTATTAACATAAGAATCTAGGACCTAAACTGACTCTTGCATTTAATTAGAATGAAGATTGGGTTGCACAGGGTTGTGGGGTAAAAGGAAAACTTGCCTCCATTTCTCTTCCTTCATCTTCATCTCTTTTCTCTATACAAATTCCTATCAGCCGCAGTTCCTTGGATCACTATTAATCCTCAAATATTCTTCTGAGTTCTTCCATAGACAAGAAACAATGCCATGGATATGATTTCTGTGAAATATACTTAAGATCAAATGAAAATAAAAAGGTTAAACCTCATTTATATATTTCTCTTTGTTTTAGAAAATCTACCTTTAAAGAATGGTGAGCCATACCTGAACCTGCTGGGATTTTCAATGGGGATCCCTTCCTGCACAAATGTTCAGATGTCCATCATCCCATTCCCCAACATATTGTTTCCTTCATGTAGCTCTTTGCTTGAAGATCCACAGATTGTGTCACACTTTTTGTCATATAAGATCAACATGTAGTACGATATTTTGTTCTTTTAACAAAACTATGATTTAATTCATCTATTTTTAAAATGTTCTTTTACTGGAAAAACTTTATACATTAATTTTTAACTTTTTTCTTATAATAATTCATCTGTAAGATAATCTTTGCTTTATACTTGATTCTAAATGTAAAACATCTCATAATCTCTTGTAGTATTAAGTCAATGTGTTATTATTTTAAAGTGTTCTGTGTTCAACGAGGCTCAGAAAATGCTGACCTCAAGACCTCTGAGGACCTCTGTCATTTCCAGAAACATGTGGACTTTTTGCTTCAAAAAGCATTTCGTGAGTAGTCTGTTCTGTGGGGTACATGACATTTATACTTCTCTAAGAATATGTGTTTATTTTGAAATGCCTTATCTGTCTCTGCAATGCTGTCAATACATCTGTGTTAGCACAGGACGTTCTAGAAAGCAGGAAGCTTACACGTGATCTGTTCTTGTAATATGTCTAGGTCTATGATGTATTCTGTACTAGTGGACCTCAGTTACAGCACAAGGAGACAAGGTGTAGCAATAGCATTTCGTTACTAGGAACTAACCTACACCTACTTCCTTATGCACAACCAGAAGCATCCACCTAAAGAATGATGCAAAATAGACAATAAACACAGAGATTAGGCAGACACTATCACTCTAAGAGCAGGTGTTGGAGTCGCCTTGATTAGACTTTGGATCCTGGCTTTCCCACTTACCATGTGACCCTCATATCTCTGTGCCTCAATTTCCTATCTACTAAGAATAATAATGCCATAATCTCAGGTTGTTTATATCATCCAAATGGCTAATATAGGAGCTTAGTTCAGGACCAGACACAAAGAAAGATCTCAGTAAATGGCAACTACTGTGATTAGAACCACGGTACTCTGTTAACCAAAAATAAGAGACTGAGGCAAGAGTGTTAGTTAATCGAGACTTATTGAGCCAGAGCTTTAAGATGCACCCAGGAAAAACACAAGTGTAAACCAAAAATAAAATTTGGAAGTCCCTCACCCCCCAGCCTCAACCATCTGAATGGACTCCCTCCTTGGCCAGGGCACTCCAAATTTAACCTGAAAGACTGGTTAAGGCCATGACAGAAAGAAGGGTGGTCAGACATGCCTCATTATGTCCTCCTCCCTTTTGGAATTCAGGAAAAGCTGACCAGCATTAACGTCAACACAGACCTCAAGTCTGATAAGAAACATTTACGGTCTATTTTCTCTGAAGCCTGCCAACTGGAGACTTCATCTGCATGATAAAACTTTGGTCTCCACAACCTCTTATTGTCACCCATGATATAAAGTTAAGAAGAGATTATTTAAGCAGATAGTCAGGGTACGGAAGTCCTTGAAAAGGTTTTGCTTTTAATGAAAAGTGGCCCTCAAATAAAAAACAATTTTCTTTTTTTTAACAAAGAGCAGCCTGTAAAATTGAGCTGCAAACATAGACGAGCAAACCAGAAGTTTGCATGGGTGAATACCAGCAGTTGTGCTAACAGGAAAAGGTTACCCGGGACTAGGCATGTTCAAAATGGAAACTCCAACTTCCTTTCTCTTTGTCAGCCACGTGTGCAGCAGACAACATGGTGCTGGCCAAGTGGAAAGCCTATTGCATAATAAGATTAGGGTGGGGTGACCAGCCTTCCCCGCACATTATGTAAATGTCATACCTGGTCCAACCAATCTGTGAGCCCTACGTAAATCAGATACCACCTCTTCAAGTCTGCCTGTAAAATCCAGTGCACTCCCATTCCAGGCTGGAATTCCCATTTGGGAGCCCCTCTCTCTCACAAGAGAGAGAGCTGTTCTCCTTTCTCTTTTTTTTCTCTATTAACCCTCCACTCCTAAGCTCACTCCTTGTATGTGTCTGTGTCCTTAATTTTCTTGGCATGAGACAACAAACCCCAGGCATTTACCTTAGACAGTGACGCTGCTTCACCCAGACATTCCTTTCCATTGATAACTCTTTCAACCAATTGCCAATCAGAAAATTTTAAGATCTACCAATAACCTGGAAGCCCTCCTACTTCAAGTTGTCCTGCCTTTCTGGACTGAACCAATGTATATCTTAAATGTGTTTGATGTCTCAAGTCTCCCTAAAATGTATAAAACCAACCACCACCCCAACCACCTTGGGTACATGTTCTCAGGGTCTCCTGAGGGCTGTGTTATGGGCCATGGCTTGTCTCAGAATAAATATTTTCAAATATTTTACAGAGTTTGACTCCTTTCATCAACACAAGTCACAGAAAACATCCGTGGCTTGATCTCTCTAAAGAGGTTTTCAGGAGCTTAGTATTCATACATTTCCCTAAAGGAGAGAAGGCTATAGGAAGAGGGGAGGGCAAGTGTGAAGCAAATGGTAACATTTTTGCAAGACTTCAGTTAGTGCTCAGTAAATCTACATTTTATATAAGATAAGGTGAATGCTTGAAGAAAAAGGGAGTAAATAAAGACTCAATCATGCAGATGTCTCAGGGTAGTGGAGGAATGATTGATCTCATCTTGTCTTTGTTCTGTACCTGGAACAGAAAATCTTGTACCTGGAACAGAACAAAGACAAGATGATGTTCTGGTATCTGGAAGATAAATTTGTAATCCACATTGTCAGTGTGAAATCTAACAGACTTCAGTTTCAGGAGCTGGACTTAGACCTAAAGTTACAATATTGACATGTCCTTGTTTTATGAGAGGATATACATCTTGAAAAGTTTCAAGGCCAGCAAAGAACAATTTATGAGGGCAGCCATCTGGCCATGCTTGAGGCCTTTTGCCTTTCTATGGCGGGAGCGGGGGGGATCTGGCTATATACAATGTTTTGATGCCAGTTTGTGCAATAATAGCTACTAACCTGGGAAAAAGGATGGAGGTGCTTGGTGACTCATTGTGCAGGCTTAACTCTCCCTTTGGCATAATAAGTTTGGGGATCTTGAGACTTTTAATTTTTTTTTTTTTTTTACAGCTCCTTGTCAAATATAACATTCTCCTTCACTGCCCTGACTTATTTTTATATAAAGTGGTGGAACACCGAATGTGGTGGCTCATGCATGTAATCCCAGCACTTTGAGAGGTCAAGGCAGGAGGATCGCTTGAGCCCAGGAGTCCAAGTCCAGCCTGGGCAACACAGCAAGACCCTGCCTCTACAAAAAATAAAAAAATTAGCCGGTCATGGTGGCGCGCGCCTGTGGTTCCAGCTACTCAGGAGTCTGAGGTGGGAGGATTGCTTGAGCCCAGGAGGTTGAAGGCAGCAGTGAGTGGTGTTTGTGTCATTGCATTCCAGCTTGCATGGCAGAACAAGAAATTGTCTCAAAAAAAAAAAAAAAAAAAAGCAGAACTGTCTTTTTGTTACACTAATACATGTAGAAATGTTGAGTATCTTGAATTAAGCAGGTGCTGTGATCATAAAAGAAATGTTAGTTTTTTGGATCTCTGTTGAGATACTGTCTGGTTCTAGAGGAGATGCTGCCTGTCGTTATGGTTCTTCTCAACTTTTCCTGTAAGGTACACAACATGGTTGTCAATGTCGATGCACATCAGCTGAACACCTGTCCTTTTATGTCAGGGTTTCTCACCCCAAAGAGGGTGTCAGGAAACCACTGGTCCAATTCTCCAATTCCTAGAAAGACCATTTCCTAGGGTGTAATGACGAAAACATGGGTATAGAAAAAAACAAAAACAAAAACAAAAAACTGCACTCACCTTTTACCTTTTTAAATTTTCAGCTGAGTTTGAATCAATATAGTTGATTTGAATTTCTGACCCATTAATAAGTCTCTGCAACTGACCTCTCTTGTTGAACGCCAGGGTTTCCTCTCATGTCAAAACATATGAAGTGGGGACGGTCTTGTTGTCTGTTTGCTAGCAGCTGTCCACTCAGAGATGCTGCAGTCGTTTTCCCAATGCTTTCAGCTGGATGGGTCTCTCTGGGGCTGGTGAGGTAGAGTAAGAAGTTGAATGTTGGTCTGCACATGCTACATGCAAATGAGGGGCCACTGTCAACAGGGATTGCTCCAGTAATCTGACAATAAGTGCAAGACTATGACTGCTGCAGTAGATATGAAATGAGCCTGGGAGCACAACGAGCCACTGTAAGAGGGAATTCTCCTCAATGGCAATCCCGTTGAATGGCCCTGTAAAGTAAATACGGATTTTTGCCTTTAGGTCAAAATTAGGTCCTTAGATAATAGTACGTGTTTCTCCATTAAAGAAATCTTTCACAGTTATTACAGATACTACCTGCTTCATCAGCTCAGGGAGCTCAGGAGCGTCACCACTGTGCTTCCCCACCACATGGGTTGTAATGAGAAATGGCCATTGCTGCCGCGAGGTACTCATAGCCTTGGAGGTTCTCTCCTTTTGGTTTGCACTTCCAGATGAGGTGTCCGTTATCTTTCAATGGATCACAACTGTGCTGGGGACTCTGGTGACCAGTCCACACTCATAACTGAGGATCTTGGGTGGGGTCACCCTCCTGCCTTGTAATATGCCCTGTCTAACGTGGAATCCCTGGGAACAGTCTCTCTCTACCAAGAAAGCCTTAGGCTGTACAGCACACAAGCAGCTTTCACTAAGCCCATCAAAACAAAATGTTCAGTTGTATTCTTCTCCAGGGCAAGGGATGCCAACTCACCTAAGAAGGCTCCTGCTGTTGTTTCACAAACCTCAGGGTAGTTGTTTCACATATGCAGAGCAAGCCTTCTTTTAGCGCTCTCTTTTTACCTTTTCTTATCTTTTGTTTTAAATGAACACCTTTTCTTCTTTAGTGTCTAATCTAACAACATTCTTAGAAACAGTGTATCTGTTCGCCGGGAATGGTGACGCATGCCTGTAGTCCCAGCTACTCGGGAGGCTGAGGCTGGAGAATCTCTTGAACCCGGGAAGTGGAGGTTGCAGTGAGCTTAGATTGTGTCACTGCACTCCACACTGGGCAAAAGAGTGAGACTCCATCTCAAAAAAAAAAAAAAAAAAAAAAGAAACGTAAAACAGTGCGTATCTTTTGACATTTCCTTTAGGTTTCTTTTGAGTTTTTTGTTGTTGTTGTTGTTCTCTACCCAAAAGAATTGCTGACTTACTATGTGATAAGGTCATCCATTCTCTCTATCTGTTCTGTTCTGTGATAAAAATCAACCACCCCTAGTGGTTGAACCCACAGGTTGAGTACTTGAGATCCACAATCTTAATCAGAAGTTATGCAATTAGTGATCATAATTAACATAAAACCGCTAAGCAGAGAATGAGCCTCTGCTGGAGGGATTGTGTACAGGCCTCCTGAACCCAAGAGGGACTTCCTCCAACAATACAGACTCTCCTTCATATTATAAAGAGGAACAGAATGTGGGCAGCTAACCTCCTGTTGCCAGCCCTCACCCCTGCCCCACCCTGCAGCTTAAGAATCCTAGAACAAAAAGTCTGAAGCACACACGCCCTGCAGCTTTTACAATTCACACTCCTAGAAGAGACACAGAATAAGGAGATAAATAGTTGAATTTCTGCCTAAAATCTCACACACTAGTGACTCCCAGCCTTGTTTTCCAATGGGGGTGGAAGACTATAGCCTTTAAGGCACTTAAAGGCCAACCTAGTGTTTTGAAGCCTGCAGACGCACATGCTGAAATTCGGAGGTGAAACCTCTAAGAGACGATTTCCGGTGAACCACTCGCCCAGAGAGTAGGAATCCCGCTCAGCTGAGAGCACAGAAGCCCAGCTGCTACTGCTCGCATGAGTCAGGGGGTTTGGTTTCTCCTTGTAGGACTCTGCCTCTCAGATGTCACTATTGTCACTTGCCTGGCAGTCTCCCAGCTGAGGCAGTGCGTGTTGGACATTTGGAAATGTTATTTGCGTCCCTCCTCCCTAAAAAACGTCCCTGAGTAGGAAAGAGGGTATAGAAGGGGATACGTTTCTTCCAGGACATGACAAGCATAGAACCACAATTACCCCTAAGAGGAAATATTTCATCCAAATGTGACAATCAGAGGCTGAAGACATTGTGCAAGGGTCACAGACTAGTTGGGGTCTTGGCAAGGCTAGTGTGAGATGTTCTTTTCTTTGCGTTTTCTGTCTGTGCTCCCTCCTCTAGGCAAATTAGACTCTTTCTGTGATCTTCGGATGGCAACACAACATGGGTCTGGAATGTGCTATGTCCTGGGCCTTGAGAAAATATATTCGACCCTCTTTATTCACAGATTCCATCTGCAAATTTGTAAAATTTATTTACAATTCTAAAATCAATCGAGAGAAAGTTTTCTGGTCATGTATGGACATGCACAGAATGGCCAAAAAAAAAATTTACTTGATCAACATGCAACTCCTCAGCTGAGGTGGAACAAGGCTGGAATTGGGATATTATTCTATTGTCATTTGGGTTTATTGTTCAACTTCTGCTGGTCTATTTGGATATTGTAATTGAGCATAACAAGATGAGAATATTAGGCCAGGAATTTTTGCCCCAGTTGCAGAAATGTATTTAACATCCTTTGGCGACCCATTGCAGAGTTATTTGGGAGCCAAAGCAGGACTCTCCCTTCCAAACAGAGGAGTAGTGGGTACTTTTTAAAGGAACAGCCTCAAAATGTGGGAGCAGGGCTTTGCCAACCAGCTACTGCTCTCTTCTCTCAAAGGAGACAGTCAAGTTCAATCTGCACACAATTTAATTCACAAAGACTCCAGCTTGCAGGGTAGGTGGGGCAGCTTCAAAACTTCCGGCCTCCTGCTTTATCTTCTTCAAGTGGGCACCTAGTTTAGTGCTTCGTGATACCTGAGAATTAGGACCCGATGCTGGAGAACTGGGCAGATGGTATGAGGCGCATCTCAGACTCTGTGGCCTGCAGTGAGTTGAGAATGAGGCTTCATCTGCAGGGGGCACCTGAGGCAGGCACGCACCTGGTCGGAAAGTGCCGTGAAGGGGTGCGGTGCTGTAGGAACTTCAGCCTGATGCTCACATGCACACCCAAGGAGTTGCTTCCAACCAGCTTACTGTGCATGAGAGCAGAGGTAATTTCTAGATTCTCCCTGTTAGAGAAGAAGGGCCTCTTCACAGCCAAGGGTCTCACCATTCCACTTCCTCTTCCGTAAATTGACAAACTCCTGCCTCTTAGAAGAGGCTGAGCTGGGGCAAATAGACTGATTCCATGATCAAGCTCTTCTCAGACATGCGTTAACACGTGGCAGGATGAGAAGTGATTTTTATTTCTTCTTTGCATTTTTCATTTGTGTATATGATATATTAGTGATTACAGATACTATTTTATATTAAAATATATATGTGTTATAAATTATATTACATATTTTAACATGATTTTTATTCATTAAAAATAATGCATTATATGTGCCATTTTGTATTCAGGAAAAACACATTTAATTTAAAAATAAAGAGTACAGCATCTGCGATTCTGCAAAAGGTAGAGTTGGCATGAAGCAGGGATTGCAATCCTAGTCTCTGATAAAACAGACTTTAAACCATCAAAGATCAAAAGAGACAAAGAAGGCCATTACATAATGGCAAAGGGATCAATTCGACAGGAAGAGCTAACCCTTCCTGTTTATTAAAAGTATCTATATCAGAGAAATCAGCAGAAGAGAGAGATCAGAAAAATCAGTCACTGGATTTGGCCAAGTTGAGATTGTTGGTGGTCATAGAATGAAAGACTTGGGTTGCTTTCCATCTTCTTTTCAGACAAGCTGCCTCCATGTTCCCATTTTTCCTGATGTACCTGTTAACTCCATAGAAACCTTCTCATGGCAGGCAATAATCACCTCCCTGCATTAGATCCTTAGGCCTCTTCTCATCTAGCCTTTCATCAGCATTTGACACTGTTGACACTCTTTTTAACTTCTTTCTTTCTTGGCCTCTGAGCTGCAAAATCTTGTTTTCCTATTCACTGCCTGGCTGCTCTTTCAAGCACCTTTGGCCTCTCCGTGGCAGTTCTGTGTTAAAGCTGTCCAAAGCTTTCGATGCATACTTCTTCTCACCTTAGATTCTCTCTCCGACACCATCTGCATCTGGGGTTAATATCACCATTTAAATACTAATAACTCCTATATTTATATCTCCAGTTCTAATTTCTCTTTGAGTCCATTCGGCTGCCTACTTACCTCTTTGCTTGGATGCTTCAAAGTGTCTCTCAATTCAACATTCCTAAAGGCAAATTTACGTTATCCTTTCCACAAAGCACAGGGAGCAAATTGGTTCACTTCCTCTGTCTTGTAGCTTAGTAAGTGGCACTGGCATCCATTCTGTTGCACAAGCCAAGAACCCAGTAGTCATCCTCACCATCTCTTCTTTTCTCTCATGTCAATTTTATCAGGAGGTCTCACTAATTTTATCTCTTACCTATCTTTCTTCCACCTCTACTACTACCACCTTCATTCAAGCTATCCTTATCTCTCACCATGGTTACTACAATAACCTTATTACTGATTTTGCTATTTCAAACATTGTTCTCAAATTCTTTGATACATTTCTCATTGATCTGTGAAGTCTATGCTCTGTTCCCATGAATCTGCATGCACTTGGGACTGCACTGATCAAAAGAGTATCATTAAAGTAGCATCATGTGACTTGGTAGCTTGGTCATAAAAAGCAATGCAGCTTTATCTTGCTAGGTGGAACATTCATGTTAGGAGCCCTGAGATCACCATGCCATCAGAAAACCAAGTCATATGGAGAGATCAAGTGTAGGCATTCTGGTTGGCAGTTCTAGTCTTTGTGTTATCTTAGCCAAGGCCCAGACAAGTGAGTAAGCTAGCTTTTTGATGATTCCAGTCCCTGGCCTTCAAATCACTCCCCAGTTTTGATTTTTCCCATCTCAAAGCCCCAGACATTATAGAGCAGCTATCCACTTTCTCCTTCTACTTTCCACCCTCATGGCCTGTCCAAATTCCAGAAGCATAGAGTCACTTTGCATAATAACAAAGTTGCTCTAAGCTGATGTATTTTGAAGTAATTAGTTGTGCAGCAACAGTAACTGAAACACTGAGTTATCTTATTTATCTTTGTACATTTCTATTCCTCTCAATAACCTCCCTACTTAACACTCTCCAATTATGTCCCACTGCTCTTAGGCTAAATATCAAAATTCTGAATCTAGCCTAGAGGACTCCACAAGGCTTCTCCATCCTCATCTTGCAGCACATACTGTTTTCCAGCCACACTGGCGTGCTTTGAGTTTTCTGAATTTGCCTTACTCCTTCAGTGATTTGTACCGTTCAATGCTCTTTGCTTATCTCTTATGCTATTAATGGAAATTGATCTTCAGCTCATGGATTAATTTGGCTTATTTGGGGAGACTTCCCTTCACCACACAGTCTAGGTCAACAGAATCTAAAATGAATTGACATGAGAAGCATGAATACATTTTACATTTTGGTTTTGTTGTTGTTGTTGTTGTTGTTGTTGTTTTGGTTTGTGTATCTTTCTCATGCGAAACTGCCGTACTCTACTAGGGCAGATATCATGTCTGCTTTTGCTTCCAGTAATATTCTTGCTGCATTGCATGGAGCTAAATACATAACACGTGACACAAACTCAGTTTATATGTATTTGGAGAATGAAGGAACAAACCTTTGTGGTCTGTTTACAAGGCCAACATCTTTAACCATTGAACTCTATTTAATAGATAGAGGTTGTGGGAAATATAGAGAGATGAATCAGTTACAAATCCACTCTTGAGGAAATTGCCGGCCAGTGGGAGAATTAGAAAAGGTACATAAATACCTCTGATGGTTAAGCTCCTATTATATAACAGAGCCTATGCTAGGTGCTTTATATAAACTATTTTATTTGTGCTTTAAAACCGCTACAAGGTAGGTATTGATGTAACTCTTATTTTACAGATTAGAGAACCAAAGCTCAGAGAGACGAAATAACTAGTCCAAGGTTACGTAGCTAGTAAGTGACTCAGGTAGGATTCAAACCAAATCTCTAATAACTGGGCTGAAAACATTAGCTTTTTTAATAGAGGATACTCTGAAAGAGCAGAAGTAGGAGATAAAGTAGATTGGATCAGATTGTCAAGCTAAGGAATTTTGATTTTATTCTGCAAACAGTAGTAATCTATTAAATGATTTTGAGCAGGACACAGTCGTAATCAAAACTGATTCTTCAGCACCATGATAGATATCTGCTGTTAGACTAGACTTCTCACCATAAACAACTGGGAAACTGAACAGCACACATGAAAAATCTACCAGATTTTGGACAACAGGCACTGTATTCCTTGAAAGGAAGGAAGTAGGTAACTCCCACATTACCCCAGCTTTTTGCCTGGAAGCACTTTCTGAATTGTGCAGGGCAAGGAGCACAAACATTACAGTGGTCGTGCTTATCAGAGAGGACAGCGATCTGAGTTTGAGATTATGGAGGTAGCTTATATTGTGGGGACAGGATACCAGAGAAAAGAAAACTAAGAAAAGTACCAGGTAAATACCAGAAATCTGCATACGAGTCCTTTTGGGGATTTGGACAAATATTAAGCTGTATATGCACAGGGTGAGACTCCACAATGCTAGGCAAAATCCCACTATCAAGCAAAGAACAATGACAAGGAAGCGGTGAGCTGAAAATAGAGTCTAGCTCTCTCCCAGAGGTAGAATACATTCAAGTTCTAGCAAACCAGAGTGGAGAGACATTATTGAAATTTTGAGTATTCAGAGGAGACCCTGAAAGGGGCATACATTAAAAGAACACTTAATGTACCATGAGTAAAGCTTGCTCCAGACTCATCTTAGTAAAGCTATATAAAAAGCTTTCAAAGGATCAAATTGATCCACAAGTAAATTACTCCTTACTAGAATAAGATTCAAAATTCAAGGAAAACAACAAACTTCAAACACGCAGTAACATAACATCTAAAATGTCCAGCATACAATTAAAATGTACTAAACACTCAAAAAAGCAGGAAAATATAACCCAAAACCAAGAGAAAAATCAGTAAATAGGAATAGACACAAATAGCAGTGATGAAAGTAGCAGACAAAGATTTTTAAAACAGTTATTTTAATCATGTTCAAAGATTTAAGGAAAATGCAATCACAGTAGGGGATCACATAAGGCATCTAAACAGAGAAATGGAAAGACCAAACTAAAAGAAACAGATGAAAATTTTATAACCAAAAAATTACAATATCTGCAATGAAAAAGTTGCTGAATGTGCTTAACAGCAGAATAAACCACATAGAATTAAAAAAAAAATCAGTGGACTTGAAGATAGGGTAATTGAAAATAAGAGACTGTAGTGTACAGAGCGGGAGGAAGGGCTGGAAAACAAAATAAAAGAGACTCAGGGACTTGTAGGACAATATTAAGGTGTTTAACACACCTGCAATGAGAGTCTCAGAAGGAATAACGAAAGATTAAGGCACAAACAATTTCTTTTGGAGAAATGATCAAGGAAAAGTTTCAAAATTTAGGCTAGACATGATGGCTCAAGCTTGTAATTCCAGCAGCTTGGGAGGCCAAGGTGGGTGAATCACCAGAGGTCAGGAGTTCCAGACCAGCTTGGCCAACATGGTGAAACCCCATCTCTACTAAAAATACAAAAGTTAGCTGAGCATGGCAGTGCATGCCTGTAGTCACAGCTACTTGGGAGGCTGAGGAAGGAGAATCACTTGAACCCAGGAGATGGAGCTTGCAGTGAGCTGAGATTACGCCACTGCACTCCAGCCTGGGCAACAGAGCGAGACTCCATCTCAAAAAAAAAAAAAAATTGATTAAAAAATCCTCCACAGTTTCAAGAAGCTCAACAATCATACGCAGATTAAAAACAAAAAAAGTTGCAGCATAATCAAATTGTTGAAAACCAGTGATACACAGAAAATTTAGGCCCGAAAGGAGGAAAGTACATTACATGCAACAGAAGAATGATAAGATTGATTACCGCATTGTTGCCAGAAACGATACCAGCCAGAAAACAATGGAACAACATCTTTAATATACTAAAAAACAAAGAAACGAAAACATCAGTAAACATATAATTTTATATCCAGAGAAAAAATATTTTAAAAATTATGGTAAAATAAAAACATTTGTGCAAATCAATTATGAGAAAATTTATTACTAGCTAAGCTTCAGATAAGAGAAGTTAAAGGAATTTCTTCAGGGTAAAGTGAAATGATACCAAGTAAAAATTCAAGCCTCCATGAAGAAATAAAGAGTACAGGAAATGTCAAGTAAGTAAGAAAATATAAAACAAATATTTTCTGTTTATAGTTGATTTAAAACATAAGCGACTATTTAAAGTAAAAAACAACCAGCCATGCACTGTGAAATTTTAACATGTGTAGAGGTAAAATGTGTGATAATAGCACAATGAGGAGGATAAAATATATTGTTTTAATGTTCATTCAGTTTATTTATGTGGCATAATACTTACATGGTATAATACTATGTGAAGGAACATATGTTGATTTACGAATGCATACTGTAAACCCTAGCAACCAGTCAGAATAATACAAATAAAGCAATGGAGTTGAGATAATAAGCTCAATAGAGGAGAAAAACAGAATATAAAAATAATTAATCCAAAAGAAGCTAGGAACTGATGAATAAAAAAACAAAAACAGAAGAAAAATGGGAAACAACAGCAAGATGGCAGACAAAAGCCACCAATATCAATATTTACATTACAAGTAAATGGACTAAATAGCCCAATTAAAGGCAGAAAGTTCTAGACTGTATAATAAAAACAAGTTCCAACTGTATAATGTTTATGAGACATACATTCAATAAAAAGACATAATTAAAATAGAAAGATGGTAAAAATATACAATGTGTACCACATAAACTCTATTTGTTAGAAAGCTGGGGAGGCTATATTAGTACAGACAGTGTGGATTTTAGGACAAGGAGTACTGTCCTGTCAGAGAAAGAGAAAGACATTTTATAATGTTAAATCAGGACGATTTGTTAAAACAGGAACAATTCTGTGGAGTACATGTGCTTAATAACAGCTTCAAAACACAATAAGTAAAAATTGCAAGACATGAATTGAGAAATAGGCAAATTGCAATTGTAATTAGATATCATTTAAATTTTCTTTCAGTAATAATACCCAAAAAACTCTGCCTAATATAGAAAACTTAATAGACATGGATAATTGACTCAAACTAATTGACATTTACAGAACACTTTACCCAACAACCATATAATACATATTCAAGTGCATATAGGTCTTCTGTCTTCCCCCATCTCTCTCTCATCACCCACTTTGGGGGAAGCCATGCCATGAGCATCTATACTGAAGCCCAACATGGGCATCAAGCAAATGAGCTTGGGAGTATATCCTCCAGTTCCAACTAAGTCCTTTGAGACTGTGGTTCTCGCCACCAGCTTGACTAACAGCTTACAAGACAACCAGATCCAGAACCACCCACCTTGGCTACTCTCAGATTCCTGACCCTCAGGAGCCATGTGAGATAATGAAGCAAATGCTCATTGTTTCAAATATCTAAGTTTTGGAAGATACTTTGCCATTCAGCAAAATATAACTAATATAGGTAGTCACAGGCGAGCTTTTGGGAATAATGGAAATGCTGCATATTTTAACAGAGGCATTGGTTATACAGGTTTATGTCTTTGTCAAAAAATCATAGATCTGTGAATTTCACTTCAGATCTGTGAATTTCACTGTATGTAAATTGTAACTCAATACCATAAACTCTGTATATTAAAATATTTAGATTTGGAAAATTTCATAGAGTGGAAAAGTTCATGAAAAGGTGAGCATTGGGTTTTTAGAGATGAATTTGTGGAAAGTTTGGCATATTTCAGAAATTTCCCAGAATTATGCATGAGTGCATAGTCAAAATTTGTGAGATTTGTATGCAAGTGTCCAACAGGCAACACCTGGGGTGATCCCGTTAATGTAGAGGAAGACACGATCTTAAATGGACCAGGGAAGTAAGACCTTAGCATGTACCAGGCACCTGAATGGCAGGTACTATTGATTCTCATGTTCCACCCCATGTTTGGTCACTTGTGAGCAGACTCTTCAGTTCAATTCTCTGGCTAGTTAATTTGGTCTGGGAGTCACACCAGAAAATGTTTCTGAAAATAGGTACCTATCGTGAAAGTATAATCCTCAAATTGTTAACATCATGATTCTCATGAAGTAAATAGTGTCTGTCGAAGTTTAATTAATGAAGGAAGCAACAGGATGTCAGGACTGAGTCCATAAGGATCTGAGAAACTGGTATTTACATAAGATGTTAAGATAATACTAATAACTTGGATACAAAACTGCTTAATGTCCTATGGTGTAATAAAACAATTTCTGTTGTGTTTTGTACGAGATAGAAGCAAAAATACCTCCCATTTGTCAGTTTTCTACAAGATAATCTTTAACTTTACAGGGTTGTAAAATAGCTGTGCCTGAATTGTTAGTTAAAACCCCATTTTTTTAAAAGAGAAAACAATGATCCTTATACTTGCTTACTAGAAACATGTTCTAGTATTTTTTTGCCTTATTTTAAATATTTTTTCAAGCATCAGTATACTTTATGCTTATTCAACTTGGGGAATAGCCTTATTCAGATTGGGAATCCTCAGCTCATCTTTGTCTTTGGCATTCCAGAGAATGAATGTGTTTGGGAAATTGTGTCAACTGAGCAGGGTATACAGGAAGGGAGAGGAGACCACTGAAATGGTCCAGGGTATAGTTAGATAGTTCCTGCCACTGGTTAGATCAGGAGAGTTAGACAGTGATAGTTAGATAGTTCTTCATGCTGGCAGTGGGAAACAAGAGAAGAGGACATGGGAGGGAGATGCTCGTGTTATTGGGAACAATATTTGGCTCCTGGTAGAATGTGAGGGGCAAAGGAGAAGATTCTAATGTGTTGAGTTAGGGAGCCACTACACCATTAATAAAACCAGAAACTTTCTACAGTGCTCCAGGTGGGAGCCATTAGCAGCAAAGTCGATTCTAAAATCTGTCCTGAAACCTATTCTATCCCTTGTTCTGCATGCAGAACAGCTCCTGAGGGCCTGTTGAAGGCCCACAGAAACCTTGGCCCAGGGCCAAGGAAGAACTGGTGTTCCCTTTTGGTTTAGCTCTGCTCACGGAGAACTGCCCAGAGGGTTCAGGATTCCAAGTCACTGTGCAAGCTGACACATGTGAGACATAGGAAGCTGTTGGGACTACGGAATCCAGGGACTCCAAACCCTGTTTAACTACCACACTTGAGGGGAAGAAGAACCTGCTTCCCAATTAGTCAGCTGGGTAGAAGGCTGAGGATTTTTGAAAAGAGGTAGTTGGTTTAGCCTCGCTTTCTTTAGAACAATATTGTGGTTTGAAAGTGTGTGCAACCTCCTAGCGTCATGATTTCCTTTTGTCCCTGACAGAACTGTCTTCACGCTGGAAATAAAAGTATGGGACAGGCTTGAAGCAGAGTTGTGAAGTAGAAGTTTGCTAGGAATCAATTTTTTACTGAAAGCCCCAGGCAACTCTGATTAATTTGGTCTGAATTTGGTCTGGGAGTCACACATAGAGAAATACTGTTCAGGAGCTCATTCAGCTAACACCTCTCTTACCTAGAGGTCATGCAGGGAAAGAAATGTGTATTGCATTATGATTCATAGTGTACTGTGAATGACTAACAGGAAAAGATTCCTTTCAGCCTCTCATGTCTAGTTAAGTTTCAGCAGGGACGAACCTTTAGCTCAAAGGAATGCATTTTAGTGGTAGTGGTGGTGGTAGTGGTGGCGGTGGTGGTGTGTCTTCCCAGGTCCTCTCAAATCACATCACATGGTGGAGGGATAAAAAGAGGCAGGTAAAGAACAGCATTTGTTCTACAATTAATGAATCACTAAATGTCCTCTTGAACGTAGTTTATATTGGTAAAAGCCTCTCTGCTATGTGCATTAGTAAAAACAACAACATCGTTTGCTGATTTAGAACTCTTCTTTTTTTTTTTTTTGAGACAGAGTCTCACTCTGTCTCCCAGGCTGGAGTGCAGTGGCACGATCTTGGCTCACTGCAAGCTCTGCCTCCCGGGTTCACACCATTCTGCTACCTCAGCCTTCCGAGTAGCTGGGACTACAGGCACCCGCCACCACGTCCAGCTAATTTTTTGTATTTTTAGTAGGGACGGGGTTTCACTGTGTTAGCCAGGATGGTCTCGATTTCCTGACCTTGTGATCCGCCCTTAAAGAGCTTCCAGATGTTTAAAGAGCCATGCCTTATGACTGTATGAGTATAATTTTATAAAGTGCTTTCCCTACAGTATCTTGCTAAATCCTTTCAGCAATCCTGGAAGTACCATCGTTATCTTTATTTTGCATATTCAAGTTCTGAAAGCCTGGTTTGCTCCAGTAAGTAGTAGAGCTAGGACCAAAATCCAAGTTTTAGTTGGGTTTTCAGCCCTGAGTCTTTCAGCCCTGAACCTTTTCATAGCTGCCTCTGACTTCATAGCTCACTGCATAAAGCCTTCTCCAGATCCACCCTCTGACAGCATGGTCTAGTCTAGCCTGTCAGGTATTTTGCTCTCCACAGGAGATCCTATTTCAATGTTTGTAAATATTTAGCTAACTCTGTAGCAGACATCTGGTTTCATAATGAGAAAGAGCATTTTTGTTTTCATTAGGGAAAAAGATCATGACTGGGATCAATAACAGCAGTTTTCATCATGGAGGAAAAGAGAGTGAGACTTGAACTTGAAAAAGTGAAGCAAAGCAGTGCATTTGGCAGTGGAGGATGGGGAGGAAGGAGAATAAAGACAAGTCAGGAGGAGAGAGAGGAAAATGATGCACAGAGAAAGAGGGAAGAGGCAAAGAGAAAGGAAAGGAGCCTGGACAGTGGAGGGGTCTCCTTCAGGAAACAGAGTTGAAGTGAAGTAGTGTAATCCCCAGATGGCAGATACAACATTTCTCAGCACAATGACTTTGAACAACTTAATTCATTCTCAGGGGAGGTGGTTACATGGGAAGTGTAATGTGTGCTGCACATTTGCAGTTGTGATACCATCAGAAAGAGGTACTTACTGTGGAAAGAACTTTTCAACCCCTCTATGTAATGATCCTTGGAAAATGCATTATCAAAGCAGAGTCCTGCAGCCTGAAAGTAAACAGCATGTACTTAGAAATACAGTGGCATGCAAACTTTCCCCAGATCAACAGTGAAAACAGTAGCCATTACCTTAATAAAACAAAGGGGCATTGCTGAGCTGTCAGGACGCAACAGAGCACAACAGAACAGCCCCAGGTAAGTATCAGTAAATTAGGTTTATCTGTGTATTCTTAGTGATGGGCAGTTGGGGCAGATAACCAAACCTTGTACATGTCCTTTATAGCTCTGTCTGATGAATTTGGGAGACGGTGTGTTGCTCTGTCACCCAGGCTGGAGTGCAATGGTGTTATCTCAACTCACTGCAACCTCTGCCTCCCTGGTTCAAGTGATTCTCCTGCTTCAGCCTCCTGAGTAGCTGGGATTACAGGCACGTGCTGCCACGCCAGGCTAATTTTTGTATTTTTAGTAGAGACAGGGTTTCACCATGTTGGTCAGGCTGGTCTTGAACTCCTGAACTCGTTATCCGCCCACCTTAGCCTCCTGAAGTGCTGGGATTACAGGTGTGAGCCACCGCGCCCAGCCTTTTTTAAAAAGTGATTTTGGGGCCAGTTTTATGGGCAGAAAAGACTCTTCGTGAATTTATTTTGATTTTAAAATTACTATTCAATTTTTCAAAGTTAGAAATGTAAAAAATCTAGTTTATTACAAATTGAAGACCACCTTAAAATCATATTACACCATTTATATGTCTAGCACATTTTAACAAACTTCAACACTAGGTTATTCCACTTACAAATTTAGCTAACTAAATATTTTCAGATATTTTAAACTGCATTTATAGATTTACTGTACTTGATTTTTCTTAAGAACTTTGACTAAAACCTTCCCAAGTAATGAATTAATTCTTATAAATTTAAGTTCTCTTAGAAATTTTGATGTTACATACAAGCTTAAATATTGGATATATACTTAGTAAGGATTTCACTTAAAATCGCAAATCTAAACAATTTCCAATTATACCTATTTAAAAAAGAGTTGTAGGACTATTATTCTAATGGGTCAATATTTTAGGCATTACAAATACATAATTGCAAATATATAGATTCCTTAAATTATACCATGGTCTTGATTCTTATTACATAGATGTGTACATATCTTTCTACCCAGGTCTAAATACTACTGAATTCAATATGAGTCTTGCATTCTAAATACTTCAAAATTCTTAATGGGTATTAAAAAGTGACCCAGTTGCTTATGGGTAAACCTCACATTTGTCTTGATATTTGGTCACAAATTAAAGGTCATTCTACTGACAAATTACTTGTATACAATCTACAAAACAAATAGCATGCAATTCTCATTACAGCACACGTGTTCAGACTTCAACAAAGCTGTTTGAAGTCTACGTCGTGTCCTGAGTCAGAGAAGCCCCCAGTTGCCACATACAGATACTTAGTACTGTCATACAGAGAGTCACATATCTACTGTATTCCATCTGGATCTTAGGATCAAGATGCTTGTACTCAGACAGACAAATTAGGAAAGTAGCATCCTTTGCAGAGTGGTCTGGGGGTATTACAAGCCGAAAAGTCATTCAAGGTTTTATGGTTAAGAAGTGAGATGATCTGTAACGACCCCTCACAGAGATTCTGTTAAATAACAAGTGCCCAAAAGCTACTGGGAAAAGGAGTAGACTGAAGAGAAAATGATAGAATCAAAAATAGTTTCACCGTGTTAGCCAGGATGGTCTCGATCTGCTGATCTCGTGACCTGCCCGCCTCGCAAAAAATTAGCCGGGCGTGGTGGCGGGCACCTGTAGTCCAAGCTACTTGGGAGGCTGAGGCAGGAGAATGGCGTGAACCCAGGAGGCGGAGCTTGCAGTGAGCCGAGATGGCGCCACTGCACTCCAGCCTGGGGGACAGAGCAAGACTCCATCTCAAAACAAAACAGAACAAACAAACAAACAAAAGTTGTAATTTCCTGTTAGAATCATCTCCTTTACTTTACTCTTGCACGTGTAACTGTGGAGGAGGTTGCAAACATTCCCTTAGCTAACTGTACTTAATATTGTTACTCTTGATCGACATACCTTAGTAACTGTGTATACATGATGCTTCACGCATTAGTCAGAGTTGAGAACAAAAATAGAGTAGCTCAAACAAAACATAGGTTTATCTCTCTCTCATATAACAACACATGGGTATCCAGGTGTTCTAGGGATGGTAGATGGATCTGCTTCATGAAGTCACTCAGAATCCCCAATGCCTCCTATCTTGCTGCTCTGCCCTGTGTGGTCCTCGTCTGGCTCACCATTTATGCCACCTTGCAGTTCACGTGGAAGAGAATCTGTTTCTGCCAAAACTGTGCTATTGATACTAGATGCTTTTAATGGAGAGGTTAGCCAAGAACCTTGACATTTCTCTTATAGGTAATATAATACTTCTCTCTATAGAAATATTTAGTTTAAAATTTTATTCTGCTATAGTTTTAGCAGTAGGATAAAAGCTTAGTTTGCAGAAGCAGAAGTTATCCTGTATTTAGGCGAAGCGAGCTATCTGTGTGCTATGATTAGAGAGGATAACAAGAAGTGATTTCCTTCCTTAAAATAACTTCTCTATATAAATTTCCACCATTAACTACCCATTCTTCAGCTCTCTCAATTTTTCTTATTCCTCCCATGGAGGGATTGCACGTATTTAATTACTAACTTTACTAGTATTACATAATCTATGCTCCAAAATGGTTAGTCTACAATTAGTAAAGGGATAAGTCTTTAGGGTTGGAAAGAAAACCAACAGTTATTAAGGATCTACTATTGCTGGACCTCATACTAACTCTTCTTACTTATTATGTTATGTATACCACCTAACAGTTTGATATTATTACCTAATATTACCACCCCCACCCCTGCTTTTTTTTTTCTTTTTCTTTTTTTAAACAGATAAGACATCTATGACTTATGCAGAGTTTAGGGGATTTTCCTCAAGATTACACAGTTAGAAATCTCTTGGGTGGGACAGTAGTTCTAGGGGAAAAGGAAAGATCAGAAAGACAAGTCAACCACTTTGAGTAAAGACCTCTGGCTGAGCAGGTCATTGTGTATTCCCAGAATTTGTCACCAGCTAGTTGTGTGGTTTTGGACATACCCCTTCACATCACCTCAGTGTCACCTTTGGTAAAGTTAAAGAATTGGTTGTAGATATTCTTTGAATTATCTTTTATTCAGGCTTTCTACAGCCCAAGTCTCTCAATTGCTGACTTTTACTTAGAATTTTGGGCAAACACTAGCTGATACAATCCATTTACCAAGAAGTTTATCTGATGACATTTTCATCAAGTTTCTAAAGATGCCATGTTGTCTTTTTGGCAGGGTTTTGGAAAGTGTTCAAGATCTCCTGTTTTATTTTCATAGTTGGCCCTCGAACCTCAAGTGTAAAACAGAGCCGTGCTGAGAGGCTCAGGCCCTCTGGCTGATGTCACTAGGCTGAGGGGCGTTGGGGAAGACAACAAGTTTCTCCCAGATTCAACCGTGCAACCAACTGCAGGTCCTGAAACAGGGAGTAACTCCTTTACTCAGAAGCTAAACGTTAAAAGTCTTTTCTCATCCTTACCAATTTGGCACATAAGAAATATATAGTCATTTCCTTAAATACATTTTTATTATGAGGGTACTGAACATTGTGTTTATTGGCCATTTGCATTTTTTGTAACTTGTAGATTTTTAAAAACCTCTTTAGCTGGGTGCAGCGGCTCACTCCTCTAATCCCAGCACTTTGGGAGGCCGAAACAGGTGAATCATCTGAAGTCAGGAGTTCGAGACCAGCCTGACCAACATGATGAAACCCCATCTCTACTAAAAATACAAAAATTATCTGGGTGTGGTGGCATGTGCCTGTAATCCCAGTTACTCCAGAGGCTGATGCAGGAGAATAGCTTGAACCTGGGAGGCAGAGGTTGCAGTGAGCCAAGACTGCCCCACTGCACTCCAGCCTGGGCAACAAGAGGGAAACTCCGTCTCAAAAAAACAAAAAAACAAAAACACACAAACAAAAACATTTTTGTATTAACTGGTAAAGTCTCCTGACATATTAAGAATGTTAAAGACTGGCATATAATGAGGTTTTTTGGTTTGTTTGTTTGTTTCCATATGCCTTTTAATCTGTTTAAGGCTATAGTCATTTACTTAGACTATAGAATACATAAAGAATAGTTACATCTTTTGTTCCAGAAATTTTCAGATTTTGGGGGAATATTACTATTCCTAGGGTTTTGTTGACATATAAATTTTAAAAATATTGTATAATGAGAGCTATATATTTTCTTTTTTGGGGCATTTTATCATGGTTACTAGGTTAAGTGTCTGTTTCTATGAACATAGAACTTACTTAACGTATGACTTGGAATACAGAACATGCATATTAAGTGTTTCTCAAGTAAATAAGTAAAAGTGTATGAGAAAGAAATGTGCTATTTACATGTTGTCATAGGAGTCACCACCTTAGCACTAAATGGATAATTAGCATCCAGGTTCATCCCTGGGCTTGGCACAAATGGGCTTGAACAACCTGGAATACGGATGGTTGATAATAGGTAATTAGGTTTAAATCATACCAGGAAACTGAAGACCATTTAGAAAATGGTTACAGATAATTAGAGAAGGTTGCATTACAGAGGAAAAATTTCCTACAGTGAGAGACAACTGGCCTCACATGCCTTTACTGAGACATACAATATCTCATAATTTCCTTTTATTGCACCTTCAATATTTTGAAGGGTATTCATTGTCTGAATTAGGCTAAGATGTCATTTTTTTTTTTTCCTGGAATTAGAAGAAAGATTGAATAACCCCTTTTGTTTATCTGGAACATGTCTTTCTGTGCGCTTAAAAATCTCAGAGTCCTTCAGAACCTTGCCCATGACCCCTCATTGAGAATATCTTAGAAGTGTGTGTGCGTGTGTGTGTGTGTGTGTGTGTGTGTGTGTGTGTACATAGGAATGAGGGAGCACTCTGATGAACGCAGAAATATCTGAAGCTTATCTTTTGGTTTAGGGCATTTAGTCTTGCATCACCTTTTAAGTCTTATGCTATCCTTGACTTTTGAACAGAACAAACTTCTGGATTTTTATATGTTCAAAGTTCTGCCTTTGCAGTATTAGAGGTCTGTTTTCCCAGACTAGGGACTGGAGTGTTTAATCATCACTGTCATGTAGACCTAATATAGAAATACAAATGCAATAAGACAAATGTTGAGAAATTAAAGTCAGAAACATATTTGTTGTGATACATGTTCAAAAATAATATATTTCATTGCAGGAAATAGCAAATCCAGAGAAATAAAAACAAGGAAAAAAATCATCTGCAATTCTATGCATGCAAATAACCATTGACAAGATTTTGGAGTCCTTGTTCCCTAGACATGTTTTCCTATGTCTGCGTGCACACATGTATGGGATGTTGCATATGTGTATGTGTGCATGTGTTTACACATGTATTTGTAGGTGTGTGTTGATTATTTATTATACATTGAGTCGTAACGTATATTACATTTAAAATTTCCTTTTTTTACGGCTTTATTGAGGTATAATTGACATATGAAAAATTGCATACACTTAAATTGTACAATCTAAGTTTTGTCATATGTATACACACCAGTGAAACCCTTACCACAGTCAAGATAACGAACATACCCATCCCGTGTAAAGCTTCTACACCCCTTTCAAAGTTCATCCTTCAACTTCTCCCACCTAATCCACAAGCATCCACTGACCTGATTTCTGTTACTATAAGTTAGTTTGCATTTTCTAGAAATTGATATAAATGGAATAATACAGCATGTGCTTGTTTCTCTCTGGCTTCTTTCACGCTGCATAATTATTTTGAAATTCATCTATACAATTGCATTTATCAGTGCATCCATACTATTGCATATTATCAATATGTCATTCTTGTTGATTGTTTATCATATTCCCTTATTATCTTCTTAACATCTATAGAAACTTAGTGGTGTCAACTCTCTTTTTCTTGATATTAGTAATTTGTGTCTTTTTTCTTTTTTCCTCAGTCAGTGTGGCTAGAGAGTTATCAAGATTATTAATCTTCTCAACAAAGCAGCTTTTGGCATCATTGATTTTTCTTTATTGTTTATCTGTTCTATTTAATGCATTGATTTGTATTATTTCATTTTCTTCTGTTTTCTGTGCTTTCTTTGCTCTTCTGTTTCTAGTTTTTTAAGGTGGTAACCGATGATACTGATTTATGACTTTTATTATTTTCTAATGTACGCCTTTAGTGTTGTAAATTTCCCTCTTTAGTGGCATATCCCAAATTTTGATATGTAGTGGTTTTGTTTCCATTTAGTTCACAATACTTTCTAATTCCCCTTTTGATTTTTTGTTTGAGCCGTGGGTTATTTAAAAAGTGTATTATGGCCGGGCGCGGTGGCTCAAGCCTGTAATCCCAGCACTTTGGGAGGCCGAGACGGGCGGATCACGAGGCCAGGAGATCGAGAGACGATCCCGGCTAACACGGTGAAACCCCGTCTCTACTAAAAAATACAAAAAAACTAGCCGGGCGAGGTGGCGGGCGCCTGTAGTCCCAGCTACTCGGGAGGCTGAGGCAGGAGAATGGCGGGAACCCGGGAGGCGGAGCTTGCAGTGAGCTGAGATCCGGCCACTGCACTCCAGCCTGGGTGACAGAGCAAGACTCCGTCTCAAAAAAAAAAAAAAAAAAAAAAAAAAAGTGTATTATTTGGTTTTCGCACATTTACACAGTTTCTAGATGTTTCTTTTATTGACTTTGTGTTCTAATTCCATTGCTGTCAGATAACACACTTTGTATGCCGTGATCCATTTAACTTATTGAGACTTGGTTTTGGGACTGGAATATGCTCTCTCATGGTAAATGATCCTTGTATACTTATTCCAGTGCTGTGGGGTGGAGAGTTCTGCAAATGTCAATTAGGTCTAATTGCTTAACAGTGGTTTTCAAATTGTCTATATCTTTACAGATTTTTCTGGTTCTTCCATCAATTACTGAAAGAAGAATATTGATATCTCTGACTGTAACTCAGGATTTCTCCATTTCTCCTTTCATTTTTATCAGTTTTTTCCTCATGTATTTTGAAGCTCAATTATTAGAAGCATAAACAGCTAGTATTGTTATATTCTTCAGATAAATTGACCCCTTTATCATTATGGAATAACACCCTTTATTCCTGGTTATCTATAATATATGGAATAACTCTCTTTATTCCTGGTTATATATAATTTTAGAGCAATATATAATATGCATTTTTTGTCTAATCTTATGATAACCACTCCAGCTATGTTTTGATTGGCATTAATATGGAAAATCTTGTTTCTTTCTTTTGCTTTGAGTCTTTTTGTGTCTTTGTATTTAAAGTTAGATTCTTGTTGGCAGAACGTTGTTGGGTTTTCCTTTTTTAATCCAAACTAAGAATCTCTACCTTTTAGTTGGGGTGTTCAGAGATCATTTACGTTAATATGATTGTTGATATATTTGGGCTTAAAGTTCTTCTCTTGCTATCTGTTTTCTATTTGTCCCATCTGTTCTTTGTTCCTCATTTATCCTTTTTGTGTCTTATTTTGGATTAATTGTATTTTTTTATAATTCCAAATTAATTTTCTCCTTTGTAAGATCATTCTCTATAGCTCTTTGTTGTGCTGTTGTAGTGGTTTCTCTAGGGTGATTCGGAGTTAGTATACATCTTTAAATAGCACAGTTCACCTTCAGGTGATATTGTACCAATTCACTGATAATTTAAGAGCTTTACGACAGTCAACTTCCATTTATCTTCTCTGGCCTTTGTGCTGTTGCTGTCATACATGTTGCTTCTACACATATTATAAAACCCACATTACATTGTCATTACTTTCGCTTCAAACAGACAATTATCTTTTAAATAATTTAATCAATAAGAAATAAAAATCTTTGTATTTACCCCATAGCTACCATTTCCAGTGCTCTGCATCCCTTCCTGTGGATCAGATCTGTGTCTGGTATCAGTTCTTTCTACTTGGAGGACGTTCCTTTAACATGTCTTGTAGTACTTGTCTGTTACTGACAAATTAGTTCAGCTGTTGTACGTCTAAAAAAGTCTTTATTTCGTCTTTACTTTTGAGCAATATTTTTATTGAGTAAAAAGTTCTAAGGTGACTTTTTCTTTCAGTTATTTAAAGATTTCATTCTGCTGTCCTCTTGCTTGCATTGTTTCTGATGAGAAATCTGATGTCACCCTCTCCCTAGTTCTTCTATAGTAACATGTTTTTTTCTTTTCTCACTTTCAAGAGTTTTTCTTTATCACTATTTTTAGTGTTGAGTTTCTGGGACTTCAGAGATTTATGCTTTTCATCAAACTTGTAATATTTTGGTCATTATTTCTTCACATAACTTTTTTTCTGTCCTTCTGTTCACTCCTTTCCTCCTGGAACTTCAATTACACTTACATTAGATGACTCGAAATTTCCCCACAATTCACAGATGCTGTATTTTTTTTCGGATCTTTTTTCTGTCTGTATTTTATTTTGCGTAGTTTCTATCCCATACAATATATTTTTCATCTGAAATGTAGCTTTTATCTGTAGGTGTTTTATTTAGGTCTTTTTTAAATCTGCCATATCTCTGCTTAATACAATATTTCATCTAGTTTTTTTTCACATATAGAATTTAGATATAATAGCTGTTTTTATGTCCTTTCCTGCTAATTCTACTATCTATGTTAATTGTTTGCTAGTTTTGATTGATTGATTCTTCTCTTTATTAAGGGTAGTATTTTTCTGCTCCTTTTTATGCTTGAAAATTTTTGATTGTATGCCAGACAGTGTTAATTTTAACATACTGATGGCTGAATATTTTTGTATTTCTATAAATATTTGAGCTCTGCTCTGAATTACTGTTATGTTGCCCTGAAACAAGTCTGACCTTTTTGGGTCTTACTGTTAAGTTTTTTTATGTGTACCCAAAGTGACATTTAGTCTGTGGTTAATTTATACTACTATTGAGACAAAACTCATGAGTTATGTCATTTTCCATTTTGAATAGTGGGCACAGGTACTATTTCTGACTCTGTAAGAGTTGTGGTGATTGTTCCCTCTAATCTTTTTGGGTGGTTCTTTCTTTGACCACAGATCACTTCCTCAGAAGCATGAGCTCATCAGTACTGAGTTGAGTAATTGAAGAGGACTCTACAGATATCTCTGTAGTGATCTCCTCCTCAGTGCTCTGTGAACTCAAGTTATCTTAGCCTTCCCAGAGTCCCAGCTCTGATTCCTCATCTCAGAGAGACCACTGGACTTCATCTGTCTTCCTCTTCTCTTTGCCACGGATCAGAAACTCTCCAGGCAGTAATCAGGGCAATTGCCGGGCTCTTTTTTTGCTTCTCATCTCTCAAGGTTCACTATCGTCCATTGCCTGATGTTCATATCTTGAGAGCCATAGATTCATACGTTTTGTTCAGTGTTTAGTTGTTTAAGTCAGGAGGGTAGATCTTGTTCCTGTTACTCTATCTTGGCTGGAAGTAGAAATCACAAAACTTGTCCTCTAAACAAAGTATATCACAAACATTTTCTATTTATTTAAATATTATTACTCTACATCATTTTTGATGACTGCAAAGTATTTTACTATTTAAAAGTACCATAGATTAATTAATTTTTTATTTTGTATATTTAGTTTTTTCCTACTATTATTACAACATGGTGAATGAGTGGCTAAATGTTTTTGAACGTCCATGATTATCTCAACTGTATTAACAGAAGAGAAATTGCTGAGTACAGGGGTATTTTGATGCAGATTTCCAAATTATCATCTAAAAAGGTTGCACCAGTTTGTATGCTTATTATCTCTCCAAATATCTAGGTATCATTATTATAAATTTTTAAACCTCCAAGCTTCGTGAGTAAAAATGGCACATTTATTGGTTTTAATTAGTATTTTTATTTATTTTGATGTATAATATTTTAATTAGTTAATTGAAAATCTCTGTACTTTCTTTTTGAATTTAGTTTATATCTTTTGCATATTTTAAAGTTTAGATTGTTGTCTTTTCTGCTATTAATTTATAAAATATTTCTGTAGAGTGTGTGTGCGCATGTGCACGCATGTGTATGCATATGTGTGTGTTTGTAACATTTTCATCGGTTTTTTGCTTGCCCTCTATTTATGGTATTTTCAGATGTGATCAGATTTATTTGGTCTTGCACATTATGATTCCTATCTCTATCATTGAGTTTAGAAGGCCAATATTATTTATACCTCATTACCAAATAAATACTTAATTCTATCTGCTTACAGATTTAACTTTTTTCTTTTTCCTTTTAGATCTCTAATCCACTTGGAATTTAATTTTCTTACTGATTAAATTTTCTTACTGATTATTTTTACATGTTTATATTTTATAATGATAATATTAAACCATTTGTAATGCTTAAATTAAATATAAAATGGTCATAACACCATTTATTTAAAACCTATTCTTTCAGGTTTGATATACTGATTTTTTCATCATGTTGATAATCTTGTGATAAATTCCTATTAATGCTCCATTGGTTTCTAGATTTTTTATTCTGTTCTTGTAAGTCGTCTGTCTCCTTCTGTGGCTGTTCTATATTATTTTAATTACTGAAACTTTATTGGACAACAGTAGGCTCAAAAGAGAGTATCTGTAGGAATATCCACAGAGGAATATCTGTAGGACAACAGTAGGCTTAAGGAGAAATCATCCGTTCTCCTAACCTTTTACTATTTTTCATATTTTCCTGACTGATCTTATGTATTTCTGGAAAATTGAGAAGCAATGCAGATTTTGGATAATAGTGCAAGCTTCACTTTCATTGTGCCTGGGTTCAAATCTCAGCTTCTTAGCTGCCTGGCAATGTGACCCAGCAAATTTATTCACTTCAACATGGCTCAGTTTTCTTATCTGTAAAGTAAGGGTAATAGTAGTCCCTATATTATAAGTTTATTATGATGATTTTGTGGGTGGAACCCGTGTGTAGCACACACAGGCACTTACTGAGAAGTTAGCTTTGCCATTTGCCCTTATTCTTCACTTTAATTTTAGAATTATTTTGTCAACTTCCAAAAAAGTTCATTATGAATCTTATTACTGAGTCTTCTCTAGAAGTGTGACATGACTCTTCATTCACTTGTTTTCTTTTGTGTCTCTTGGGAAGTTTTGCATTTTCTGTTGTGTATATATAATATTTGTACATAGTTATATATATATATATCTTGCACAATTGTATCCACATACTCTCTAAGAAATAAGGCCAGCAGAAAATATGTGGGTATGTTAGACTATAATTATCTCTGAGTATTAGGGTATGAGAATTTTTTCATTTGTAGTATTCTATACATTTTAAAACTCATTAACTGTGCATTACTGATATAAATCAATAATTTTTAAGTGACTTTTGTGCCCCATAACTCTGGTGCTGAGTGCTTCAGACCAAAGGGCAGTGCCTGTTAGATGTTATGTGTTACATATTACACAAGTACATTGGCAAATAAGCTGTTGTTTTAAAAAATGTGTCATCAATTTCTAGAGAACTGTACATAACTTTGAAGCAAAACAATTTTAAGTGGATGACTAAAATCCTTCCTGAAAATGCATGCCTGTGGTCCCTGTGAAATCACCTTTTTTCCCCCTTTCCTAATCTCCTTTCCCTCCTAAATCTAAATTTTCTTGTAATGTTTCAAAATATCTGGACTTGACCTCAGAGGGTATTCTGTGATGCATATTGACAGGACTGGGTAATTTCAGCAAAACAAAGGACATCTTTAATTTTTTGCCAGCCCCAGATAGCAGTTTCTAGAGTTCTAGGTTTTAGAAGAAATACAGCCATGAAGGAAAATATTGACATTTATTTCAACATTTCAACAGGAGGAAAGAGTGAGAACACGATCTATAGATCAGCCTTTCCTCTCACATTCTTACAATGGGAGAAGCAGAGAGGGTATTTGAGACACTAAAGCATGAAAGCCACGACACAGGGAAAATACTGAGAACGTAACCTACAGATCAGATTTTCCTTTTATGCTCTTACCATGTCATAAGGCAAAGTGCTTGTTTGAGATTTCAGGGCACAAGAGCTACTATGGCAGGAAGGCACTGCATCATCGGAACATTTCTGATCGAAGAGAAGACTGTCTGCACAAAGCATGGGCAGCTGCCCAAGGGGTCCTTCACCCACTGTTCTCACAAATGCTTGCCTTTGCTATCGCAACTGCTATTGCCTGAAGGACGCTGAGTGTCCCCTCAGGGTTCATAGAGATCTGTCTCCCTGAGGTCTCTCAGACACCACTGCTGACCAGTAGTAACTTGGGGAGGACCCCCGATTGTGAGGGCATTATGGTGAAATGTTGCTTTCTTGACAAAACAAATGTGTTTCCTTCTGATCCATGAATAAAATCTGTTGAATAAATAGAATGAGCATGTAGAAGGGAGAGACTTTATGTGATCAGACTAGGGAAAAGGTGCTTTTAATATCCGTGGAACAATCTGTAAGACCGGATGTTTCCTCTGATAACAGAAACTCCAGAGTTATAAGAAAAATGGCTTCCTGACATCACAGACACTAAAAGGCCTTCTGAGTAGGAGTAGCAGTTGAATTTTTGACTACTTTGTAAGGGAAATACAGTACAAAAACAACAACAACAACAACAACAAAAAAAACCCATGGAGATCAAGTCATTTCTTACTAGCAAGTACCCCTGACTTCTACGTATTTGTTGTTAGATCCACAAAGAATATAGTATAAGTTCATTTTCTATCAGCTATTGGGGATCTATTGTGCCATAACAAATTACTCTAAAATTTAGCAGCTTAAACAGTAAACCTTTATTATCTCACATGGTTCCTGAGGGTCAGAAATCTGACAGTGACCTAGCTTGGTGGTTCTGCCTTGGGGTTGCTCATGAAATTGTGGTCAAGCTGTTGACTACACTTTGTCATCTCTGAAGACTCGACTGCAACTGAAGGACTTGCTGCTAGGCTCACTCATGTGGCTGTTGGCAGGAGGCTTCAGGACCTGTCCATGTGGAGCACTCTCTGGGGCTGCCCTCGAGATGGCTTCTCTCAGAGGGGGTGATTCAAGAGAGAGCGTCCCAGATGACCACAGGATGCCTTTTATAACCTAATCTTGGAAATGGCACGTGATCACTTGTTCCATATTATATTGATGACAAAGACCTGACCTGGTACAGTGAGAGAAAAGACTACACAAGGATGTAAACACCAGGATGTAGAGATCATGGGGCCATCTTGGAGGCTGCCTGCCACAGCTATTAAAGGTGCTTTTTGTTGACAACTCACAATTTCTAGCTACCCAGTTGCTCATTCTTTTGCTTAAACTATTCAAGGCTGGTGGGGGACACGTGAACCCTGTTAAAATGTGACTAAATGTGTTTTATAGAAACCGTTGAGTAAATCTTTTTTTTTTTTTTTTGCTTAGTGAGCAAAAGACGGATGAGGAAGGAAGGGGCAAGTGTGTGTGTGTGTGTGTTTGTGTGTGTGTGTGTGTGTGAGAGAGAGAGAGAGAGAGAGAGAGACAGAGAGAGAATATAAAAATCTAATTTTTTACCAAAATTAATTTTTTCTTCCAGGTGAACATATAGTTTTAACATAACTTCTATTCCACAAACCCAAAATCAAGCACCTCTGTTAACTCTCAACTAAACATAGACTTTTTCTGAACTTTGGAATAGGAGTAAGGGGGAAGAGTGAAACACACTAGCTTTTGTGCCTTGTTGTAATTTTTAATTTCTCAAAGAGTGGACAAGAAAGAGAATGAATACAGCAAAGTCTTTGATCCTACAGTTCATATTCAGACAAATAGGAGCCAATCATTAAGGCTAACTGCCTCAGGAAAATAAAAAACAGCCAATTTAATTTCTGAACACAGGAAGATTTTTTACCCATTATCAAATCATGAAAGATCTGAATGCACATATTATGGTGTAACCATAAAATAAGGTTGAGTTTTTGCTTCCTGTTAAATCTCATGAAAACAAGCATTTTGAGCGAGGGGTGTGGTAAAGACACACAGGGCTAATCTTAAGAGAGGGTAAAGTTTCTGGCTGTGTATTAGGTTTGATTAGAATTTTCTGGGTTAAAACGAATTCTACTTCAGTTTTGTTTCTTTCATAGATGCTGGAATTCCTGTATAAGCCATTCAAATATTTGTATTTATGACTTATCTACTTTTTGAAAAAGTCTGTACTCCTCAAGAGAGTAAAGGAGTAGGTTTTACTAGACAACATATTTAATGGGTTAAAGCAACCAACTAAGAAGAGGGAATGTTTTAGAAGTGAGGGAAAGGGTACTCATGCAGACATGAAGGTGAAGCAAAGGTAAATGTGACAGAGAAAAATGGATTTGCCATCTATATCTTCCTTCTTTCTTTCTTTTTCTTTTTCTTTTCTTTTCTTTCTTTTTTTTTTTAAACTTTTTTTGAGACAGAGTTTCGCTCTTGTCATCTAGGCTGGAGTGCAATGGCAGGATTTTGGCTCATTGCAACCTTCATCTCCCAGGTTCAAGCGATTCTCCTGCCTCAGCCTCCTGAGTAGCTGGGATTACAGGCATTTGCCACCACTCCTGGCTCATTTTTGTATTTTTAGTAAAGACGGGATTTTACCATGTTGGTCAGGCTGGTCTTGAACTCCTGACCTCAGGTGATCCATGCACCTTAGCTTCCCAAAGTGCTGGGATTACAGGCATAAGCCACCGCACCCAGCCAATCTGCCTTCTTTCTAAAAGAGATAAAGCTTTCTAGCTGCCTAGTACCTTGGTGAATTTGGGCTGAGCCCATTCAGCGACAAGCACTGGAAAGAAGGGAAGAGGGGTGATGAGCAGGGGAGAGGAGAGGAGAGGAGGAAGAGGACCTGGTGGATGGTAGGAGGCCATAAGGTCTTCCGTGTGATGTGTGAATCTTTAGGTACACCATATTTTAGAAATGTTTGGTGTAAATGGATTTCTTTTGCAAACTGGAGAGGGTTTTGGGCTGATGCTGAGCGGAACAAAGATGATATTCCTGCAGCTAGAGACACAGGATCTCGGAGAAAATGAGCCCCAGAAATCAGCAAATGCCATGAGGGGACTCTGGGTTATTGGAATTGGTAGCTGTGGAATTGGTATTGGATCTGAACCTGTTTCTTCAAAGTGCAAGGAAGACCAGCTAACCTCTTGTTTTTGCCAATTTAGGACAATTTTCAACATTATGAAAACTCATTTGGTTTAGGTGCAGAGCTCAGATGTCCTCTCCATGTGGACACAACCCTGCATGTGCACACACAAACAAGCACTTGATCACACATGTATGTGCCCAAACTCCACTTTTCTGCTTCTCCAGGAGCACTGTATGTTATTCTCATTTCAGACAAATAAGTTTGGCCAACTTTGATCTTTCCTTTCAGGTCACTGATTGGTGAATTGTCACAGATGTTGTTCTGCCTCTCCTTAGAGAGCTGCCTTTGTTGGTTCTGGGGCACTTTCATTAAGGAGAGTTACCTCCAAGAGGTGTCATGGCCTGCGAGCAAACCATGCTTGGGGTGCACCATTAAAGATCTCCACCCCTGGGAAGCGATCCTCACAGCGGGGCAGGACTTGGCCCCTTACGGGCTTGCCTAGTCTCTCCCTGCCAGGTGGGTACAGCAGCAGGAGTCCGAATTCCACATTTTGCAGAGTCCTGGCATAGAGGGATCATTCAAGAGAAACTTCCTCAAGCTGCCCACGGCTGCTCAGTCCCTCATATCTGCATTCAGATGTGGCCTTCTTTATCACTAACTCAGGAGGACCTTGATGGATGTTGGTCTCCCTGAATTTGATAGCTATTTATGGAAGCACTGAAAATGGCATTATTCATTTTGATGACAATCAAGTATGTAAATGCCAATGATAGAAACTGAAGGGTAAGTTCCACAGCGGATGTGGTGCAAGTTTCTAAATACTGCTGCCATGATTCTCATGTGATGTGAAGGATATTAAGAGATCTAGAACTAGGATAGAACTGCAGCTCAACCATGCTAGAAAAATTTTTTTGAGTTCCACTCTGTTTAAACATTTTTGTGTAGAGACAAAATCTCACTGTGTTGCCCAGGCTGGTCTCAAACTCCTGGCCTCAAGAAATCCTCCTGCCTTGGCCTCCCAAAGTGACAGGAGCCACTGTGCCAGGCCAAAAAGTTATACTCCTGAGTAAAGACTACTTTATAGTCTCTTGATAACACACCATAATTTTAAAAATATTCTAACTGCTGTAAATTTCTGTATAATTTAAATCTTGAGGCCGAGGGCAGTGGCTCATGCCTGTAATCCCGGCACTTTGGGAGGCTGAGGTGGGGGGATCATCTGAAGTCGGGAGTTTGAGACCAACCTGATCAATATGGAGAAACTCCATCTCTACTAAAAATACAAAATTAGCCAGGTATGGTGGCAGGTGCCTGTAATACCAGGTACTAGGGAGGCTGACGCAGAAGAATCACTTGAACCCGGGAGGCAGAGGTTGCGGTAAGCTGAGATCGTGCCATGGCACTCCAGCCTGGGCAACAAGAGTGAAACGCCATCTCAAAAGAAAAAAAAAAAGAAATCTTAAATTTGCAGATTTGTAAAATCCTACATCCCTGTCCCCACCCCTCTTTTCCCATGGTCTTTATTTTAGTTCCTTGTGGTCAGCAATGAGTCTCATCTTCTCTTGCACCTCTCACAGTGCCTGACACAATGTTGGGGACATCAATAAGTATTGTTTTGTGTATTATTTAGGTATATTTTCTCCAGTTATCTAGCAGTGGAGAATAAATGATTGATGACCTTATGAAGTCATAATCCACCTAAAGACTGCATAGTATGCAAATAAGTCTACCATTATCTCCTTGATGTAGATTTTCATCTTTTATGTATGGCAACCCTAAGTAAGGAGAAGAGGTGATCTAGCTCACTTGGTGGGATGAGGGTCTTGACACAAATCCACAAAAATTGGAGAGTATACACAGCTGTTCATTTGTCTGTGTGTTGAGGTGGGGATTGGGGGTGAGGTTGTATTCACATAGAGAAGACGTCTTAGCTCTGCACCCAAACCAAAATGAGCTTCAGATGCTGAAGATTGAAGGTCAGGTGCTACCCAGGTTTTGTTAGTCTCTTGACATAAACATGATCTTTAGATATGGTACATATTATGAATCATTCCATCTTTTCAAATACATTTTGAAGGTTTTTTTTTTTTCTTCTTTTGAGACAGAGTCTCACTCTGTCATCCAGGCTGGAGTGCAGTGGTGCAATCTTGGCTCACTGCAATCTTTTTCTCCTGGGTTCAAGCAATTCTAGTGCCTTAGCCTCCTGAGTAACTGGGATTACAGGCGTGCGTCATCACACCCAGCTATGTTTTGTATTTTAGTAGAGACAGGGTTTCACCATGTTGGCCAGGCTGTTGGGATTACAGTGTCAGCTACCACGCCTGGCCGGAAGGTTTTTTATTTTAAACACAATTGTGCTGGGTGTGATAGGATGGGTATATGATAGAGCAGAAAATCACCAGTGTTCATTAATATGGATGACACCCTCCATAGGTTATTGATTTAGTATTGACAACAATACCCTTCACACAAGACAGAGGTTAGAAAATTTGCCCAAAGACAAGCAGCTGTGAAGAGGAAAACTAGGCTGTTCTCTCCCTAAATCTCATGCTCTACTATATTAGGGAGGACTCTGGCAGATGGCACATCCTGATTATTTGAAAGTCACCAATATTTTTTAAAATTGCATAGATAATGAAGGTTAGTTTATCCGGAATTCTAATAATTGCATCTCATGTCCATAAATCTCTATTACAACCACCTGAGATAGGCCGTCTGGGGCACATGGAAAAAGCCCAGGTATAGACACTTTGGATCCCGGATATCCCTTGTACTGGCTGCTACCTTGGGTAATGTAATTCGCCTCTCTGAGGCTCCTGTTAGCTTCTGAGGATTGCATGGGATAGCATGTACCAAATTACCGCACACAGAGTCTGGTGTACACTTAAGCACACAACATGTGTCAAAGTTTTCAAAAACATTGCCAGTGACGCATCAGTTATAAAACTTGCTGCAGAGTGAGCTGATATTGCACCACTGCACTCCAGCCTGGGTGACGTAGAGAGGCTCTGCGCCCCCCGCCAAAAAAAACAGAAACAAACAAAAAAACACCAAATAAACAACTTGCAGCAGAAATGGACATTGTTGTTCTTAGAAATGTGACCATAGGGAAGTTACAACTACACAGCTCGCTTTAAGGGAAATGAGTGACCTGCCACCTACATGCAGTTGGGGAGGTTTTGCTGAGAAAGTCACTCGCGAGGAAGGCAAAATATAGTTAAGACAAAATGTAACCATCTATAGAGATAAGGTAAAAATTGGAAATAGAACTTCATCAAAGATCTTTCAAGTAGAGGAGAATGTGGTGAAAACTGCAGTTAACATTTGTTAACAGTGTGATCTTCGGGTTCAGCTTATCAGTAACCTGGTTCCTGTCGTTTAACTGATAAAGAAAATGGGAGGTTTTTAAATAGAGGGTGGCTGTTGCACTTAGTAAAGCTCTAAAGTTGTTAGAGAAATTGGCTTCCCGAGTTATGAGACTGTGCGCAGACAGTTGAGGAAGAAAGAACTCAAGTACAACCCAATGAGGGTAAGTGCCTTTGGGGTGTTTTTCAAAAGTACTTTTATCTCAAAGGGAACAAAATTGAGGTTAATAATAATCACTGTTATCAATTTTGCTTGTGAGAAAAGTAGTATTACCAGTGGGAAAATCATGGTACAGATTGATGAAATCCCTTGAAATCTTATTTGTGTAATACGGGACTTTGGTCTCATGTGTTGGAAAAGACGTGGTTGAGGGTAAGAAAGGATGGGGGCTTTGCAGTATACACATAGAGTACTCTTATTCCGGAGTTATTCTTTCTGAAATCCACAAAGTCCAGCAGTGTAATCTACTCAGATGGAGATGAAGGAAAAAAACGAAACTAATGAAGCAAGAAGTTGCTGACCAAAGGGGTGAGGAAGCAGGATCGTAGCCTTCTGCAAGAAGGAAATAGAGAAGGGACATGAGGGGGGTGGATATGCAGATATGAGAAGGCCCTCCTGAATGAGGGCCATTGTTTCCGGAGGGGCGGGGAGTGAATGACTGATGTAAGATCAAGTTTGTTGCGGCTGCCTGCTTTGATCCTCTGCTTGGTGGCTCCGTTCTTCTTTTCTCTGAAGGCTACTCAACAGAGGGTTGCAGAGGTCGACATGGCAGAACTGGCCCCCAAAGCCTTATCCACTGAATGTCAGTTTTTCCTTATAATTTCTTCCAGGCATAAGAAAGTGGGAGGCATATTTCTGTCTGGCTATAACCATTCTCCTGCCAGATTCTGAGGCCAAACTCTTCATGTGCCATCGTTTCTGAATACCATTATGGACATGATTATCTCATTTTGGCTATTCCATGCATAGTGTTGGAGACAGAAGGCTCTGGACTAATGCAGATCTTCATTTAATCTCTGCTCTTACACTGACTTGTTACATAACATTAGGCAACTCATCTACGTCTTTAAATCTTGGATTCCTTGCTTACAAAGAGGTAACTAGCATATTAGTACTAACATCATGATCAGAGTTTCTGAAGGTTAACCGGGTATAAGGGTTTAGTGCATTACTCAGACAACACTCAGCACTTAATGTTGTCAGACCTCATCATTGTCCTTAATTTTTTCCTTCCCCGCTTGGGGAACTTTGATCTCTGTGCCCTGTAGATAGGCTGCTGGCACTGCTGATGTGAATGTTACAGGATCCCCAGCAGGACCTGGGGTTCTCTCTGTTCTTGAATGCATTGTTTAGATGAGGAGATTGATTCCAAGTTACTTTTCTACTTGGGTGCCTCTGTGTTTGGAGATGTGGCCGCATAGCTCAAGTGTATCTGGAATGTCTTCGGTTTTCAGATACCTGTTTTTCCTCTAGGAGAACTCTCTTCATCTATGTCCTTTAAAATATTTGTCCTATAATCACAAGGGTTTATATTTCTCTGCCCATCCCTCCATACTTCCTGGTTTTCTGAGAGTGCAGAGGCAGACAGCTGCAAAGGAGAGCCCCCCAGGGATTCTGGTGATGACTTTGAGCCAGGCTGACATCCAGGCTGTCTAAGGGGCAAATGAAGTCTGGTTGGGGGGATACAGTGCAAGAGTCTTCTGACACTGGCGATGCCACCATTGTGGGAGTATGCATGTGCGTCCGCATGAGTGTGTGTGTGTGCGCGCATGTGCGTGCATGTGCAGTAGGTTCCTACCACAGGTTGGTGGAAAAGATCCCTCTGGTCCTAGAACAAAAATCTAACAGGAACCAAGAGTCCAGTTCCAAGAGAAAAGGGAAAGGGCTAGCTAGGCAGGGCGTCTGGATTCTGAATAGAGGCTGAGGCCTTGGCTCAGACACAGAGGAGAATGGAGAAATAGGGTGATGACAGAAACATCTTTAAAATATTGTGAGCCAAGGGTAGGATGGCTCCAACTTGTCTGGGTTGTATTTGTCCTTAGTACACTTGAAATAACATAGCGGCAGCAGCAATCAACATTTACTGAGACTATGTGCTAGACCCTGAGCCAACCACTTTCCACACACCATATCCTGCCATTCTTATGATAGTGCTGTGAAGTAGGGATGAAACCAAGTCCTTGCTGACTCTAATCCTGTACTTCCAACCAGCGCTGATGAGGACCCCAGGCTCCCTACAGCAAGACTAAACCTGGGCATGTGTGTGGCTGGGCTGAGTCTGTGGCATTGGCTCTGGAGTTGGGTGTGACTGAGCCCTGGGTAGAAGGGGATGCTGTCCTAATGGAAAAACACAGAATAAAGATGGTGTCCACCAAGATGTAACTGAGATTTAGAGAAGACTTGATAACTTATCAGGTGGGTAGTCTTTAATTTCAACAATTGCAGATCCTATCTAAGACCACTTTTGTCTGTGACAACTTAGTTAAACATGACTTAAGTGTGGATATGAGGGGCCAATTTTGAGCTCATTCTATGATTGGAATGAATACTTCCCTGTCATAGGTGAGCGACAACTATCTGGGCTGGTGGTACAGGGGTAAAATAATTTACTAAGACAGTTGTAGATAAAGAAAGGCAGATTTATTAGAGAAAGTATGAAAATACATTACAAGGTTGCAACGGGCAGCACAGCCAGAGAGGAGCTGACTGCAAAGAAACAAAGGCTTGCTGGATATTTATAGGATAGTTCCTGGGCTCCAGGGTGCTATGTACAGTACTGATAATGCCAAAGTTGTAGTGAGCTAACTTGCAGGTGTTTGGTGACAGTTGGGTGCAAGAAGACTGTGAGTTATTTGCTCAGAAGAGCTATGTGTCCTGGGCCATGAAGAAAGGCAGACTTACAGTTTACCTGCTTTCTCTCTTTGCTTTCCCTTGGTACTGCCAGTCTGACATTTTTCCCTTAATGAGGATTCCACACATCCTATGCCTTCCTCTCGGGAGCCTTGCAGTCAAAGTGTGATGGAGTGTCTGAGGTCAGAGTCATTGAGTAATGGGGCCTCTGCCCTCTCAGCCCCACTGCCACCCAACTGAGGCTCCCTGAATGGGGGTGTATGCCATGGGGAAAAGGAATGGGATGATGTCGATGCCCCTGGGGTTGCTGGTCATCCTCCCCAATCTCCACTCTCCCTGTCCACCCACAGGACCAGTCACCATTTCTGTAATTCCTCTTCACTCTGGGGTGTTACGATCAGAAAATATCATGTACCTTTTGCTGCAAGCTTGGCTAAAAGAACCCCACACTATAGCTGAATGTCTTTGATTCACCATCTGAGCAGAGACCTCAAACTATAAAGAAAATCAGAGTCTCTTGATGCCCATGTTGAGGACAAGTTTTCTTGGATTTCATGACTCTTTAGGAACAGTGAACTTATGGGTAAAGACTGAGACTTTAGTGAGGAATTCCCTCATCATTTTTTTCTTCTTGAGCAAAACCTTGTTTGATTTGGGGTTGTAATGTTCAAAATTACTTTCTTTTCATTTTGCCTTTTTTTCTTGAGTAGTGGTTTCTGGAAATCTGAGCTGCTTTATGCTCCCTGAGTAGTCTGTGCCAGATCACAAACGTACACACAAACCCTGAAGACACCGGAAAAATCACCCTTTAGAGGAATTATCTAGAAAACTAGCCCCCATGCAAAGTGAACAACCTTTTCAAAAATAATCTACATTAAGATTTTTGAAACTAACACATTCCTCAAACATAGCAACCAAATGAATTACTTAAAGTGGGTTTGGCTCCTGCTTTCATTAGGGGAGTATTTTTAGGAAATTAGAGGTCTAATGTAAACGTGGCTCCTTTTGGTTTTTCCATTTTCTTTGTCTTCAGGCTGTTTGCTGCCACTTTCATCCTCCCCTTATCTCAATCTGCCAGTGATGGTTTGTGCCTCTGGTCGCTGGGTCAGATCCAGGGCTAATTCACTCACCTCTGATTTCTAGTTTCACCCTTATGAGGAAAGCATTCTTAAATCTGATATTCACATAAAAAAGGATTTGATTGTCTTTGGCATGTCTCTACAGTTAGCTAAACATGTCTTGAGCACAGAAAAATGGAAAGAAAATGGAAATAAGATTTGTTTGATAAGAGGAGAGCTGCTAAGACTTGTCTGTCCCTGAGTTGAGATATGCTTATTTACCTTAAGACTTTCCATCAACCACATCCCGAATTCCAGTTTATAAGTCTTTATCCTATTTCCCAAACCTCATCTCATGCTTTTTATGTAATCTGGTGGGCATAAATATTCTCTCACTGAACCTGAGAAAATCTAGAATGACCAAGGATCTAAAATAAGTAACACAGTTGCTCAGGTTCCTGGGCTCTATGATAGAATTTCCTTCTTCAGAGAAGGGGAGAACAAGGTAGATAAAGAAAGGAGCATTTCATCTTGCAGCAACTTGGAAGAGAAGTGGGAGTTTAATTTTTTTTTAAAGCAATCAAACCTTTCAATATAGCCCATTTTCAACCACAATGGTATTTCAGAATTACCAGGAGATTTATCTAAAATTATGTAAAAATTTCCCAGAATTACCTAAAAAAATGTACAATTTCATTTCCCTTCTGTTACATAATATGGATACCCAGCTACTATTTATTAGTAGTAGATACAGACTATTTAAGAGACAAACTATTATATTGCAAAAAGTGTGACCCTTAGAAACCAAAATTCCAAAGAAGAGTTCTTTGTAATTGGCAAAGTTGATTCTGATTGAGTGTCAAACTTCCAGTATAATGATGGATCAACTTAGAAATTTGATTGATTCAAAGCATTCTGAAATTGTACAACTCTCTCAGTACTTGTATTATTTCCATGTCTTCTTTTATTATTTTCCATTGAATGATGTTTTCATGTACACTTAGCTGCTTATAAGGTCAATATTTTAAAATCAGAGCAGTTTCTTTAAAATTAAAATGTTTCAGCAAAATACATTTTAAAATGCACTGTAATTACCCAAACAATATTACACTCTTACAGGTAGTTTAAGAATAATAAAAAATGTAATTCATCAACTCACTTCTTTAATACAACAAAGCTGATTAATGTTCTATGTTCCCTATTAGACTTTCTCCCATGTATAGCTTTACAAAGTGGTAGTTGATGAGTAAATATAATTTTGTGATTTTTTTTCCACATAAAATGAGAACAAACTCAGTATGTAAATTACTTCGTAGATTTTTAACTTATAAAAATTTTCTCATATCTATTATAAAAATTTAAAAAAGGATTTGATTTCAGTAAACATACATTTAGAGAGAAACTTGATCCTCATATAAACTCAACCATAGACCATTCATTTATTTTTAATTCAATATGTATTTATTGAGGATCTCCTAGGGGAAACATAAATGAACAAAACGGGAAATATACATGATGTTTAAGTCAGGTGTTCAGTGTGTTGCAAGTTATAAATGCCATGGAGGAAAAAAAATCAAGCAGAGTTAGGAAGATTGGGAGCACAGCATTAGTTAGTCAAAGGGTTGGGGAGAACAGACCTCATTAAGAAAGTGAGGGAGTGAATCACACAGACACCTGGAGGAAGAAAATGCAAGAGAGGGTAAACAGTTGGTGCAACACCCTGAGGTGGGAGCAGGCTCGGGAGGCCAAGCAACAGGAAGGACAAAAGTGCACGTGTTGTGGAGTTAAGATTGAGTTGTAGCAGGATGTAAATTAGAGAGGTGAGGGGGGGCAGACCCCTAGAGGGTCTTCTTGTTCATTGCAAGCAATTTGGCTTTTGTTGGGTAAAGCAGAGGTTTGAGGAGAAGAGTAATTTGAAAGGATCACTCTGGCTTCTGTTTTGAAAATCAATTACAGGGGACAAGGGAAGGACCAGTGCAATGGTGGTGGCTTGGATCAGGAGAGATGGCCATGAGAAGTGCTCACATGGCTGAGTTCTGGCTGTATTTGGAAAGTAGATTCACTGGGACTTACTGGTGACTTGAGAGTGATGTGCCAGAGAAAGAGAGGTATAAGGATGCCTCCAAGGATTTTGATCTGTGCAGCTGAAAAAAGATGACATTGCCATCAACCAAGATGAAAAGGATGGTTGGAAGAGCAGATTTTGGGAGGAAGAAAAGGGAGTCATTCTTGGTTAGGTTAATTTTGTAATGTCTGGAATATAGACAAGTGAAGACGTCGAGTCAGCAGGTGGACATGTGAACCTGAAGTTCAGAGGAAAAGTGTGGATGGCAGGTGTAACTGCAAGAGTGTAATCAGTATAGAGATGGTGTTTCAAACCAGTTAACTGGATGACATAATGTGGGGAGTGAGTGTGGACAGGAAAGAAAAGTGCTTCAAGGACTGAAACTTGAGGTGGTGGAGAGAAGAGGAGATGTGAAGCAGTAGCTTGTGGGTCCTGAGGAAAGATGTTGGAGGAATTGTGCCACTTTGACAGAGGCTGCTTATAGCTCAAGGTAAGGGGAAGATGCAGGACTGGGGATTCCTAAGCAACATGGTGGTAATTGGTGATATTGACAACAGCATAAAGACATCATAATTTAAACTAATTATTAACAAAATTGAAATTTAAAGAAACAATGCAGTGTTTCCAAAGTGGATTCAAATTCTATAATGTTATTGCAAAACAAACAAACAAAGCAAAACAAACAAGAGATTCTAAGATAAAAGAGTTAAAAATTAAGTAAATCAGCTCAGAAAACTCAGCAGGCTATATCTTCCTGGTGGTTAGAAATATCTGCTTATTAAAAGGTTTCAAAGGTCCTTTGGGAATAGAACTTATTTCAATGTGTTTGGCTGTACATTTCTTACACTTTTTTTTTTTTTTAACTGAGAAGTCAATTAAAATATCCTGAAGTGACTGTCCATAGGACACATTTTGAAAACACAAATGCTGTATAATCACAAATATATCTCCCTCCCCTTTGCTAGTGATGAGTAACCAACTGCCTCTGCTAGCTAAGATTCAACTGTTTCTCTTAACAAATATGCTTTGATGGAACAATTTTTTTAGATACAAATATTGTCAATGAGAACAACTGTTATGCAGTACAGTCACAGAAGAGAAACAGAAAAGAAAGGGGGATGCAACAAAATGAAAAGTAAATATTAGCCTTCACACTTAAATACATTTGATCAGGGGATAAAATGTACATGTAGGTGTGGATTTATGAGTTGTGTTTTTCAAACAATTACCAAGTATTTATTAACCACCGACTCAGTGTCAGTTAGTATGCTGGGTGCTTATAGTGATCCAGCAGGCCATAAGGCTGGATTTCTGCCCTTATAGAATTTTGGGGTGCATCATCAGTATCTTTTTTATCTTTATTTATTTTTGAGACAAGATCTCACTCTGTCATCCAGGCTAGAGTGCAGTGACATGATCATGGCTCATTGCATCCTTGACCTCCCAGGCTCAAGTGATCCTCTTGCCTCAGCCTCCCAAGCAGCTGGGACCACAGGCATGTGCCACCATGCCAGACTAATTTTTAAATTTTTTGTAGAGATGGGGACTTACTATGTTGCCCAGGCTAATCTTGAACTCCTGGGCTCCAGCAGTCCTCCCATCTCAGCCTCCCAAAGTGCTGAGATTACTGGTGTGAACCATCATGCCCAGCCCTTTCTTTTGCATTTTAAAAAAAAAACTTTTCTTTATTCTCTTTCTGTTACCTTGTAATAAACTATAAGGAGACCTTCAAAACAAAAATGTCTTAATATCTGTGGGTTAGGTTTTGTCCTGAATTATTTTCTTTTACCCCATGGTGGGGAAAAAAGCAAAAACATGTTTGGTGCCTATACAATGCCTTCTCACACAGCTTTGGTTTGTGTGTACCCCAGTGTCATCTTTAAGCTGATGGGGGCAGTGCAGCTGACCTGGGTCAGAACTCAGGGTCACTTCATGCCAGATGCTCACCACGTCTGCAGTGTTGGATGTAGAGATCCAAATTCGTCCTTCAGGGAAGGATGAACACTTATTCTCTGGGATGTTTTACAGTGAAAATCAGAAGTTGCTCTATTGTGCCCTCATGGCCTAGCTACTTCCACTCTTTTGAAGATCTCACCTGGTCTCATGGGTTTAATTTCATTTATACACTGACATATCCCAAATTTATATCTCTAGCCCGATATGTCTCCTAAATTTCAGAAGCAAATATTCATCCTACCGATGAGTTCACATCTCCAGTTTTGTGTCTAATGCAGTGTCAAGCTGAATATGGCCAAAACTAGTGTAATCCTACTCTAAAACCTACACCACCTACCATTTCCTCATTCATTAACTAGCAACCCTATTTGACCAGTTACTCAGGGCCCCAAACCTCTCTTGACTGCTCTCATATCCTGTCCATCAATGTTGCAGGAAGTCAGGGACCCTAAATGGAGGGACCTGTTGAAACTGTGACAGAAGAAGAACATAAATTGTGAAGATTTCATGGACATTTATCGCTTCCTCAATCATTTCTCTTATAATTTCCTATGCCTGTCTTTAATCTCTTAATCCCATCATCTTCATAAGCTGAGGATGTATGTCGCCTCAGGACCCTGTGATGATTGCGTTCACTGCACAAATTGTTTGTAAAGCATGTGTGTTTGAACAATATGAAATCTGGGCACCTTAAGAATAGGTTAACAGTGATTTTCAGGGAACAAAGGAGATAACCTTAAAATCTGGCTGCCTGTGGGCTGGGCAGAACAGAGCCATATTTCTCTTATTACCAAAAACGGGTAAGAGAAATATTGCTGAATTCTTTCCCCAGTAAGGAATATTAATAATTAACAGTCCCGGGAAATGAATGCATTCCCAGGGCATCCTCTAAAATGGCCGCTCTGGGGGTGTCTGCCTTATGCAGTTGCAGATAAGGGATGAAACATGCCCTGGCCTCCTGCAGTCCCTGCAGGCTTGCTAGGATTAGGAAATTCCAGCCTGGTGAATTCTAGTCAGACCAATTCTCTGCTCTTGAACCCTGCTAAGATGTTTATCAATGACAATGCATGCACAGTGAGACCGGGAACCTCATTAGTAATTCTAGTTTCACCCTGGCCTTGTGACCTTGCCCTGCCCACTTGCCTTGTGATATTTTATTGCCCGTGAAGCATGTGATCTCTGTGACCCACACCCTATTTGTACACTCCTTCCACGTTGAAAATTGCTAATAAAAACTTGCTGGTTTTACAGCTCAGGGGGCATCACCAAACCTGCCGACATGTAATGTCTACCCTGGACATGCAGCTTTAAAATTTCTCTCTTTGTACTCCTCTTTCCCTTTATTTCTCAGACCGGTCAACACTTAGGGAAAATAGAAAAGAAGCTATGTTGAATTATCGGGGGCTGGTTTCCCCCGATATTTTAAGAAGTCCTACTAGTTCTACCCTCAAAATCTATCTGCATCCCAACCACGTCTCACCACCTGCACTTCCCTGCCCTGGTCGTAGCCACCGTCTCTGTCTCACCCGGATACCTCATCCCTTGTCATTCTTAAGAGTATTTTCACACTCACAGTGTTTAATACCTACGTTGAGTTAGAGGTCATGTCACTCCTCAGCTTGAAACACTCCAGTGGTCGTCATCACACTGAATAAAAGCCAAGGTGCTCAGGGTGACTCACTCGCAATCTAGTCTCTACCCCTCTCCAATCAGCTCTCACTGCTGTGGAGTTCTTTATGCCCTTTGGGCCACATGGCTTCCCAGCTGACCCTTGGACACACTGGGCTTGTCTCCATGACAGGGCTTTAATGCTGCCTGCCCCTTCAACCTGGGCTGTTTATTAAATGTCTCCTTCCTAGTTGGCCTTCCCAGGTCATCTGGCCTAAAATTGTTCTCCTTCTGCTGTATTTTTCTCCTTAAGTGGATCACACTTTAAAATCTTTTATAACTATTTTTATTTCTTTATGTTACTTGCTGTCCTTCTCCTGTAGGACATAAATTCCACAAGGGCAGGTGTTTTATTGTTTCCCTTTGTTCTGTGTGGTGCATTGCTGTATCCCTAGCAACAGGAGCAGTGATTGGCATGAACAGAACAACCCTCACTGGTTGTCTAGGTTCAGTATTCTGCTTTTCTAAGCTCAGTTGATGCAGAACAACTGGTTGTCTGGGTTCAGTATTTGCTTTTCTAAGCCCAGTTGATGCAGTGTCAGTATGTGCAGCCATGTTAGATGTTAGAACACTGACATCCTTACCACTGATGAGTCAATAGCCACTGCCCCTGACCCTCCTGATATTTTATGGTCTGAATAATTACTTGATGCATCTACATTTAAGGCTGCAAACATGAATTTACTGGAGGAAGCACAGTGGTGGTAGATGACCCAGTCTCTCTCTCAAACCTATCAAAATCACCAAGGAATCATAAATCTTCCAAGCAAAGGAAATTGTAGAAAACACAAGTGAAATTGTTTCACAGAAATATCAGCAATACATAGTAAATTTGAGATGATGGAGATTAAGAGGAAAATTAAATCTTTCTT